>NC_135227.1:13694985-14032485 GCF_052324685.1 Brachyhypopomus gauderio
TATATATATATAAATGCGTCAGCATAATTTGCTGATATGTGATGGGGTACTGGAGCTCTGTATAATCATGTAAAACATATATTCAGATTTCTTTGTGGTATGCTGTACTAAAATTTGGGGTTAGATTAATTGTACTTAATTCCCTATATGAAAAAAATGTTGCTTTCTTTTTTTGTAGATGGTACTGAATTTTGTTCCGCTGTAACAGATGCTGCTTAGAAAGCTTACAGTCTTCATGTGGAAAATAGCTTGAGACAGGGATGTGTAGATCTGAGATCGACTGGGAGCTTGTATGTGAAAGGATGGTGACAGAATATGGTTTCTCAAAAGCTTTGTAAGATAAAATTTCTATCTCAGTGAAATCGCTATAACAGAGGAAAGGGCTGGTTTTGGGAAAGCGCACAGCTGCTAGGATCCCAATTTTGGAGTTAGAAAGAGCAACATTTGTTCATATTACCTGCCTCATGCAAAACTGATGTACAAACTGAATAAAATTTTAACATCATCCACTATGTATTATAGTAAATAAATGATTTTGACAGATTAAGTTGCTTGGCTGATACCTCATCTCAGTTTTATTATGGTGGGTCAATATGTATGGTTTATGTATGTCAGTTTATTCTGAGGATGCTATGAATCTACGAATCCATCTGAATTCCTAAAACTGACGGCTACCCTTAAGGATCAGTTGGTGAAGTGTGCCCTCATCTGGACAGCCAGCCAACTACACAGGCAGCTCAGATATGTACATGCTTACATTAGTCTGTTACTACCATCATGCCATTTTTTGTATTACATCACCTAACAAGACACTATTTTTATGCAGGCATCTAAGCAGCAGCCTTTGTGAGGGTTTTGGAATTGGCCCTTCCGTTTGGAGAAATGGGGAGTGTGTTCCTGCCGCCTTCAAGCCATTATGATGAGATTTGACCCCACTGTCACTGCACTTGTTTTCATGGACAGCCATTTTGTACTAGAATGCTTTGAGCTCCATGATTTCACATCAGTGAGCTGCCCTCATGCATCATTGTGTGTCACTGCAGCTTTGTCATGAGTATCAGGTTCAGGCTCCATTATTATGGTATACATATGTTATGGCTGGGGCCAGGAATATCTATTAACACATTTTGGTCAGCTTTCATAACCTGACCTGCTCTCTACTTTAGTCCCAGATTGCTAGTCTCTGGAGTTACATTGCGCTGTCTACAGACAGTTATTTGACGGTTTTATACTTCAAACTATGACTGTTCTGCCTTAACAACAAAGTATGGCTTTAAGACTTGATTTATAGTATTACTAGTCACTATGATCTTTCTCCTTAAATAAATTTCAGTGCCTTTCTTGAGATTCTCTGGAATTAATGGTGTTACATAGCTTGCATGTCCCTTGTGTTTTCTGATTTTTAACCAGATCAAACTGAATCCTTTGTGGCTTCATTTGTGACTTCAGTACCAAAAACTAAATTTTTGCTGCAGACGCCTGTTTGACGCCTGCCTTGAACTGGCTTTGAGGAAGCCACTGTGATTCCTCTTTGAGTCATTTTGATATCAATTTTAAGTTGGCCCTGCACCTTGACTTTCAAACATATCCATGGAACAGTAATACATTGTTATTCTATTATGGAACACATATTTTCTAAAAAGTCTGCCTCAAATGAGTCCTGTGATTCAGCGAAAAACACCTTCAGCAGAACGTTCCACCGAGTTGAACACCACCACATGAGCTTATAACCTCAGGCACTGACGACTCTGCAGACAGTGAGTAACACTAGCATAGACAGGAAACACTTCAGGGTGCTTCTGTAACATCGGCTTGTACTACGTTAACATCAAGCACGTACTTTCCTTTGCATAATGACTGACTCCTTTTAGTGATGAAGCCTCATCTCACCCTAGTAGAAACAAGAGACAAGTGTCTCTAGAAATGGAGGTCAAAACATCAGTAAGCCCATACCTCCCAACTACACTGGGCAACGCCAGGAATGGTTCTTTATTATGATTATTACACCAATACAAGCTCATTAAAGGGAATTGCTGCCTTATCCTTACATAGAGCTTTGTGCCAAATAACTTGCATTTTATGTTCTTTCAGGTTGTTAAATCAACACTAGTAAGACCCCATGCCCTTTAACTTATGTATGTAATAAAAACCTCCTGAAAATTTACCTTTTCACATTTTATTTGATTATGGTTTCAATAATCATATGGTAAAAGTGGTTGTAATCCTTATAAATCAAAGCCCTACATTAAATCAAGCATATTCACTGAGAGGAATGTAGGTACCGCTTTGCTAAAATTGGCTGATAATCTTTGAAATGAGGTGATGCACAATATGAAGTGCTTGTTTCCTTGTTGCCAGCACACCTGGTCAAGATGGCTGTGAAACCTGGCCATATGACTTCAGCTGCTGCTCAGGTAACATAGAAAATGTGTTTTGAACTTACTAATCACAGGTTAAGATGGAACATCAAATATACATTTGAATTCAGTTCCTTCACTGAATGTGGTTTACATTTATTCTGGACTCTAAATGTTAATCTAAATTGAAGGTTTCACTGTTTAACCATTTGTGCCATAGTATTTTACCTGATATTTTCAGATGGATTTCATGGTCTTGAAGAGGTCAATGGAGATGCTATAAAGGATTTTCAAACCATCCCAACATTTTACTTACTCAGGTAGCTATATAGTCCACAAAATACAAACGTGCATTTTTAGCATTACAACTGAAGGAAGGTTTAATCCTCGCTTTGTATTTAATGGCTTTTAAAATCAATTATTAGTGGCTGTCTAAACTTCCATGGCCATAAAAAACACTAAAACACCATTCTCCATTTCAGGGAGCCTCATCAACTTCTCCATGTCTCTGCTAATTAGAGGAACGTGAACAGAGAACCCCAACACACTGGGAGGTCTTCTAGCTTTAAGTACACTCCCAACTTTCCAAAATGCAATATGTGGTTTATGTTTTCTACAGTTTTGTTCCGAATATGTTCCGTGAAAAATAGATGGTGACATCTAAAGCAGTTTTCCATGTGTTAACAGTTCTTTTATTTTTCTGGAACGTCCCTCACAGCTCTGACCACGAGACCTTGAATATGGTTTTCTGGCCTTCATTTGCCAAGCAATTACAAACAATATTGCTAATAATAATAACAATAATAATAATAATAATAATAATAATAATACAGTGTTGCAACTCTCAATGTCATTGTCATGGTTTAAATAAAACTAACATCATAACGGCTTCTTCCAGTAAGTGGTTTTTTTTTTTTTTTTAACCTTCTCATCTAAAGCGCGTACCACAACCAGGGCTGCACGTGTAAAGCTCACAGTCAATGCGAGAGTATACATGAGACCAATAAGAAGCACCTCTGTTCTTATGCTTTGAGTAAGTACAAATACCACAGCAGCAAGCCAGTCTTGTGCTTAGTTTTGCTTAAAATTGGAAGGACATAGCTGGAGATAAAAGGTGAGTCTTACTCCACTTCTACCTGACATTAAAATGTTACAGATTGAAAGAAAAGGGAAACTGGCATCTGGCCATAAACAACAGATGTTTAAGAACTAAACTTCTACAATAACATGTTAAAGGCACAATCCACATAAAATCCTTTCTCTATATGTAATCGTACATGCAGTTCTTTACTGTGGAATTTATCCAACATTCCCCCGGTATTCAAGCACAGCTGGTTAGCTTGTTGCTACAATGCCAGAATCTAACAGAAGACTTTAAAGAAGCACACCGAATTCGTGTTTTTTGTACGTGTGGAATTGCCCTTAAAACATTGTCTGCTGTTGTCAGAACTAGCAAGGTGAAGCAAATCAAAACCAAATATAGGAACTGAGGAGTTTAACCAAACGTACTTATGTTAAAAGCTTCATGTGGCAGGCATTTGGTCTACAAGTAAAGACAGTTAAGGAAGTAAATCTGGGTTAGGCATTAAAAAAAAAAAGTTATGATGGCAGATTATTAACCTTTCAATGTCACCTTTAAAGCTTCATTTCACAACAGAATTCAAGAAATTCACGACTTCATGGCTTCCACAAATACAGTTCGGCCTACTGCCACGAAGGCAAGGACTGGGAGATGGAATCAAGTGAGCCATTGTAAAAGAATCCTGAGATTGAAAGGTTTGGGAAGCTTCAGCGGTCGCTCCAATTTAAGACAACAGACGAGTAGAGGAGCAAGGAAGAGAGCCATTTACTTACACTGTAAGACTGAGAAGGTTCTTTGAAAGCACAAGAAGTGCAGAACATGAGCGCACACATCACCTTTTCATTTATGAAGAGGAGCCTTCATGTTCTTTTTTTAAATCAAGCCAAGTGAGATTATTAATGATTTGTATTTCTAAAAGTAACAAAAACACCCCCTAATCAAAGAAATAACACATGTAAATGATCAATGCTCGTTTTTTGTTGGTTTCCATAAACAGGCCATTGTGTAATTGAACAGGAACGTTCAGTTTGGGATTGCAGAATAAAGCAGTTAAAAGAACCGGCTGTCAGTCAGATTTGTGTTAAATAGGCCAAACAAAAAAGAATCAAAAAGCCTCACACAGACACACGTTTGAAGGCCGCTGAGGACATCGTTCCCTTTACGTTTTCTATGTGAATGGAGATCAAAAGAAGGCAAAAATAGTGCAAGAGGTAAATGGTGTAATATTGGATGATCTCCGTTGGTAGCAATGTCACTAATCAGTAAGCGGGGGCATGCCTCTCGTCTTGGAGAGAGAAGGCGATGAGAGAGGAGAGAGAGAGAGAAATGAAGAGGGGGAGAGCTGAGATCAGTCGTTCAAAATGGCAGGTGTTAACTAGAAGGTGCCTCCTGCTGCATAGATCCGCAAGATCCAGCAGTCACCTGCCAATCTTTCCTTGTCCTCTCTGTTCGCGTCTCTACTCCTCCAGCGGACAATGTCTAGCTCTGTCTCTTCAACACTTGCTCCCCTGCCAATGTGCCTGCTAGATCATGACGGGCCACTGGAGCTGTGAGCATCTCCATCGGGCCAAAGCGTGGCCGGCCGTCCTAAAGGAACATTTTCGTTTAGCTGAGGGGTCTGCAGCCGCTCGCTCACTAGATTCTCGTATTCGCTACTGTCCTCGTCATCGTCCTCATCGTCCTCCACCTGGTCCTCCTGCCCGGTGGCCTGCCTCGTTAGGGAGTCCGAGCTGGAGCCATCACCGTCACCCAGGCCCAGACCGGGGGAGGGGTGGCCGGGCGAGCCCACGGCCTGGGGCCGCGGCAGCAGGATGGCGCTGGGTGCGTCCGGGGGCAGGGTGGAACCATAGAGGGGCGGGGCCACCGGGTTTGCTGGCCAGTCGAGGCTGGGCTCCAGTGGGGGGCTTTGGAGGACCACACGACTTAGCGAGGGCGGGGAAGAATCCAAAAGTGCTGAGTCATCCTGGAGCAAGTGCACGTCAGTGTTGGTCAGCACCTGGTTTCCTGAAGAAGCATGCATTGGAATAAGCGTGAGAACAGAATGAGAGTGCAATAAGGCTAACGGTCTCTCTAGCAGTGGATGTAACAATAAAACAAACAAAAAACCCTGCAGCCATTCTATATATGAAAGAACGAATGGGCTGATGGACCCCACTTACTCCTCTCTTCTGTGGCAGTGCTGCGTTTCCTGAGAGCGATCTCCTCTTTGAGCTTTTTCACTTCCTCTTGGATTTTTTCCTTTACTCTTTCACTTTGATCCACCTCAACACACACAGCCTGGGGAAAGAGAGCAGGAGCGCTTATACAACATCAGGGGACTCACGTGGTCAGACAGCCTGCGGGCCAAAAAATGACCCAAATTCAAGAGTCAAGGAAAGTATCTAGGCTAGAATGAAAGGATATCTGTTATCATAAATAATAGTCCTATGAGCTACAGCTCAGGTGTCCAGGCATGATGTTTGCATATTCTGCTGTCCTGAGCAAAGGAGCACCGAGCTTAATCTGAATTTAAATCCATGACATTGAGATACTATAAGAAGTGCAAAGTTCATCAGAATTGTGTTAGACTTAAAATGCTAAATAAAACAAACACTACTCGAGTCCCAGAAAGTTTTACCAAAATAACTATAGTGACTAGGATATCACTGCCATAGTGTGTTGTGCTATAGTGCCATAGTGTGTTAAAAGTGACTCACCTGCACCTTCTCTTGAAGGGCACTGTACACCTGGAAAATGGCTCGAATGTCTTTCATCACTCCATCCTTGTCAAAGAATTCAGCCCTAAAAGTTAAAAACATGTTCACTATCAGACAGGATTCCTCATCTTGCACTAAAGATCACTATAAAACCTAGTCAACATAAGCTACTGATGCCCATCTTATGTTCATAGGAGAAAATGCATAAAACCAAAACAAAGTTATTGAAAATTTGGCATATTAAAAAAAATCTCACCCATGTTCTTTAATAACACTGGCATAGTTCTTGGAAGTGTTGGGGACAGAGGAGACCTTATATTCCTGTTGACTGGTGTTGCCTAGGTTTGGGATGCTTAGAGATATCCTCTGATTATACCTGCTAAAATCCAGAATGCAAATTAAAGAAGAAACCACAAGCACAGACTTTAAATGTGATCTTCATGGTTTTCATCAAGATCTCGTTTACACCCGACTGTTTCATGCATCTTGATTATCAGGATTATATCTGGACAGATATTATATACCAAATCAAAATTATAAGTGCCGAATTGTATATTAGGCATCACATAGCAATCAAATGTCAATGTGACAATCAAGACTTTGATTACCAAGTGTAAATAAATGCATGTGGTTAAAGTCTTGTCAGGATGCAATCTACATACTAGTCTCATGAAATGACCAAGTCTAAACAGGGTCCAAGGTCCATTACTGCAAGTTGAAGATATTTTTTAAATATCTTCCAGTGGTTGTCTAGTAATTGTAATTCATGAGGACAGATAAACATGGAACTGTTAAGTTCTTGGCTGGTTTCTGAAACATAGATTACACTTACACTACATTTACAGCGTTTGGCAGATACTTTTATGCAGAGCGAATTACATTTTTATTGGTATGACAGGGTGTATGTCTAAGGTACCAAACCATGACCTTGGTATTTCCCAGCACCTTGTTCTACCAGGAGAGCTCCAAATAGATCTGTATCTTAAAACCTGGCTGCATATTTATATGGCCTACCTCCTGTTGGGTCTGAAGAGGACATACTCCAGTGCATGTGTTGAGCTATTCGCAGTTGAGATGAAACTGAAGAGAAGGAAGACAAGATCTGGGATGCCCAGAATGTGGGTCAGCTGCTTATGGATCACCTGCTCCCTAAACGACATCTGCTGTTGGGTGTTCCTCCGGAACCGGTACCAGCCGATAACATTCTGCTGGGAAAAACAAGCAAGCGCTGAGGAACTAGACAGGTGGACTTAAAAACCACCATCACCACCACCACCACCACAACCAAGCTGTTAAAGGCCATAACAGTACATTTTATAAAATTGTATAAAGTAGGTATAAAAGATAAATATAAAGACATAAAAGATAAAAATAGTTCTTAAATCAGTCTAAAGTGAGTCAAAACCAAAACTATAAACAAAAAAAATCTCTTGGAAAATACATTTAAACCTGCCACTGCACTCAACTGATAGTGACGCTCTAAAGGACTTGAGAGCAACAGATTTCCACTTGATAACTGGTAATTTGTCATTATCAATGACAGACTTGATTAACTTCAGCTGGATAATTGATCTTACACTTTATTAACACTGGGTATAGGACAGCTTACTTTCCTTCTGTCTTTGAGGATTCTGCTGAGATTTTCTTCATTGACTTTTCCTGCGTAGTCATAAAAGCTGAAACATACAACAAAATAAGTGCAACACCAAAGAACCACAACAAGATGAATCATGTGTGTTGTGGTCTGCTGTCATGGAGTTCACTAAATAATGTGCGAGTTTCAGTATCATAGCTGATGTGAAACCCTAGACACCAGTCCCTTTAAAATCTTGGTTAAAACTTAACAAAAGATCTTGAACCTCAGCATCAACACAGCAGTGTGCAAATATGTCAATTAGGTTAGACCTGTCAACTGTATGTAATCAACCAAAACAAAATGCTGATGGCAAAACAGCGATGGCAACTGGAATGAAATGAAATACAATTCTAATAAAATAAGCTGAACAATTAATAAAAGTATAGTGGAGAATGATGTCATAATTGTCATGCTCAGAGAGGAAACTATAAAATTATCATCACTGAACAGTCAAAACATACAACTGGACATTAAAATTTATTTTTCATATTAGTGTGACAAGAACATTGAAGTCAACAAGAACTTTAACAGTGGCCTACTTATATTGTCTTACCTAAAGAGTTGTGGACATGGCTCATGATTATGGACTTCTGCAAAAGGAAACATAAAAACGATTATTAAATCATGTCTGGCAGTTTCATTTTTCTACATTTTTAAACCATGGGCTAATGTGTTGCAGGTTTCAACTTCATTGCTTTTAAACAACGTGAATTCCAATAACTCACACAGAATATTTAAGTACAGGTTGGTTCTTTATGCAATTGTTTGTTCTTGCTTATGCGCTTTCTTGTGGAGTTCTACCTATTGATTTTCAAGAAGTAAAGTAGGCCACATCTTTTCTTAGTGTTACAGAAAATACAGTGCTGTGGCTGCCACTCTGATGCTCTCTGGCTTTTTTAGAGTGTTGACTTGAGAATGCCATTCTGGACAGCTGGATGTAGTTAAATCAAGAGGGCTTTTGTCTTACCTACTACATGGAGGAATTCTGAGCTACTAATCTGAGAGTCACTTATACTTAAAGTCTCCTCTTGTCTCACTTCTCCCAACAGGAATCCCTCCTGCAAGAATCAGTAAAATGCACAAAGTAGCCACAATTAGTCTGGCAAAAGAAAGAGATTCCTGAATCTTGAGAGATTTGCGTTTAAACGTTCAGCCTGGGCCATAGCCCATTACTGTGGTCATTTCTAATCAGCATGTTTTGATGAGATATATGTGCCTTTAAGCAAACAATAACTCAACATATAACCAATATCACACTCAGTAATCCAGAGTGCCAGTTAGGCCCACATTGAGCTGATTAAATCATCGAGCTGATTTTTAGATGTAAAAGAAGTACAGATCTACTTCAGGAAACTGATAATGCACATTTCTATATTTTCTGTGATCATGTGAATAATAGTGTTAAATTAATGTAACTGACATATGCTGGTGGGTGTTACTGTGTGCACTATTTATGTAAGTTTAAAAATGTATAGTCTCAAAAACAAGGTGATACTGCTATCATCTGTTAATCCTGTTCAGTGCACTAAAATCATTTTTCATTCATAACATTTTATTACCTTTGAACATTTATTTAATAGGGTATATATTTTTTAATTTAAAATAAGTGCACATCAAAGTGCTGACCTACTTGAACAATGTCAACAGTAGCCTAGCAATTTTGTGCATCACTGTTAAATTGTTGCATTTTATCAGATTAAAACAATATGAGGATAATATTGGCATTGTGTAATCAGCCATCGGTTGCACTGTTCTCCACATATTGGCATCAACCATTGAATAACCCATACCAGTATGTCTTCCAAGAGGTTTATTGTTTTTGGTATCTTTTTGACAATAACTTGCTCTGTAAATAGAGGACTAAAATGTTTGCTCTTTGCTGGATGTAATGTGAAAGCAGTCAAAGACTAGTCATACATTTGCTTGTGAATGACTTTTGCTGGAAACCTCCAGTTCTAATGCAAGTGAACAATGTTAATGTTTTGAGTGTGTCATGAGACCAATAAATGATTTATCCTTGATTGTGGCGAAAGTGCATATCACTAATAGCCATGTCTTTCTATTTAAAAGAAGCAGTAGATTCAAAAACAGAATACCACGATAGTAAATCTGCATCATAAAGAAAGCCAATGTTGAAGTACACAAATTGTTATTCATGATTTATAGAGAGAAAAAACACATTATATGGTGCATTGCTACAATTCTCTACTGAAATTAAATGTTACAGGTTTGCATAACTGCAGCAGATAAAATCTTGCATGACTGCATTTTTACTGAGAAGTACACCTCCCAGCTTTCAGGGAAGACAAGTTTGTAACCTTGCATTGAATATATTATTCAGGTATACAAATCCACCTGGTCTTTCAGCAATATAAATACTTTTACTTATGGGTGAAGTTGTCTTTTATAAATTGGTCTACTATTAGTACAGCAGCGACATAGGCCTGTCTATCTTAACAGTTAGAGCTAGTGACGGAATACAAACTAATCAGACTAGCGTAACTTTCGTTGAAAAGAAGTACATTTAATGAATAATTGAGAAAATGAATCAGTTGAATCTGAAAGCAAGGGCCCAGCCACATTATTCACCCCCTAAACTTCGACCACTTGAGCGGGTTTGACAGTATATCTTAGCTAGCCAGAATCTACTTCCTCCTAAATGTAAATAGTTACCTCTTGCTATGCGTGTCAATCTGTCATGACATACCACGTAGAATAAAAATAGACGGATAAACCACTTATTGAACTCCATATGGTTGGACACAACTAAATTCAGCAGATTTGATGTCGAAATGTCATATTCTGTACGTAGGAGTTGGCTGTCTGGCAAAGTACCTAGTAAACTATGTAGACGGCCAACCATCCGAGACAGCTGTTTGTGTTTATTAAACAAGTTAACCAGCACGTTTATTAAATAAGACAGCTGGACACGTCAAAATAATTACAGAAATGTGAAAACTACTCTAATGAAACCCAGTACTTCGCCTGCCAACAAGCTGGAGTGAGTGCTGCTAACTGGTCGGTTCGCCCCGCTGTCACCGCCTATCACAGTGGGCGAGTTAGCTAGCCTAGCTGCCCGACACACCAGGAAGATTACACCAGAAAACCAACCCGTCATAACGATATCGTGCACGCCGTAACTGTGTTTGAGGACGCGAATATGCGTCCGAATGGTGAGTCGAGTGCGCCGTGTACTTACATGGTCGGAATTGCTATTTGCACTGTGGTAACACACAGAACTAAAAGTGTAACCCGAAATTGATGCCGCCATGATGGAAACATACCCGCCAGTCCCACAATTCCTTGCGGCCGAGCTTTCTTCAGAGATGTTGTGGAGTTGTCACATGAGTATGAATTATCTATTTCATATCGGCTGGAGTAATACCCAAATTTTAAGCATATTTCAGACTGCTAAACTTTTACCGCGCGGTTGTCCAGATAACTAACAATAATGATGAATATTCATTCTAGATTTTTTTTTACCTTCTTGCAGCATTGACAAGTTTTATATAAAATATCACTAAAATGAATCTTATTTGCTTTGAAGCTATTCAATGTGGTTTTCTTATGTGAAATAACAGCAGCAACAGCAACAATAAGCATCATCATCATAAAAAAACTAGGACACTAATGTCCTTCTCAAACTCAAGGTCACTTCATAAACAGCAAATGCAGGATGTTACAAAAAGCACTAAGATAAACAAAAGAAATAAAGGACAAGACCACAAAACTGCAGATACAGTAGGTTAGAATACAAAGTAGAAAAGATCACAGCGAAACAACAGAAGTATAACAGAGTCATATCTACATAACAAAATAGCTTAACATCTTAACATCTCTCATCTGGTGATAAATGCTCACCAATGACTGAACTTCTTCAGAAAGCTGAAAAAGGCCCTTAACTATTAAAGTGTCATGACTCAGATACTCTCCCTCAGCATGTCTGTATGCTAGCTGCACAATCATAGAGTGGACAGATTTACATTTGGTGGTGAAGACAACTCAGTGGATAATCATGTCTGACCTACCAAACCTAGACAGTGTCTATGATAGCCAACTAGAAGACAGCTAGTAGCATCAACAGAGACACCACACGCTCTGTACACTGGCGGTTTGACCCAATACCATCTGGTAAATAGTACAGGACAGGGCAGTCAGATCCCACACTGACAGGCCAAAAAACAATTCTTCCTCCAGAGCATGACCTCCACCAGCCCTGCTGTTCCACATGGTACAGAACTGATCAGCCACCACAAAATGATACCGCCACAAACCTGAGCTAATTTATAATTAACAATTCAGTATCTGCATCTGTAGCCTAGAAATGATTCTGCACTGCTGTGCCATGTTTGCTATTTTTAAATGACAATTTTTGAGAACAGGGCAGTTTAAGGCATTTTGCCCTTAAAGTCAGTTCAAATGTTTGCATAAACATCATTTGTAAGTGCATTTACAGAATAAATGCGTATTTGTAAGCTGAAGTTGGTGCTTGTTTTTTTGTGTCCATTTAGTTCATGCACTCTCTTTCACCTTAGTTGTGTCAAGCAGAGCTCATCATATATCTTGTCTCTTGACCTTTATCCCTTGTGTGCCTGCAACACTGACACCAAGGAATTTCATTCTATGCTATCATTTCCACTAGGTGAATCTTGCTCTTCTGGGTACAGTGTTCATATATAACATGTCCTATAATTATCTTTACAAAGTCTCAGTAAATGAATTATATTTCCCAGGATTTCTCCCATTTGAAAGAAAATTGGTGCATTTGATGTTGGGTGAAGTTTACAATGGCAAACTGGATGGTATTCAACATTCTTTCCACAGAGCTAGATGTTTGTGTCTTAACCTACAGTTTAATTTTCATCCTGTTATAAAACATTACAACCTACATTACAATTACAGTCAACTCCTGTCACTGAGGCATATCTAGTAGGTGTGGGGTAAGATAAGCTTTTTGTTTGTACTTAAGTCAAACTATAGCTAAGCGAATATAAGGCAGGAATAACCCTATTGCAACACAGGATGTGTGCTAATGCAGTGTACCTAGCTCACATCATATGGCTCAACCTGCCCATTTATAGGGGTAATTTGATCCAGATGATAGGGTAAATTGAGCAATTAGAGAAAATAGTTACTAACTATTGTATTGAGGGTGTAATATGGAGCACCAGTTCAACTTACTCCCAAGGCTCTGCCTAAGGTTAACCCCCCAGCAACCATTTTGGGAAAAATGTTTTGAGCAGCAGCTCACAGCTACACTTCTGCAAATTCAATCACATGCAGAGAAGCAAAATGCAGAGAGGTAAAAATATAGCTACACAGGCAAGTGAACCATGCGCTTAGCATGACCAACTTCCATATTCGATGCAATATTTTTGAGCCCTGTCAGTTATAGTGGTGTTGTGAAACCAGGATGGTAGGTTAATGACATGTATCACTCTTCTCATTCTCATGCTCAATGACCAGGTGCTACGACCCTGGTTAGGTACAGATGTTAGTAGCTAGTACCCTTTGTAGTTTCAGATAATCGATACTTCAGCCTGTAGAACTAGATTGTGATGACATAGTGTATGATTTTCAAGGAAACAAAGACCAGTATAAGAATGTATGACATTCTTCCTTGTAAGGAAAAGCCAGAGGTAGATCAGAGAGCCATCAGATTTTATTGGTTTACAGATAATTTGCTGTTCCAGTCCAATTTTGCTGTTCCAGTCCAATTTTTCTTTTGTTTAAAGACCTGGGCTCTAGGACCTTGTTGAACGATGATCGCATGGCCTGGCCCTGCTCAAAAGTACCTTTCCTTACAGACCAGGGTTTTTTGCTCTCTAGCAATTGTTTTATTTGATTTCTATTCTTGTGTGAGAATTGGTTTGCTTGAGGATTCTTTTTTCTTGTGCAAGTGCTTTTGCTCACTCACTGATTTTGACATTGATTTGATGTCATACCTCTGTTGGGGCCAATTAATCAAATGTGGCAGGTGTCAGAACGTCTCATGGGGGGCAACCACCAGAGACAGCAACATAGTTCTCAGAACATGTTGAAACGAGAAGGTACATGTACACCATATATATGCTTCATCTATCCAGGGCTGGAAAGAGTTAGGTGAGGTCACATACATGCACGTGCGTGCGCGTACACACCCATACACACACACACACACACACACACACACACACACATAGACACACACACACACATAGACACACACACACACACATAGACACACACACACACGCACACACACACACACACACACACACACACACACACACACACACACACACACACACACACACACACACACACACACACACAGCAGAGGCCTCATGGGTAATCATATGGGTAGTCATATTGAGCCAATGGAATGAGCAATTATGGAAAAACACTTCATCAAAACAAAGTCCAGATCTAAAACAGGTCATATACCATTAAAGACAGCTGTGGTGCACTGAGATTTTTCGCCCACTTTCATTAGAACAACACTTGAAAATGTATTTGACACATTTTCAGCTAAAAACAATAAGCCCGTTCTTTGCCTGTTTGTGGTATTAAAACCATATATTATCATTTTTATGAATCTGTTGCCCAACATAAAAAAAAACTGTGAAACATTGGTCATCTTCTCCCATTTCCCTTTCTGTTTTATTATCTTTTCGTCAGTCGACCAAAAGCTTTTACTTTCACTTCAACTGTCTGCTTATTTTATGAAATTCCGTAAATCCCCACTTTTCAGACCAGTGGAAGTCTCTACTGGAATATATCAGTAAACTGCAGGAGTAACTTGTCAGAATAAATAAGAATATTTTATAAGAAGCTTACCTTAACAAGAAGCTTACATATGGCATGTATGTTTTCCATAGTGTTTTGGAGTTTTGTCTCACTGGATTAGGCAATTAGTTTTTTGTTTAATTAAAGTAATGTTACGTTAGCATTTGTTCAGCAATTGTTAGAGCGCCTCTGTCGATTTTATTTTGAGCAATTGTAATAGACATTCAGATTTTCTTTACTTTTATGTTGAAGTTATAGTCAGTGGCACAACAGCAAATTCTGGGCCCTGTACACTCTCAATATCAGTGGGCCCCTATAAATGCCAGTAAAAGAGGCACATGAGCAAAATGGGCCCCTCTCCCTACTCGGGCCCTGGGTAGTCAGGTCCACTTTTCCCCCCACTACCACGCCCATGGTTATAGTCTTCAGGAACATTCTCTGAGACATTTTGCAGTGGCCGTTGTCAGTTGAGATTCGTGAACGGGTGTCTATGAACAAGCCACCCATTAACACCAACCCTAAATGTTGAATTGTTTTATGCAGAAATCGCTTTTAGATTACTTTATAAATTATATTACATTAGCATTTCACCAGTAATGAAGGTTCCTCTGCTATCTTAGTGATATTTTCACTAGCATGTCAATCTGATTTATTTTTGGAAAATTGTACAGACATCCAAATTATGTATTCTCTTTAATCTGTACTGTTGAAGTTTTAGGAACATTTTCTGACACACGTCTCCTCTGTTACACAATGTAACACATTTTTTTAAATAAAAAAGTACAGAGCGATCGGTACCACTGTCACAGATTGCCCTTGCATTAAATCACATGTGAATTTGGAGACACAGAGGCACTTGGAAAAAACGAGAACTATTATATTGACTACAGAATGCACAAGTTACAATTCCCAACTCACCAATAATCAAACTTCCATAAACTGTAGTTATTTTTTTTTTACTATGATGATTGGTCTAACATTTTAACTTGTGGCTCATGTGTTAGACCTACTTTAATCAGATCTTTTAGACTTTTGTGCTTGTGTCACGTTGTGGGGGGGGCCCCCTGCCGGTCGCCCCCGTTTACAGCGGCAGCGGTCCTGTTTTTGATCACGTGATGTTCGTCCCTCAGGTGGGCGGGACCCGTGATCCGTCTCACCTGAGGGTCGTTTGTTTGTCTATATATGTCTTGTCTTTGTACCAGTTGACTACTGGTTATTATTTCCTTAATCTGGATCTATGTCACGGGTATTTGGTTTGCGCACTTTCTATTAAACCATCCTCTTTCCCTGAGACTTGGCGTGATCGCTTCCTTTTTAGTTGCTCACACTGCCCGTCACAGCTTGCAATGCGCAATAACTATTCTTATCCAATATTAAAGCGCTAAGTCGTCTTTCTGTTTCTGTATTGACACGGGACCAACGCCAATATATTCAGGAATTATCGGATCGGGAAAGTCGTGCTTATATTCAGATTTTTGATTGGACGTTTAACAATTTCCCCCACATGTTCCCCATAGTAAATGAATGGTGGAATCTTTGAAACCTTCATAAACACTCCCATTCACACTCTAACACAGTAACTGGTCACACAGTAGGGTGGAGACAGCCGAAATGTGCCACCATTAGATTTACTATAGCAACCACCTGGACCAATAGCATACCCCCAGCAAGACAACAGAAACTACTTGGGACTCCATAACAACAACTTGGTAACACTCTAGCAACCACTTGGTAGTATCATAGCAACCAACTAGCAAGACCATAGCAACCACTTTGTAACACCTTAGCAACCACTTGGTAACACCTTAGCAACCACTTGCAACTAAATAGTAACTACAATTAGCAATCACATAAACTGCACAATCCCTCTGCATTTTCTCCTGGAAGTCATGAAAAGGAGAGCTACACTCACACTGACATTTGCACTTCTTTTGCAGTTTAGACTATGTGACTTAAGTCAACTATATAGTCTTTCCACAATTTCCAATGATTGACTAGTTGTAGCCTACTGATGTGATGCAATTTTATGGTACATTATTGTTTTGTGGTACACAATGCTGACTGGTACATAATACATGTAATGGGAATAAGCATACTAGCTGTATAAACAGACATTATAATGTAGTAAAACATAGCTAATATACTCCACTTCAAACATCTCAAAACATCTAGACAAAATGATTATTGATTATTTAAATTGTATATTATAATACATACATTACCACACATGTATACACACACACACACACACACACACACACACACACACACACACACACACACACACACACACACACACACACACACACACACCAATACATGTTAAGTAATTATAAAGGGCATAATAGGAAGGGATGGATGTGACACAGAGAGTGAGAGAGAGTGAGAGTGAGTGAGTGAGAGAGAGAGAGAGAGAGAGAGAGAGAAAGAGATATGTGCCTTAAAGCTAAACACAATTTTTTCTATTTAATATTGAGCACTATGCAATATTTGTTAGCAAGGTGCCTACCTGATGAATCCTGTGAAGAGCTTGCAAGACTTTATAATGTATAATTTAGGGGTGGGCATAGATTAATTTTTTTAATCTAAATTAATCTCACTGAAATCTTGAAATTAATCTAGATTTATCTATATTAAAATGGCTCATATGCGTGCTACCCAAGTAATGACTAGAAGTCAGTTTTTGAGATAGGGTTTCTTAATACAGGGGGTTCGTTAGACCAGGGGCTCATCTCCTGTTTTCAAAATGCATCAGCCCTATCCGGACGGGATTAGTTTTTCAGGGGGACGTCTGTGAAAAATATTTCACCCTTGTACTCAGTGATAAAACTCTTGCATCCGGACAGCAATTGAAAAAACAGGAGGACCCGTGAGTTTTTGGCTTTCTCGGTCACATGACATCGCCTTGTCACGTGATAGCATGTTTAATAATGTCACACTGCCAACTCTGATGATTCCTTTTTAACTTTTAACTTTACTACTGTTCAGTTCAGCATTTAAGATCTCCGTTTAAGTTAAGCTATTTTGTTAAACCAATACAGAAAACACATTATAAAAAATCGCTAATGAATGTAAATAGCTAAATAAATCCGTTAAATAAAATAAAATAAATCCATTTAAAAATCCAGTAAATCCATTTTCGCTCGCCGCTGTCTTTACGTGGATCTCCGTGAAAACGCGCGCCCAACGTGTAACTACGGTGCGTGGCAGTGGACATATAGCTGTTTTATTAAACGCGAGGTGATGTCTGCATGTATAAACTCAGACATGGGGATCCGGACGGGACTAAAATTACCAGACGACCACGGAGTACAGCGAAAAACAGTAGGTAATTCCGCCTGTAATTTTCTCTGAGGACGTCTGAGAAAAACACGGACATGCTCGTTCCGGACGGGATTAAAATCACAGAGGACCCCCCGTAAAAGAGAAAATTACCCCAGGACCCCCTGAGAAACTAATCCCGTCCGGATAGGGCTAATGACTGCTTGAGAAAGCTGTTCTACTTTGATACTTGAAGAAAAAAAAACATGCTCAATAAAATGTAGACTACTCATGTTCGGTTTATTCAGTTAAACATGAATTTGTAAGCCTACTGTACATTAAAAGGGGTTGATAACATGTTTATTCAGCTAAACATGATATTTGAAATGTAAGCCAACATTTAGTACATTTAACCTCACGGACGTAATTTGTAATTACGTAATTTTTTTCAAAAGCCGGTTTTGGTCCTCTGCAGTTTTAACGGTTAAAAAGAAATATTGAAATAGCGACGAATCTAGCGCTAGGACCATGCAGAAAACGACCGCTCCGAGCTCCGCTCCGGTAACACTTTACGTTCCTAAAAATGAATTTTCCATGAAGCAAACCTGGCGACTTCGTGGCTGCATCCATGTAAACACACGAACGATTTGTAAATCACAGGTTTGAAAACTCGTTCTCGCCCCTACTGTGCAATTTGGTTAGGAATACAGCCGAGCTAAACTATTAAGTTGAAAGTCATCATAGTTTGCCCACCCATTTTGACCCAGTTCCCAACTTTAAGAATAGATTAACGGCGATAATTTTTATATCGCCCGATAAGAGTATCAAATTAACGAACGCCGTTAACGCAGTTAACGGCCCACCACTAGTATAATTAATGAAATGAGTGGACTGGGCCCTATGTGGGAGTCTAGTGGCTTGGCACAGGATATCTTATCCTGTATATGATTATTACATACATTTATATCATTTCTTTCAGCTTGAGATTTAACATCAGAAACCAGGGGATGCAGGATTCAAAATCCTGTGTTCGATTTGAAAAGCATGAAACCTGATTTAAATAAAATACGATATGATATCTGATTTTCCAAGAAGCGTGGCGTATATACGATAAAACAACTTTTTGAAGCAGCGCTGCTCTAAAGCGCTTTTATTTGTCTACTTTTATTTTGAAAGCCTGCTTTAAACGCCATGCTTGAAATTTACCTGCAATGGCTTCAGTTGAGAACTCACACGCGCAAAATAACTCTTCGGCACCATGTGTAGACATGGGAGATAATTTTGTTCCATCAGAACTTGGAACAAAAGAATAGTAAGCTGGATATACGAATACAATTGTTTCCCCATTTATATCGTTTGCAATACATTGTGGCATGATTTGCCTATGAACAAACGCATCCTAAATCTAGCTAGGCTACATTAGCTAGCAACCAAATCTATACTTGGTCTTTCCTCATGCGGAACCACTTTTCTTATGTAATTTTCATAAACACGGGGCAGCCAATGTGCAGTTTGATACAAAGGAAAAGTAAAATGTATTTTCTGTAAATGCTTTTAGACTGTACGGAAATAAAACTCAAAAACTACATTGTCAAAGGAGACGGCGAGAACCCATGAACCTCTGACCGTTATGTTTCCCTCCTAGTTGGGACAATGCTTACAGAAGGGAGCTCGAGACTTACAAAGACATCGGGGATGTTGGAGAAATATGGTAATATCTTGGCTAGAAAATACCTAACATATCTTCCCCTGCACTGTTGGCTTACACTTGTATAGAGAGAGTTTTTAAGTGTTGTAATTAAGATGTGTAGTGGGAATGTGGCATTAGAAGATGTGGTTGGCCATTGCATCATCCACTCCATACAGATTAATTTTGTTACATATAAAGCAGTCGCACTTAGCTCAACAATATCCTGCAGAAAAAGAGCATTACTTACAATAATAAAGGAAACATCGGTTCATGTTTTTGCTACAGCCCAGTTCCTGCCCCTCCCTTTACTGTATCAGGCTGCTCAGGTCACTGGTCTCCTGTTTCATCTGTCCACAGGTTTGGGGAGGGAAGTATGAACAGAGTAATAAAATGGATGGAGAAGCAGAATATACCTCAACATGCAGCTATTCTAGACATTGGCACCGGAAATGGAGTCTTCCTCGTAGAACTGGAATGTCTCAATATGTCAATATATTTACATGGCACAAAACATTTATTTATTTTCTACATTAATTAAAACTCATTTTTGTTTTCCCTTAAGGCCAAGCAAGGTTTTACAAATCTTACTGGGATTGACTATTCCGGAGCATCGATACAGCTCACAAGAAGTATTCTGGAAGGAGAGGGCTTAACAGACATTAAAGTTCTGGTAGGAGTTCCTTATTTTGTGAGATGATTTTCTGAAAATCCTATCATAATCTTGAAGTTCATTTAATGCAATGTAATTTTGTTTGTAACTATTATTATTAAACATGCTTACATGTTTAAACATAAAATGAGAGTAGGCTACTTTGATTTTCTCGTGTCAGAAAAACTGAGTGTGTCTCTGCTCTGAATTTTGTGTAATTACAGGAGCAGGATTTTCTGGCCCTTGGCCCGGAGTTGAAAGGGTTTGATGTGTGTATAGACAAGGGCACCTTCGATGCCATTAGCTTGAGCCTCGAAGGGCAGGAAGTGTCGAAGCAACGTTATGTGACTTCACTGAGAGCTGCTTTAAAGCCACATGGCCACTTTATCATCACCTCCTGCAACTGGACCAGAGAGCAGCTACTGAAGATCTTCAGTCCAGGTACAGTAGCCAAACACAGTTAACACAAGTGGGTGTAAAAAAAAGAAAAAAAAAGAAGACTGAACAAGCATAGCAGCCAAAGTAGCATTCCCTCACTCCACCCCCTGGGTGTACATGTCAAATGCAGTGCATTAAAGATGAGTCTTGTGAGGATCAGATACACTCAGATACCTAGAACCACTGACCTTGACCCACACATGCTCAGTGAGTACAGTGGTACCTCGAGATACGAGTTTAATCCGTTCCAGACCCGTGCTCGTATCTCGAACTGCTCGGTTCTCGAAGCAATTTAACAATGTAAAGTATTGTAATTGGTTCCGGTCCTTAAAAAATTCACAAAACTAGCGTAAATGTGGAAAAAAAAGACATGTTCTTTATTAATAAAGGCACACGCAACATGTATAATTGATATACATATATACAGTATTGAAATACTGTACTGTATACACCGTACGTACTGTTACTCGTTGCAAAGCACACGTGCGAATGGCTGTGATGACCGGGTACAGGAGTCGACCTTACCAACACCTCAAGAATTAAAAAAACGCTATTGGCTGCTAGAACGCGCTAAATGACGTCATCTCCACACATACAGGTATGTTTGTGTTTTTGAACCTAATGTTGTGGGGGAGGGAGAGAAAGAAAAGCGTTTGAGTGTGTCTTTGAGCTGATTAATGATTAATTTTTTTCCATATAGTACTGTACTGCCACCTAGTGGTTCATGCTCGTATCTCGAGCGTGCACTCGGGTGTCGAACAGAAATTTTGCTCGTCTCGGTGCTCGTATCTTGGATCGCTCGTATATAGAGCAGCTCGTATCTCAAGGTACCACTGTATTTTTCTGTGTTTCACCTTTTTCTAAAGAATTAAGAAAATATATTGCACACTTCAGCAGGCCAATTGCAAATACAAAAGAAAAAGGTCAATAAAAAAAGTTAACAATAAGTTCATTAAATGCTTCTCTGTGGGATCATATCGCTTTACATTTATCATTAGTAATTTTTATGTGTTTTATGTGTGTGTCTTGTAGGCTTTGATGTGGTGCAAGAGTTGCCTACTCCTCGTTTCCAGTTTGCTGGGGTGACTGGAAATAGTGTCACAGCTTTGGTTCTCAGAAAGCACAGCTGACCTCTGTGATTATGACCCAACCTTGAATGCTCTGTAGGCAGATGTGGAAGTCATTCTTTTGTAAATGTCCACTGTTTTTGCACATTATTAATATAAAAATAAAAAACTGCACTATAAATGTTGTGCTACATTCACAGTGGGTCGTTTTAAGCTTTGTTTTAGTCATAGTGACTCACCAGTAGACAGAATCAATGCTCTGAACATTTAAAGCATGTTTACCTCCTGATGTGAGAGGCATAATCAAGTGTTGGTTTTCTTTTGCTTTATTTTTGTGGCTGGTATTGTGCAACAAATTCTCTGCCTAATGGTATCAACAAAGGAAATGACAAAACATATTTCACCTCATTTAACCAGGGCAGAAACATGCTAGAATTTTTTTTTTATCCAGCTTTTGTGTTTATCAAGAAACAAGCGGTCATTGGTTCTAGATTAAAGAAAGTTGTGTATTGTTTACTGGAAGACTACATGTGTTTAGAAATAGTTTGAAACAAGCTATTAGGAAGGCATGTAAGTAAAAATCTGTTAGTTTTAACACTACATAACTACATAAGTGCTCAGAATACACTGACTTCAGACAGACAGCAACACTGCATTTGGCTATATTACAAATGTTTGCATATGATTTGACAGACAGTAGGCATGAGTCTGTTGCCCTAGACTTTATTCCAGTAGTACATTAGCAATCCCACATGAGGGCAGTATGTATCAATTCAAAAGGTAAGTGCCATCCAAATATCGGAAATTAGGTGTTTCTGGTTATTTATGATATTATTTGACATACTGTTCATGTTCTTGTCCAGAGGTGTTAAATCAGTGATGCACAAAGTATAATAGAATAAAGTCAGAATCTGAAAGGTCCCCAGTTGTTAAAAAAAAAAAGTTGTATCTCTCATCCTTCCTAGAATAGGATAGTTTCTCCAACTGGATCACTGAATTATCAAAGGGGGCTTTACTGATTTAATTATGCATGAATTAATGAGTCTCAGGAACATGCATTAATGACCACAACTAATCACAGGTCCTGAATGACACTTCACCACAGTTGTAAAAGGCAGCGTTATGTTTTTTAGATACTTTAAACCTCAAGTCAGAGAAAATCATCATCATCTCTGCTCCACTTACCAAGAGTGTGGGGAAGTTCAGTCTGCTCCTCTCCTGTTAGAAACTGAAAGATTTATGCATGTCACAGCATGTACGTTTCTTGGCTAATAAATTTCTATTTCTGGCACGTGCCCAGCCCCTTAAAAAACATTAAAAGTCCTACACCATGATTGGCTTCCACAGAATGTTGAAAGGTGCTAAACATACAAAAATGACGTGAACCATTTGAGAACAGTAACACGGTCACTTACCAGCAATTGGTCAGGTTTGGACCACAGGACTGGTACTGGGTTTACTAATGTAGCAGATAACTCAATGCAGCAGTTAAATGGACACATATAAGTGACATTGCTATCATGGATAGACTCAAATTTGCGCCACACTCACTACCATCCCACCATGTCTCATGTTTTTGTCAGTATTGTGTTGGGAATGACCATGCAAATAATATCTGGACAGCAGATCTGGTTGTCTTGTGGTCTCAAACTGACCAGCAATGAATTGGGCAGAGAGTGGATGACCAATTGCACATGGCCACTGACTAATTTTTTAAGTGCTTTTTAAAATAGCCACAATAAACATTGTCACTAAATGTCTATGTCCAAACCAGAATCCACAAAGAGACTGCAGTTAAGGTAAATAAACCATGTGGGACGGCATATGGATGAAACTGTTAGTGAAATGTTGGGGCTCTAAACTAATCCTCCTCTGGGTGGCGCTGCATAATGTAATTGGATTCAAGTCCGAAATGCACAAATGTAGGATTAAAATGGAGGCAGCAGGAAGAGGAAAGATTCATGAGAGAAGTTGGTGAACAAAACTCAAACTCAGGTAAAGACTTGTGGGGACTGACGGGTCCTCAGGCTGATTAGGGATCATGAGGGTCAGGAATCCATGATGAATGTGATGGTAGATTATTTATTAAAATCTCTGGAGCAGAGGTTACAGGAGGATGGAATGTCTAGGTGGGATTATTCATTGCAGTGGGGTTTGTGTGTGTGTGTGTGTGTGTGTGAGAGAGAGAGAGCAAGAGAGAGCGATACATGAAAATGACTACAAAACATTAAAATCCAGACTAATAATAATTTGATTCAAATGCATATATTTCCTCCTAACTGGAATATAATAATTTCTTAAATGGTTGTTTAACCTGGCTCCACAAGTACCTATGATTTTCTAACACAGCTCCACTGAGAATAAATACCTGACTATTTCAAAGACCTAAAGGGCATATTGCCCCTTATGAAGGCCGTCCAGTGTAGTTTCCTCCATTTCAACCTTGTACAGCACTGTTAACCCTCATGCCCTCCTCGGGCATTTTTGTACATTTTTTTCAAATTTTTTTTTTCATTTAATTATCATTTTGACTATGTTGCAGCAAGTGGTATGAATTTTTGCAGAAAATCTACTTTTTTATAAAATTTTTGAAATCTAATATTTTTTACTCTTACACGTCATCCATACTTGCTCGATGCATTTTGCACCCTCTGGACACCTTCGTGGCAAAAATGTACACGCACCAAAAAACTGCTCTTAAATCATAATACATCAATATTTTATCTTGCTTTTTTTTTCATAAATCACTTAATCAATTTCAGACCTACTCAAAACTACCAAACATGAAATTATTTTCAGGATTTTAACCCTTTAAATGACAGTTAAATTATTTGAAGTATTGCAATTTTTTTGGAAAAAAACACAAAAAATTGATTATTTTCCATAAAACAAACAGTAGACAGATGGGGCATTGGTGGTAATTAGAGTCTTAGATATGGCAAAGATTAGTAACAAAATTGTTTTGATTGCATTATTATTTTTTATGTAGTGCCAGATTTCATATTTTGCACCCTTTGGACACCTTTGTGGCAAAAATGTACATGCACAAAATCAGCAATAAAATCCTCATATGTCAACATTTTTTTTTTGCTTTTTTTTCATAAATCACTTAATCTACTTCAGCCCTGATCAAAATGATCAAATATTCAATCATTTCCAGAATTTTAACCTTTTAAATGACAGTTTAATTACATGAATGATTAATTATTTGTTTAAAAAACCCACAAAAATTGAATTATTTTCCATATAATAAATACTAGATGGATGGGACATTGGTGGAAATTAGAGTCTTGGATATATCAAAGATTAGCAAAAAAATAGATTTTATTGCATTATCAATTTTTATGTAGTGCCACATATTCCCTCTGAACACCTTCGTGGTCAAAAATGCCCCATTGACTTCCATTGAAACCACGTTTTTTGATCTCACTGCAGTTATAGTATAAAACCATGCATTTTGAAATGTCAGTATTTCATTTTGAAGAAAAGTAGTGAAATTTGACATTTTTACTATATTCCATTGGATTCAGCCATTTTTCCATTTTAGGCTGATGAATGAAATTCTTGTAATTTTGCCAGTTATATTATGGAGTCATGTGACTAACAGGGAAACCCCAAGTGTGTGTGTGTGTGTGTGTGTGTGTGTGTGTGTGTCAAGTCAAGTCAAAGTTTATTTGTATAGCGCTTTTAACAACTCAAGTTGTCGCAAAGCAGCTTTACAGGATTTACAAGGTTAACAATACTATGGGTCCAGAACCCTAATGAGCAAGCCAAAGGCGACAGTGGCGAGGAAAAACTCCCTATGATGGTGGGGAATAGGAAGAAACCTCGGGAGAACCAAGACTCAAAAGGGAACCCATCCTCCATTGGGCGGCCCGTTAACACACAAATACACAAGTCACACATAATTCACACAATCAGACTAGGTAAAAGGTAGAATTGAAAGTTCTGGGTTTTGATATTGTCACTGTAAATGTCTGTTGATGAATGCCAGGCTTTTATTCCGTGTCGGAGCAGTGATGCTGGTATTGTAGGCTCCGACTGCAGTGTTAATCCCCAGGTGAACCCCGGTATCAGCACATCCACCGGCAGCCAGACCATCCCCCAGGTGTGTGTGTGCGTGTGTGTGTGTGTGCGTGTTCAGTTTAGAAAGAAAGAAGGAATTGAAGAAAGAAAGAACACTTTTGTTGTAATTGTTATTGCTGTCACAAATGTACAATGGAATTAGAACTCTGAATTTCACTATAACCCCTAACCATAACACAACAATACACACATATGGAACAAGAGGCAGCCATGTAAGGTGCCTGGAGAGCCTTTGCTCAAGGGCCCATAGTGGTCCTAATGAGGGTGGGGTACAGATGGGGGCTGACTTCTCTAACCTCTGGACCAACTTTGAGTTTAGCTACTAAAATTTTAGTTTAGGTAATTTCAAGCAGACCAGCAGGCACTGCAGCATGTGACCTGGTGCTCTCTACAAATACACATGTTACACTTGGTGCAGGTGGTAGAGGACCTCTTCTTTAGGCCTGTGCACAACCAGCACACACCTCTCTTTCTGGTGGCAGTAGTGCCAATTATCAGTTATATATCAGTATATATAAAGAAGAGGACAAGAGGCCACCGGGCGGTCCACCTCCTACAGCTGTAGGAGGCGGACCGCCCGGTGACCTCTTGTCCTCTTCTTTAATTGCATCGATATCTCTGCCTTCAATGCTTTTGTGCTGTTCACTTCTGTGGATCCCTCGTGAAACCAGAAAAGAACATACAGACGGAGGCTGTTCTTAGAGGAGCTGGGGAAATCCATGGTGTCCTCAGAGATTGCGCGGAGACGGCACCCTCCACGTACAGCAGCTGCTGCTGCCATGGTGATGGATTTGCAGGCCCCTGTTGCTTCTCATACAGAAACAACTGATATAGCCATTGGCACTACTGCCACCAGAAAGAGAGGTGTGTGCTGGTTGTGCACAGGCCTAAAGAAGAGGTCCTCTACCACCTGCACCAAGTGTAACATGTGTATTTGTAGAGAGCACCAGGTCACATGCTGCAGTGCCTGCTGGTCTGCTTGAAATTAACTAAACTAAACTTTTAGTAGCTAAACTCAAAGTTGGTCCAGAGGTTAGAGAAGTCAGCCCCCATCTGTACCCCACCCTCATTAGGACCACTATGGGCCCTTGAGCAAAGGCTCTCCAGGCACCTTACATGGCTGCCTCTTGTTCCATATGTGTGTATTGTTGTGTTATGGTTAGAGGTTATAGTGAAATTCAGAGTTCTAATTCCATTGTACATTTGTGACAGCAATAACAATTACAACAAAAGTGTTCTTTCTTTCTTCAATTCCTTCTTTCTTTCTAAACTGAACACACACACACTTGGGGTTTCCCTGTTAGTCACATGACTCCATAATATAACTGGCAAAATTACAAGAATTTCATTCATCAGCCTAAAATGGAAAAATGGCTGAATCCAATGGAATATAGTAAAAATGTCAAATTTCACTACTTTTCTTCAAAATGAAATACTGACATTTCAAAATGCATGGTTTTATACTGTAACTGCAGTGAGATCAAAAAACGTGGTTTCAATGGAAGTCAATGGGGCATTTTTGACCACGAAGGTGTTCAGAGGGAATATGTGGCACTACATAAAAATTGATAATGCAATAAAATCTATTTTTTTGCTAATCTTTGATATATCCAAGACTCTAATTTTCACCAATGTCCCATCCATCTAGTATTTATTATATGGAAAATAATTCAATTTTTGTGGGTTTTTTAAACAAATAATTAATCATTCATGTAATTAAACTGTCATTTAAAAGGTTAAAATTCTGGAAATGATTGAATATTTGATCATTTTGATCAGGGCTGAAGTAGATTAAGTGATTTATGAAAAAAAAGCAAAAAAAAAATGTTGACATATGAGGATTTTATTGCTGATTTTGTGCATGTACATTTTTGCCACAAAGGTGTCCAAAGGGTGCAAAATATGAAATCTGGCACTACATAAAAAATAATAATGCAATCAAAACAATTTTGTTACTAATCTTTGCCATATCTAAGACTCTAATTACCACCAATGCCCCATCTGTCTACTGTTTGTTTTATGGAAAATAATCAATTTTTTGTGTTTTTTTCCAAAAAAATTGCAATACTTCAAATAATTTAACTGTCATTTAAAGGGTTAAAATCCTGAAAATAATTTCATGTTTGGTAGTTTTGAGTAGGTCTGAAATTGATTAAGTGATTTATGAAAAAAAAAGCAAGATAAAATATTGATGTATTATGATTTAAGAGCAGTTTTTTGGTGCGTGTACATTTTTGCCACGAAGGTGTCCAGAGGGTGCAAAATTTGAGGAGGGCATGAGGGTTAAGTATTGTGAATATTTCCCTGCATTGGACTGAAAGAGACCACCACAGTACTGCAGACCCAGACATTTCTGACCATGCATTAGATTTAAACAATACAGCTCATTTTTTTCAAAACACACATAAAAGTGACCAACCCATGTATCACTACATCCAAGAAAATCTAGGAATTTAAAGAACTTCATTGCCCATTGTGTAGATCCCACTGATCTAAAGGATCAAAAGGATCTCAAAGGGTTTTCTGCAGTAACACTGCACTATAAATAACTGCCATCAAGTGAATGTCTCAACTCTGAGCTTAATATACATTTTCATGCTTTGATCATAAAGAGTGTGTAACATTATGGTCATATGGTATGCATAATATATTATTACTTCTCACGTTTGTTCCATCCTGATCAGGAAAGGTAGGTTTTGAAGCACATTGGTACCCACTCACCACCGTTACATCATCCAGGTGGTGGTACACATTACAGCCACACAACTGGCAAGATTTACTGATGTTTTATATTTTAGGTGGACACTACTGGGAAGTGTCACAGAGTAGGCAGTAAGGGTTAAGAAGCATCTTAATGTTGTGTTTCACACTGTTGACAATCAGAATGAATGAAGAGTGTATCAGCACTGCCCATCATCCTTCTTTTTGCTCTCTTTCTCTTTCTCCGGGTCATTTTTTTTAAAAGAAGTGGCCTGATAGCTCCACCTGATAAGACAATGACAGACTGTCCAGGACAGGACTGCTACCACAGCAACTGGGAAGGAGCAATAAACGACTTTGGCTTTAGGCCATAGTGAAACGTAGCGTTAAAGTAGGAGAAATTCCTCCACACCTCTCAGCATATTACACGCTTCCCTCCCAGCAACGAAAGGGAATCAACAACAAAGCCTTTGAAAGGGTCCACATGCATATTCTCTGAAAGCATTTTGAAAGCATGATTCCTATAGACCTGTTCACGTTTACTTTTCTGTTTGTTTTTATTTTTTTCCCAGACAAAGTAGGTGGAAAGTCCTGGATATGGAAGAGATGCCCCAGATGACATCAAGTCTGCTCCATTAAATAAATGGGTAAATTAACACATTTCTATGATTATTATTTGCAGGTAGAAAAATTAGCCTGATTTAGCCTAGAGTTAAAGAACTCACACTATGTCTTCAATATTTGACTGGATTGTGGGTGTTGTGCTTTAATTAGATAGAGAAAAAGGTTTTTTATTCTGAATATTTTGGATGTCTGTTAGGACAGTATATTTGCACATTTATTTATTTTTTGTTTTAAACAGGTAGCTATTTAAGCCAAGAGAAAATATGTGTGGTAAAAAATGAAGAAATTACATAATTTAAATAAATTATGGTGTGTGTGTGTGTTGATGGAATAACATATGTATAATGTATGTATAATTTAGTTTGAGATTAATTTGAGTGCTAAAATGTTTCCTTGTATGTTCATTAGTAGAATATCTAACTGTTGAGTATGTTCACTTATCAAAGTCTCTTATTGATATTTGTGCTGTTTTGTACTTTGCTACCACATAAAATTCATGTTGAATTGACTAATTACTGGAGATAAAGTTAACCACCAGTTGTGATGGTCTACCAATGATACTGAGAACCCACCGAACCACCAGACTCCCTGGGGGTTGACAGCATTAGCAGTTCACACAGTTCCACTTTTATACAAACCTTTCCAAAGCACTTAACATGGTCATTGCTGTCCGTCTTGTACTTCTGCTGCCCTCTGTTCAAACCTCTCCCCTATGTGGGGCTCTACCCCGTCTTTCTTGCTGATATCCATGTTGATTTAATGCTTAAAATTAATTTCTGCTGCAGAGTTTATGTCTCTGTTGAATAATTAGCTGCTAAAACTGTTTCTCTAATTGATCCTGCAAGGCATGTAAATCATGCTGATGTTCCTCCTTTCTGTCTCTCTAAGCCTGGAGAGTAATCTCATTACGAACAACACCAGACTCACCAAGGTGCATTACAACACATTTTAGCTGCTCACAGAGAGCCGTCTCCATTAGGTAAATCCCCACTGCAGTTAGCTAACCGGAGAGTCTCAAGAACTTGCAAATCCTAGAACTATCAAATCTGGTGCAGATTAAGCCTACATTCGATTGCGTTTAAACTCAGGTCTGTGTTCACTTATCTTTTCGTTCTTTCATCCATCCATCTGTCCATTGATTTTTCTGCTCTGCCAGATATCAGGGAAATGTCGTCAAAGTTGGCACAGAGTTTAAGGCTATGTTGGCTTATGTGTTCATGCTGCTTCTTTATCTTTGCCTCTAATACTTGTTCAGCAAACTTTATCAATCCAACTTAACAGATTGCTTACAAATATCCCCATTGCAATTTTAGCAGTTCTCACCGGTTGCCTTGGCATCACATGCTGTGTACTTTCTGCTGCCAGTAGGCTGAACAAAGTGAACTAAAGGCATGGTTTCCATGCTCTTCAGAGATCCTGGCTCTATAAATACACATTAATAAAAATGTTCCTTGCTGATCAAATCTGGCATGTCTACTTAACCCAGGGCATTGCTCAATGTCATTTGTTTCTCTTGGCTAGAGAATCTTCTCTAGTTTTGTTTTCTAAGTGTATATGCACTGCTCTATTCATATTGTTCTTTTTGTGTTTATAGTCATGGCCTGGCAGTCATGGCCTGGTGGTTAGGGAACTGGTCTTGTGACCGGAGGGTCATGGGTTTGATACCCAGCCCTGAAGCCATGACTGAGGTGCCCCTGAGCAAGGCCCTTAACCCTCAATTGCTCACTTATCTCATAAAAAATGAGATAAAAATGTAAGTCGCTTTGGATAAGGGTGTCTGCCAAATAATGTAAATGTATAGAATGTGGTCCTGCAAGGGTATGATGATTTCATGGTGGTGTGTATGTCCTGCATGTCTGAGGTTCGGGGCATTTGATCTCAGTGGTTACCCTTGTAATGTCAATTCGTAATTATGCAGCAGTCTCTGCTACTATAGATATTCTTGTGGTGCCAGATAAGTACCTAATCTAATCTAATAGAATCTAATAATTTAAGATTCTACTGTTAATCTATTTGAAATGAAGACACCTTCAAACAGAGCAGCTTCAGATTCAAACTGAGCAGCACCATCACTACCTTCAGTGCCTTCACGGCCCCCTCTGCAGACTTGCCTTGTCCTTGAATGCTGTTTTGTATTTTCCTGTCTCATTGAGAAAATATCCTGGCTTTCAGGGTTAACGTCAGTGAATCATGTTATAGATGACATGGTGCAGACAACCCGGGTAACCAGATTTATGTTGTAGGGACTGCACAGGATATTAGAAAGCAACAGACTGTTCCCAGCTAGGCTTGCACCCCACTGGTTTTACAGACGTTTGCTATTCAAACAGATAGATGAGTAGCACACTATGACAACACAGATCCTTGAAGATGCAAGTTGTGCTCTCTCTGGTTTCAAGGGAGACTTTGTGCCTCTGGCTAGCACAGTCTATGTGTCTGTACATCTGTACGGCCTCTTCTGCATAATCAGTCACATCCTTTCTGCTATCAGCGAAGCAGAAAGATGTCTTAAATAGTCTGATTTGTTTGCCATTGATGGCAGTCATGAAAATCATTTCAGGACATCCTTTATCTTTAAAGTCCACACTACTTTTGGAATTGAATGGGCCTTTGTATCCTAGGCCACCTGTTCTGTAATGCTTCATCTTCAGATCAGAGTCACTCGTAGTATCACCATGGCCAGCAAAAGTTAATCCTTGAGAAAACTGCACAGACTTTATAGCAGACATAACCTGCTGCTCTTCTGTCAGGGCTGTGGACAGCTGCACATTTATAAGCTCCAACCTTTGGTGACTGGCACTTTGTGTGTGACTTTTGGAGGAGCATTCTCCATTCTGCCTCACTGCTCTTCCTCAGGAGCAGATCTGATAAACTGCTTCCATTTAATTTATGTAAATGCCAACTGATTAGTGGACAAAAGTAAGATAAACAAGCAATTTACGACTAAGTGGATTATGGAAACCCACCAACTGACCGGTCTCTTGGATATCAAAGCCTTTAGCCTCAGTTTCTTCAATGCTTTATTGTAAGACAGAACATTAATTCCTAGTAAGAAGGTCCTAGGAAGGTATTCTCCGGCATGTGAAGCATCGCATCCTGTAGGTCAGGACACTGATAAGAAGTAGCTTTGGGCTGTTCAATTAGCATTGAGTTCTAGCATAAAATGAAAGGTGATGATCTTATTTATTCTGTCTCAGAGGTCACATATTTTACATATTTTAGAGTTAGTAAAATAATGAGAAATAAGCAGTAATGAAATTATATTCCAAATATATTTTTCAGGTATAAGAATTGTTACGGTGACAGCCCCGGACCCTTCCCTGTGGGCGTGTCGCTACGTTGTCTGCGTGTCGTTATGTCCATGTTTGTAGTTCCGTGGGTGTGGGTCGTTTGTGAGCGTGTTCGTAGTCGCACCTGTGCCTTGTCTCGAGATCACGAGGGTATGTGTTAATCACCTATTTAATGTGCGTTCGCGTAATGTCTTGTGCTTGTCTTTGTCTAAAGTTCGTGCTTGAGTGAGCTACATGTAAGTGTGCTTGCGCGATTGCGCCTGGACTTCACTTCTTGTTCCACGTAATAAACGTTTGTGTCAGCACCAAAGCCTTCGTCGTGCCTGCCTCCACCCATCATCACAAGAATACCATGCAACACAAATGGAAATGAGGGCTAGATTTGGGTCATTTGATTTGCTTATGTTAGCTTCCTTAATTTCTTAGATCATTTCTTTGTGGTTCATGGTCTTTTAAAATATATAAATGGAAGATATTATTAATTCAATCTTGTAAGGTAGGAATATTATTTTGATGGTGTACACAACAAAATAGGTTTCAGTTAGAAGTAGGAGTTTACAATATTTGTCTTGTGTGATAATATTTGCATACTGCAATAAAAAGTGAAAACATTGAATGAACAACAATGTTGTTTGAATTTGAATCCATAGATATTCTGCAAACTTTCTTTTAAAACATACATGGATTACACTGTCTAAGTTTATAGTAAATATGACAGGTCCGCTAATAATTCATTGACAGATTATTACATAACATCAAAAACAATTTATAGCACAATAAAAAGTGCATACAAACATGAAAATTACAGCTGTGCTGACTAAAGAAACTCATAATTTAATGCAAAATGATGCAGTGAACTACTCTGTATATTTTTATTCTTGTTAACTGGGTGTGTATAGTAAGTTATAGTCCATTCTGTCTGAAATACAAATTGTTTGTATGAGGACATACATTATCACTGTGATTGATGATCAGTGAGACTCTAATGTCAGTACTTCATCAAACTGAGTCTGAAGAAAAGGACCCCGATCCAACCTACATCACATTATTGATTTATTATGCATGTATTCATTTTACCTCGGAAGTATAATGAATCCTTAGAGATGGGAACGTTTATTGGAGTGAGACATACAATATTTGCAGCCTGAATATTAACTAGTCTAAATATCTTACAGGTGTCATCACATTCTAGTGAAGCCCCTTCACGCCAAAACAAATCAGATGGGAAAGCCAGCACAAACAAGTACATGTAAAAATGGCACAATCAACAGTATCATCTCATATATACTGAAAAGAAGATCTGACAAGAATATCCTTGGCCTTTGTCCACCTGCCATAGGAATGTCATACATAATATATAAATATATATAAGCCCGCTATAAGCCCGCTAATGCAGAGGTCAAATCAAATTGAATTGACAATTAGTATGTTGCATGCAACAGGAAGACGGCATTTAGGAATCTAAAGGCATGACCCAAACATACTTATATTGATTTGATTGGCAATAGTCCATACAACTGTTTGCAAAATGATTTTTAAAGATACAAAACTATTTCACTCATGACAAATCTAAAAACATTTTTGACAAACTATAGAATATTTTTCTTATTTATTTAAGTTAAACAATATTAATTTGTTGGAATAAAACCAGTATATAATGTAATATATCATTATATTTTATTATTATTATTATAGTTTATATAATATAATTATTATATTATATTATTTTATTATTATTGTTTATCATGCAGTGTAGCAGTGTTAGGTCTGGTTGTGTAGTGTACTTCAGTCTAAACTTAATATTCATTGTGTGACATTTTTGGTAAATCTCCAGTTTTGAAGCATTTCTCTTTTTAAATACAGACATACGTTACATTGAAAATTCTCAATAACCAAACAAGATGGCTAGAATCACAGCAAAAATGATTTGGAAGAAAATGTCCTGTTATTTCTTAGCTTCTGATTTTGTACTTTTCTATTTAAAATGAAAAAAAAAAAGAATTTATATTCACTTGTTACATTCTCAAAGGTCTAGGAGTAAAATAAAACCATACTTAATTAAAACATACCAAAGCAGCCAGTACACCCAAACACAAAACCCATATCAGAAAAATAGGATTTTTGCAGTAGTGGAAAGTACTAGAAATTAAACATTTAAATATTAATGAGGCTAATCTGTATTTCTCTGACTATTTCTTTGCATTTTTGAGCATTTTACAGTTAGGATGTACAGTACTTTCAGTGTGGACATCTTCATAGGTGATCAAACACTTAGCTGAGCTGAAGTTTGGATTGGTTAGACATTTACTGTTGTACTGACTGAGCAGTATTGTGAGTTAGTGTCTGCTCTCTGAACAAATGTGGAGAGTTATTAAATGGCTCTGGAAGATACGCAAACAATGTGCATGCTTAAATAAAAGAAGGATTCAATCAGATTAACAGCATATGGGCATGGAGGAACCAATAATTTGGAGTACAATAAAAATAACTAAAACACAGGTGTAAATTAAAAGTTGGCAGTGAACAAATATGTCAAGCAAAACAACTCTGGTAAAGACTGGATGATTTATCCTTCCAGTTTCTGAAGTTTCTTTTTGAGCAATTTCAAATGCTGTAATAAAAACATAAGTAAGTACTACATTGAAGTTACATTGCAAAGTAGAATATTAGAACAGAATACTCTAAAACAGATGTTTTCTAGAGAAACAGCAACAATGCCATTGTTTAACATTTCCAATGGAAACACATTGTCACTGTGAGTAAATATTATAGTTAAATGTAGAGCAGTGAAATTGATAAAGAGAGACTCTGTCTTAGCTGGCTGGGAGAGCAGCACAAGCTCTCTCTCTGTCTCTCTGTCTCTCTCTCTCTCTCTCTGTCTCTCTCTCTCTCTCATTCTCTCTCTCTCTCTCTCTCTCTCTCTCTCTCTCTCTCTGTTTAAAAGGTGCACTGAGGCCTGTCCAGAGGGTGCTCAACGGTCACTGATAGTGATGCTGCCAGGAAAATCCGGTGCTCTCAGTCTGCTTTCTGTATGGGCAGCTTTGAAATCTGGGAAAGTGGCTCTGTGCCTCTCAGCAAATGCAATCCATTTTAACAAGGCTCAAGCCCTTTCAGGAGCCTGCTGTATTTCACTGAATACAGCCTCCTCTAGTTGGTTTCATTCCGGGGTTAGTAGCAACCATCAAAATGTTCATATTACTGAGTACCTGACTATCACTAAGCTTTTGAGAAAAGGGCAATGTTAGAAAGAGGTACAAAACAAAAACATTAAAAACCTGAAATGGAGAATGTTTAAGCAAATTTTCTTTGACAGCAGTAAAGAAAGTAATTAGTTCTGTACCTTTTGGGGCAATGCTATTAAGACGAGCTTCAAAACTGCAGAATAGATAGCCCATCTTTGTACAACACTTACAGTGGAAAAACATATTCAAAGTATATATTGCAATTGTGCTGTTTTCATGACCTACTTTGCCACATTCATTGCAGCCCTGAAGCTAAATTATTCAATCAGCTCATATAAATAGAGCTTTACTTCAGTCAATCCTGTATTATGTCACTTCCTTATAATAGAAATGTATTAATAGCTATCAGAGACAGGACAGACACCCCTCCCCCCATGTATTCAAAGTCTTTGTTCATTTCACTTTGCTTGAGCTTTCACAGTAAACCAGTACAAATGGATTAAATCCTGGACTAGTATTCAGCACAGAAGTATGCAAAACAATGCTTGTAACTGAAGCATGTTTGGGGGTTTCAAGTCAAAGTAAATTTGGACTATTGCTTTGCATAGATTTGACTGAATTTAGATCTTAGCATCAGAACACTAATACAAGAAGCAACATGTACTGCTATCTAAAGAAACTTCACATCAGTGAAACCTCAGCAGCAGACAAGAAACATTATCGACAGCTCTGAGTCTAAAAAAAGTTACCAAGGCTCAAGGGATTCACAGACCCACTATCAGTCCAAATAGAGATAGAGTGGGAGTTCTGCAATAGAGGAGTGAGCCAAATGTTCCCCAAGGGCAACTTGAGCTACTGATCAATATCTACAGGAAGCATTCTATTGCAGTGTGTACAGCGACATGACTAGTTGTTGGGCAATTACTTTTCCAGCCAGGGGCACTGGGTATTCCTTAATGCGCCAATCAAGAAATGGTAAACAGTGCCGTTGGTGATTCAGGGCTTGCTCTGTGTTTTCAGACAGAGAGTGTAGACATGATGTTATTATTTCAAAGCCTCTGCACTGTAGAATTTAAGTTTGGTTTCTCATTTGATTCCTGATTAAGGCATTACTGCTTTAATCACTACAATATCCTTTTTGCCTAATACAATTTGTTAAATATGTAATATTGCTGATGATAGAGATGTGCGGAAATGGAGAAAAGACAAGTAAACTTCATATTGGTCAGATGTGTTACCAGATATCTCAAACTAAATGTTATTTGGTTATAAATATCTATGCCAGTCTAAAACTGATATAGGTGACCTGATCTGGATATTGCATTTTTCCAGAATATTGGAAACTTTATCTTTAATGCTGTATAGAAATTTAAATATCAAAAGGTGTCTTTATGAAGTAACATAAGTACCCCATGTCATTGAGACTGGAGCTGCAATCAGTTCACAGTGATGAGTGAATGCATAAACTGGGAGTGTGATGATGTGACAAATTGCAGTCTGTGACTGAACCTTGGGTGCCTCCTGTGAAATAGAATGCATGACTCTCTAAGCATCATATGTCATCCATTTGTACAGAGGTGACACGGTTTTCAGCTGATTCAAACTTGGACTGAATGCATGAATGCAAGCTTGGGCATTCAAACTGGCTAGATCTGGAACTTCAAAGTCTCCATGTATTAGACCACCGATTTCTATCAAAACATGCATTTAGTTATAGCTATCTGGATTCTAAGGTTCATAGCTTTTCGAGCAAGTTATAGATACATAAAAACTTAATTAGGTACTTATATTGACTCAGAGGACTTGCATTATTCCCCATCTCAGCTTCCCTTCAAATAAAAAACCCTTCAAAATACTGAGATCTTGACAGGCTTGGAGGGTTTAGTCACACCACTACACATAGGATCATGTGTGGAAATAATTGTGGATAGATAGCATGGTAAGGTGTGACTCTGGGAACGTGAAAGAGGGAACATTTTTCCTCCACCTCTGTGACCTGAGCTCAAGTCCTGGCAATACCTTGGCTCAGAGTCCAAGAGAGCATAACACGACTGTGCTTTCGCTGGTGTAGGAAGGATGGCATATTTCCTTTCTTCCTGTCAGTACAGGGTTATGCTAGCCAATTGAGGGCATCTGAGGTCATAAACACAGAACTGAGTAATTAGAGCTGTTCTCTGAACAAACTGACCTTCAAGTGCATGAGTAACAATTCCAAAAGAGTGCAATTTCAGCAATTCATGAGAATTGGGACAAGTAAACCCAATGATTAAGTAAACTCAAAATACATCTTGAATATGTTAATATACTATATACAGCATAGCTCATTCTACTATGGAGGGATTTATAACCACCTACCTCAGATCCTATGTGGTCTGTATCTAACACTAATGAAACAGAAAGATTAGTGAATCTAAATTTGTCTATCTATAGATAACGACTAATTGACTTAAGAGAGTAAATGCTTGTTTAATAGGTCATGTGAGCTGTGTTGACATACTGAAGGCAGCAAATTGGAAATAATTCAGTTTTGATTCCCTCTAATTGTAATCAAAAATTTTTAGATATCTTTAAATATTCTATTTAATGTAAACAAGCTCAGACTAATGAATTAATTTATTTTTAAGTATATATTATTTCAGTTAAAGAAAATACATTTTGAAATGCCTTTTAAGTTAAATACATGTTCCATGTATTATCAGTTTGTGACATTTCATACACAGGAATGAGACACGAGGGTCAACCTTTTTGTTAGGTCAAAACAAGAATGCTATGACAGGCAAAAAATGACTGAATACAAACGATCATTTCATTTAGTTCACACAGCCTGTAAGCGAGTGAAATAGCAGGCTACAACGCAAAGCACCAAAGATGTGCGTCTGTGGGGTTTAAATAGGGAGAATGTGAGATTTGGAACAGGTGAACTGAATGAACAAATGAGGAGATGATTGAGAAAGAGGGAGTAGCTGAGGGTAGTGTAGTGATGGACAGGAGCGAGAGAGAGTTTGTGTGTGTGTGTGTGTGTGTGTGTGTGTGTGTGTGTGTGTTCGTTCCTGGCTGGTTTGTGGTCGCAGTGTGACAGTGTTAATATCAAATACTCCCAGTTAATATAATTATCTGATTAAAGACCTGGATATGGATTCAACTGCTTAATCTGATGCAGCTCCTTTGAAATCACTTATGCATTCAAAATGCATGTTAAATAGATGGGAGATTCTGAACAAATTACATAGGATTTTGTAATGATTTAAAAACCTGAATAAGCTAAAGTGCCCCATATAACTGGTTATTTACATTTATACATCAGGAAACCTGGAACCTTTTCTCATCATAAAAGCATATGTGAAAGGTCTTTGCATCAGACACTGTATAACTGCATCAGAACTAGTGTATACATTTGGAATGTGCTTTTCACAGAAATGTTAACACATAGCACATTGCAAACCAAACCGAGGAGTGACTGCTGCAGTCATTACTCATGTGGAGGTGGTTCACTGCTGTGGAGATAAAGGTACCTTATATTTTAGGCACTTGATTGCCTAGCCAAGGTCAGACCAGTACTGTTTCTGTCCCAGAGAGAAAATATGGAGATATGGCTTTTGGTGGTGATATGGACCTCAGCTACATAAAAGGTAATAAAGAGACTGCACAGCAAATGGGAATGAAGTTAGTTTGCTGCCCCCAAGTTTATGTGCTGACACTGTCACTCTCTCCAAGTTTTAATTCTTTGGAGCCCTTAATCTGATTAGGTAGAACTGAAGGGTAGAGTAAGGGTGTCTTAGAAAAACACAAAGGTGAGTGTTTTAGTTGAAAATATTACAGTTCTTTAATAATTGCTGAAGTGAATATTTTATTATGATATGTTGCATTGGGTGTTATGTACAAACACAATGTAGAGAAATTTTAAGTGATATGTTTAAGATACACCATAATAAAACATCAGGCATCAGCTGACCATAGTAGATGAAATTATGGTGTGTTTTCATTGCATAGAGGATAAATGATCTAAAAAATGAATTATAGTCCATTCTCTGTAGATTTGCCTGCAGTTTATAGTATAACTAACTTCCTGCAGTTCCATATTTTTTTGAAGGAGAATACAAGGATAACTCACTTCTAAAAAGGCGTGTTCATCCAAAATCACTAACATAGAAACAAAAAATTCTACTCCAGGGACATTAATTTCTTTTTTGACATTTTTGTGTTTGGTGACACTTTCTGTGTCCTAGAAAACATCTGGGTATAGTGGTTTATGATGCTAGATCTGCAAAGTCCTGGTCATTTATTTGTGTTGACAAAGTCCCCAACAAAGTCCAACCGTTCTCCTCATCGTGGCGTTGGGGGTGGCAACAGCATACACAAGTATGCTGGCTAAACGGCACTGCATGGATCAAAAACACAACAATTCAAACATGGTACTAAGTGGTGAGTCCCCCGGGCCACAAAGTATCTCACGAGCTACTGGGGAAGAGCAAAGAGGTCTTCAAAGTAGCGGCGGCACTAATGATGTGGACAGGATAAAGCCTACGGGACTCCCATCTGCTGATGCGGCCACCAGCGAACCGAGATCTCTACGCTGCACAAAAGTCACAAAGATTGGAACGTGGAATGTGAATGGAATGAACACTGGAAAGTTGGACATCATCAGAATGGAAATGGATCGGCTTCACATCAATATCCTGGGAATCAGCGAAGTACACTGGACGGGCAACGGTTTCTTCAACACAGGTGACCACACAATGTTCTTCTCAGGCAACAACAACACCAGAAGACGCGGAGTGGGTTTTGTTCTGTGCAAGAAATTGTCCAAGTGCGTCGAAAGTTATCACCCTATAAGCGACCGAGTGATGGCCATCCGACTCAGAAGCAAACCATGCAAAATCACATTGCTACAAGTCTACGCACCAACCGCCGATGCTGAAGAGGAAAAGATTGAGCAGTTCTATGCAGAAATTGAAAGCGCAATGAAGAAAGTACCAAAAGCAGATGTCGTGTACATTCTGGGAGACTTCAACGCTAAGATCGGAGAGAGAGTAGAGGCAGACATCACTGGCAGTTTTGGCCTAGGAGAACGGAATGAGGCAGGGGATCGACTAATACAGTTCTCTCAGGAACACCACATGCGGCTTACCAACACCTGTTTCCAGCAACCAAGAAGACGACGATACACCTGGACGTCGCCAGGTGGACAGTATCGTAATCAGATCGACTACATCCTATGCCAGCAACGGTGGAAAAGTTCAGTCCTAGCAGTGAAGACGTTTCCTGGGGCAGACTGTGGGTCTGATCACGAACTACTAGTCGCTAAGATCAAACTTAGATTCTGCAATGTCAATCGACCACCCACCTCCAAAAACTTTGACATAAACAAGATTCAACCATCATATGCTGTGGAGATCAGAAATTGTTTTGAACAGCTTAACATAAAAGAAGGCCAAACAGCAGAGGAAATATGGGACAAAATGAAGGAAACTGTTATTGGTACTGCAGAGAAACATGTTCCGTACAAGAAACCCACACGATCAGCAAAATGGATATCGGAAGAGACTCTCACGATAGTAGAAGCGAGGAGAAGAGCAAAGACGACTGGAAACAGGGATGAAGTACGACGCCTAAACGCAGTGTTCCAACAGTCTGCCAGGAAAGACAAAGATAAATACTGGAACAAGGAATGTGCGAAGGCAGAGGAGGCCTACAGGAAAGGGCACACAAGAGAAATTTATCAGCATGTAAGGAAAACCCGAACTGTGTTCATGGCCAGACAAGCAACCATTCGTGGGAGCATGGGTGAAGAGCTGCATGACCAAGAGAGGATAAGAGAGCGATGGAAAGAATACACCAAGCAGTCTTACAAAGGGGAAGGGAACAACACTGATGAACAAGTGGATGAGAATGAACTACCAGAATTAGAACCAGACGTCCTAGAGGAAGAAGTGGTGTGGGCATTGAAACAGCTTGCCAACCGAAAAGCCCCAGGCACTGATGGAATTCCTGCAGAACTTTTAAAGCCAATACCAACAAAAGCAATAACATTGCTCTGCCAACGAATATGGAGGACTTGCAAGTGGCCAAGAGAATGGAAGCGGTCAGTTTTCATCCCAATACCAAAGAAAGGAGATACTAAGGACTGTGCAAACTACCGCACCATTGCCCTGATTCCCCATGTGAGCAAAGTTCTCCTGAAGATCATCCAGCAGCGCCTGAGTACCACCATCAAACGGGAAATGCCAGAGGTACAAGCAGGGTTCAGGAAGGGAAGAGGCACACGCGATCACATCGCCAATCTCCGGTGGATCATGGAAAAGTCAAAAGAGTACCAAAAGAAGCTGTACATGTGCTTCATCGACTATGCCAAAGCTTTTGACAGCATCGATCATGATAAGCTATGGAAATGCCTGGAGGAAATGGGGACACCTTTGCACCTCGTCCAGCTTATCCGGTCACTATACCGAAACCAGGAGGCCACAGTACGGACACCATATGATGATACAGCCTGGTTTGAGATCGGCAAGGGCATTCGGCAAGGTTGCATCCTTTCTCCAGCATTCTTCAATATGTATGCGGAAATGGTCATGAGAAATGCAAGCCTAGAGGATAGCAGTATTGGAGTGAAAATTGGGGGAAGAAACATTAACAACCTGAGGTATGCAGATGACACGACCCTGCTGGCAGAGAGCAAGAAGGACCTAGAGAAACTTATCTTACTTGTCAAGGAGGAGAGCGAGAAATTTGGGCTATACCTCAATGTGAAGAAAACAAAATTCATGTCAACAGCAACCACAGCGGACATCAAGATCAAGATCAACAATGAAGAAGTAGAAACGGTCAATTATTTCATCTTCCTTGGCGCAAAGATCAGCCAAGATGGTGACTGTACACCAGATATTAGGCGTCGGATAATCCTGGGACGAGAAGCAATGGTCCACATGGCAAAGATCTGGAAGAGCAGAGACATCAACCTTGATACCAAATGCAGGCTGGTAGACACCATTGTCTTCTCAATAACAACATATGGATGCAAGACCTGGACGCTCAAGAAGGCGGACAGGAAGAGGATTGATGCCTTTGAACTTTGGTGCTGGAGAAAACTACTACGGATCCCATGGACAGCAAGGGTCACCAACAGAGAGGTCCTCGACCAAATCAAGACCAAACTGTCACTGGAAGCCAGGATTACCAAGCAAAGGTTAGCTTACTTTGGTCACATCATGCGGCAGCAACAATCCCTAGAAAAAGATGTGATGCTTGGAATGGTCAGTGGAAGGAGAGGGAAAGGTCGTCCAAGAGCCCGATGGCTCGATACCATCAAGAGCGACATGGGAATGACAATAGCCGAACTGAAAGAAGCAACACAAGATAGAACTGGCTGGAGAACAATGATTCATGGAGTAACTGAGGGTCGAGCTCGACTGAACAGATAGGAGGAGGATTTGTGTTGAAACAGATGTGAATAATGATTGGTCATTTTTCCTCTCAGTGTATGAAAAGTGCCCACACTAGCAAACACTAGCAAACACATAATGTCCAATCCCACAGAACATCCACCAGACCTTTAATCGTCTGCCATCTCTGTGGGAGAAATGATCTGACTAATGGACCACAGCTCACAACGACCAAGTACACTCAAAGCAAGCAGAAAACACAAACAACAAATCTGTGATGGTGGCAGCTGTAGTGGAAAAAATCTAGTTGTCTGGGGCATTCAGCATTCTTCATGTTCGCCTTTTATGGGCACTGAATCAAAACAGATTACTCGATGTAAAGATTACTTAATATAAAATACAGACAGAAGAAGATTATAAATAGAATAGAAATATTTTTTTTACTTTATACATTTTGGTATTAGTCAGAATTACAGTTAATGTATCAGTTAATGTAATTCTCTTTTCATGTACAGCAGAATATGACTGTCACTGTGATAAACAAATTACCTTTTTCCACTGTTAGTTTAAAATAGCATTCTTATTTACTCATTAATGTATTGTGAGTATTACAAAAACACCTTTGTATGAGAGGTACTTGGACTCATGAAAAACTCATGTGCATTTACAAGTTTCTGTAGAGCACCCAATTAACTTTAATAACAAAGAGCTTTACTGCTTTCCCCATGTGTTTATGAAATCAGTTATTTGCCCATTTGTGACTGGATTTATTAAGATGATACAACAATATTCAACTATGGAGAATCACACGATAAAGACAACTGAATAAACACAGGTGATGCTCTTAAGTGGGCTTTCTTGGTTACTTTATAAACATTATTTTAAGACATGTTTCTTATTTGTGTCTATCTTACTTGTAAGTTTTTTTTTATGTGAAACATTTTGAAACATCCATAAGGATGTGGCTGTCCCTCTAATAGAGGAAGCACTTGAATCAGTAATTATGCATGATTGCATAATTCAAAAAGGAAGCTAAGAAGGCCGGGCTGAGCTCTAATTACAAAATCAACCCTATCCATAATCCATAGCTAATGGGCTTGCTGAGTGGAGGCCCTCAGCGGTCCACGGCTCAGCTGAAGTGGTCTTTATCAGCCCTGAGGGGCCAATCAGCCTCTGCATCAGTGCCCCCTGTTCTCTCCTGCACTAATTATCTGCTCATACACACTGTAGGGAAGATGGCACAGTCACCCTTGGCCTGTAGATCACCCCTAAGCTGATATGCACATGCTGAAGAATGGTGTCAATTTCCAGATGTTTGTTTTGCATGTAGCAACGTTTATTAAAGCCATTCCTCTTCCCTTCTCATCAATTTCCATCGGTACCACCTGTTATAACCTTAACCCTGATTTATAATTGTAACTAAACATTGTTCTCCAATGAGCTGTTAACCAGGCATGGTTGTCAACATTTTCTTCTTTATAATCCTAATACAGAAAACAATTGAAATATCGACATGAACCTCTTTGAGTCACAGAATATGCAATGTGCTTCTCAGTGGCAAACAGAGGTTTGAGGTGGAAAGTGAGAATGCCTGAGGTTTTAAGCAACCTGCTAGCATCCTGAGTAATAAGTTACTGAGTTAAGAAACTTGAGTTTATTGTGTAGCTAAAGGGGCAATAAGTAATTTTTTCCACAAAATTGTACCTAACAATATTTATCAAAGTGCTAATTTATTATTTTAAATTTCTTTTACAAGGTGCAACTCACATGATGAAGAATTCAATTGCTTTGTAATGCTCAAATGAGCCAGTTTATTTTCCATAGAACAGGTCCCTCACATGGAGATGCCATGTTCAAAATAGATTTAGTACACAATATCTGAAACATCCAGGCTCCTTGGTGCCAGCATAATGCCTGTTTCATAATGTCTTTAAAATGACATTCAAAATGTCTTATTGCTCCTAGAAGAGTCATCTCATAAACAAATGCAGTACTTTGGGTCATGATTACCTCATCCATACTTTTCTTATTACTTTATGATAGAGATATGTCCAACTTTGTCCTCATTCTCTCTACTCTCAACCAGTTTATCTTGTGCTAAATCCTCTAATGTCATGCTATGTGTCAGAGTATTCTTCTGCTGTCCTGAACTGTGGATGCTCCTGCTACAAGTATATTGCTAGACGTTCTATGGGACATTGCTTCTAGCTGCTAGCAATGTATCACATAGGTCATTCTGACACATCCAGAGTTAAACTGTGTTGTGACAGGCTAAATTTCCACATAGCACACTTCTTTGTACATGCACTACCAGAAAACTTTTACCTGAACACCAAGCTGCCAGAGCCAGATTCCTGAATATAGTTTAGAATGATTGAAAAATATGTCACTTAAAATAGAAAATACATTTTGCAAAGAAGTAAAAGAAGAAGAAGAAGAAATACAAAGAAGCATTTTCATTCAGCGTTTGAGTTCAATTGATTGTTGAAATGCACTTGCTGAGTTCCGTTAGCCACATTTCAATGTAGCTAGCATTACTGTCATTACTGTCGTGGCGGTACCAGGGACATTGGGAGATTCACATATGCTATGCTTGTGTGCATGTTAGCTTGTCTACATGTCATTTTGGCATAGCTGCATTTGAGTTACAGAACTAGCAGAATATTAGTATGCCAGTATATACAGTATAATATATATATATATATATATATATATATATATATATATATATATATATATATATATATATATATATATATATATATATGTGTGTGTGTGTGTGTGTGTGTGTATAAAATAAGTATATAAACAAAAGAAACTGAAAAAAGAATGGCTGAAAATCAGCTAGTGCATTCATTGCCTGGAAAACGATATGCAAGAAGTTAGTGAGCCCATCTCTGGGCACAAACCTATATTTTATGTAAAATATTAACAAACATTTTAGATAACCTGATGTGGCCAAGTTTTAGAAAACATATGTAAAAACTGCAACAACAGTGGTACATAGGAACTTGTGATAGACCTACTTGCAATATTATTAAACTTAAATAAATGAGGTTATAGCAATAGTGTGACGGGCAGGGGTGAGCAACCAAAAGGAAGCGATCACGCCAAGTCTCAGGGAAAAAGGATGGCTTAATAGAAAGTGTGCAAACCTAAAACCCGTGCAATATCTCCAAATTAAGGATATAATGACCAGCGGTCAACTGGGACAAAGACAAGACATATATAGGCAAACAAACGACCCTCAGGTGAGACGGATCACGGGCCCCGCCCACCTGAGGGACGCACATGACGTCACCAGACAACAACAACAGCCGCTGTGGACAGAGGCGGCCGGTAGGGGGCCGCCTCACCGTGACAGACCCCCCCACCAAGCCGCACTCCCCTCCACTGGGTGTGTGGCACACAGCGGCTGCACACAAAACATGAAGGGGCAGGAAGGCAGAGACAGGCAGGAACACACCTCCTGCCGTCCAGGAGCTGGAACATAAAACACAAAACATTAGGCAGCTCACCTCCCCGGGCGGGACCCTGGACCGACCGGGCCGTTAACAACACAAAACCACGCCCCGGTCGGTCACAGGGCCCTCACGCTAGAGCTTAGATCTGGCCTAACAAATCAAACCCGACCCTTTCCGAGCCCGTGCACATTGTGTCCGAGCCTGGCCTGACAAATTAACTGTAATTATGAGCCCGAGACCGCTTTAAACCCGACAATTCCTTAATACGTGGGCCGTTATAGCTGCCGTTGTCAACTACACTTTAGAGTTGTTTTAAGTGAACAGAATTTTTAAAAGTCATTTTGATGAACAATGCAACAAGGACGACACGAGGACGACACGAATTAACAAAGTAATTATTGGATTAAATAAAAAATGTATTATTAAACTGAACAGGTCAACCCCATGTTTACATCCTGCCAGTTGAATGTAGCCTCCTGCCTGAAAAATTAATTAGGAAATTAATTAGGCCAAATATGCTGCCTGCTATAACGTAACAAATAATAGTACATTCATCATGAAGACATAGCCTACTTACAAGGTTCTACATGCTGTTATGTAAGAATAAGATCGCGTCGACAGTTGCAGGTTTTAGAGCCGTCCTTCTCTGCTCAATGGTTCGTCCCGCTGCGCTGAAGACGCGTTCACTGCTGCTGCTGCTCACTGGAATGCAGAGGACGGACCGTGCCAGCCTGGCTAGTTTTGGGTATACCAACCCATTGAGCTTCCACCACTTCAATGGGTCCCTGTCGTCCTCCATGACATGCCTTTGAGAATTATATTTGGCAACTTCATCTTCATCTTGATCAATGTCGTCATCTTGATTCTCCCACTCGGCAAAGTCGGCGTCTCTCCTGGGCCTGGCTGCTGGTGGAGTGAGGCCAGTGCTGTCAGCCGCTGCGGCACCTGCAGCATCATCCTCCAGAGGCAAGAGTAGGGTGCGAACATAGGCATGTACTTCGGATATTTCCGCAGCAGTCATCATCCTCAACTTGCTGAATTTTGGCCACAGAAAAAGAGCAACTTGGTGCAGCATGTCCACTTTGATTTTTTGTCGTATGAATTCAGCATGTCTCTGGCGCACGAAGGCTTGCTGTGGAGAGTCGATGGGAGAGGGCTCGCAATGCTTCTTCAGTCTCTCAACCCAGAGGCAGACCAGGTTGATAGTTGGGTATTTGTCGCCTTCCAGCTCTCTCTGGGCATTATAAAAAGGCTCCAAAAAGGTGACCAGAAAGTCCAATAAGTCTGGGGCGATGTTTTCGATGCGCTGAAGCTCACCGCGCGTCTCCAGCTTCTCCCATAGTTCGTGGAAGATGTCCTGCACTGACTTCAGTGTGAGGTAAACTGTGCTGAATCGTGTCTCTCCCATCTGTAGCACTGTCTTCGATAATTGCGCAACAAGGCCAGATTGTTTGAGATGTTTCACGAGTCCTTTCGCTGCAGATATTGTCTCTCCTATGACTGACGCATTGTCGGCCAATGCGTCGGAATGGAGACCGTGGCGAAGGACAGTATTAATCAAGTGATCGAGACAAGAAAGTCTCCTATATATTTCCAGGGCTTTGATGATGTTGCTGCCTTCATCTGTTACCCACACTATTCGATTGAGGGAGCTAGGGTCGAGGCCAAATTTGTTCACCAGCAGGCGGATTATCTCCCGTCTGATGTTTTTCCCTGTTTTCGCATCCTCAGTGGGAAACATTGCTGTGGTAAGAGTTTTACCAACTAATGCAAAGTCGTCGGTGACGTAATGACATGTTATTGCGATGTAGCTTATCTTATTGTAGTCATCAGTCCACATGTCTGTGCTCATTCCCACGTCTCCATTCTTCAGAGCATCTTTGAGGGTCTGTACCAGAACTTCCCTCTTCTCCTCTGCCTTTTCTAGGCAAACCTTGGAAACTGTGCTATGGTGAGGCAGGATGGACTGGGCTGATACACGACCATATGCAGCGCCAACGTTGATGAGTTCTTGAGCTAGTTCCTGGAAGCCCTGGCCACTTACAACGTAAAATGGCCTTATGTCCTTACAACAAAACCCAACGCATTTCTCTGTTAGGGCTTGCTTCGCTCTCAGGGGTATGCTTGGAGAAGTAACAAAAGAGGACATTGAAGGCTGACTATCATCCTTTCTGACATGGCAAGCCTGCTTCATGTGTCTGTTCATTGAAGAAGTACCCATTTTTTTGCTATCGTAAGTTAGCAGCATGCCACACTTACTGCACTCCACAAAGCCGACACACACATTGTCACTACCCACGACTTGATTAAAATATTTCCATACCTCCGACTTTCCTTTAAAATTGCTTACTTTTAATTCTCCCGTTTTTATTTTTTTCTTTATTTGTTCAGGCTCCATGTTGCACACCAGCCAATTTAACACAGCAGGGCAGGCTCGGTGTTACGCTTGTGGAGGAAAACTGCGCGTGACACGTTGCCTTTTGCAATTTCGTAGTTTGACATGTGGAACTTTGTATACATTAAGAATATTGTCGATATAATATTTAGTCTAATTATTACATAATTTTGCCTCTACCAATTAAGCTAATAGTGATAAAAAAAAAAAGCTCGATCACGCCCGGTCCGGTCCGACCCGAGGATAGTGGCGGGAAATACCGGACCAACCCGGCCCACGGGACGGGTCGGTTCAAGTTCGGGTTCGGGTGCGGGCAGAGAATCTAAACTCTACCTCACGCCCTAACCGGCGTTTAGCCAGAGAGCCCCAAGGGTGTGCGGACGAGGAGCTACGACTCCTTTGTCGTCCTTAGTGTGTGTGTGGGTGCAGGTTACCTCTCCGAGGCGTGGCTACTTCTCCTCCTGGACCTACCTCCCCCCAGAGCTGACCCCGGCCCTTGGCTAGGGGTCACCCCAGCCTCCTGGGGAGCCAACCCCTCCCGGGGCCCCTCATCGCACGGTGGACTCCTCCACCCATCCCAGGAGCGCCAGAGACCGAGGCCCAGAGCACCCCCGACACGGGCTAGGGAGCAGCCCCAAGGGCCTCCTGGTCACCCCGGGCAGGAGGGAGGATCTCCATCTCCAGCAGGAGCTTCTCAGACCGGAGCACCATGGTCCCCAAACATCCGGGGGCCCCCTCCCTCTAGGGAGGGGCTCCTCCTGACCAGGCTCCGGTCACCCCACAACACAAGGGTGCTCCTGCCATGTGGAGACCCCCACAAGGTCCAGGAACACCACAACACCGCCAAGGGGAAGCACCTGCACACAGACACACACACACACACACACCCAAACACACACCAACATAAAACACAAACGTGCCTCAGACGCCCTCCGTGCCATACCCAGTGGCACGGGACCACAGCCGGTCCCCCCCCAAACACACATTTAAGGGGAGGAGCATGCATGGAATTACATGTAACAGTTGACAACACGCTAGGACAAAACACACACGCAAATACTAGACCAACAAAAAACGGTGTACAAACAGACAGACGGAACCCATCACATGCGCGCTCTGCTTATACAAACACACAGTGACGCGCGCCGCTCAGAGCCGCAGTCGCTCCCCACATTAAACACACGACACACGGGGAGCGAGGCGACAGTGACGAGCGGCAACCGCGTCACACATAAAACATTTAACATAGAACATAACGAGCACGCACACTGGTCCACACGTCCGTCGACATGTACACACATTCATAACACACACACGAGAGTCTACCCAGGCAGACACCCTGGTCTTCGCCGTGCCACACACACACAAGCGCACGGCGGAACTCTCGCAACATACAACGGACACGAAGAGCTGTCTCAGGGCAGACTGCCCTGGTCCTCGCCGTGCTACACACACACACACACAAAACACAAAAGCGCGGCGGAGCTCTTCAAACAAAACACCACGCAGACAAACACTTACCACGAGACATAACCACGAACGAAGGAGAAAGACAAAGAGACTCGGCGGCTTCCGAAGGCTGATCATTCTGTGACGGGCAGGGGTGAGCAACTAAAAGGAAGCGATCACGCCAAGTCTCAGGGAAAAAGGGGGCCGCTTCACCGTGACAAATAGACTATCAGCTGCAAAGGCTAAATCTTGTTCAATGTCTCTCGGCTCTCTTTATATCAGGTGCTTTATGTTAAAGCATAAAACATAATCTCTGGAAATGGACAGTATTGGAAGAAAACACAAGTATTTCCCACCTGCCTTGAAACCCCTTGCATTCACTGTCCAGGTTTTTTGTCATTTTAGCTAGTAAATTATTTTTGGTTTGGTATGGTTTATTTGGGTTTAATAGTGAAATGAACTAAAATTAAAGGGCCCGTATGCTACATTTTTTCCTCAATATCCACTTATATTTGTGTGGTTCAAAACAGTCATAATGTCACGTAGGGCAACGCCCCCTCTCGTAGCTGTCACTCTGGGTTCCCTGCCTGTTTGTCCCGCCCTGCTCGTTTATTTTGATGATTCCTCGTTTGTTACCACGCCCCTGTGTCATTGTCATCACCTGTCCCTAGTTTAGTTCTGTGTATAATAGTCCCTGTGTCTCCCATGTCTGTATCGGTCTTTTTGTTCCTACCTGTTCTTCGTGAGTACTGCCGTTTGTAGTTTGCGCTTTTGTGTTACCTGTATTCCGTGTATCTTGCCTGTCCTCCCTGAGTTAGTCTGCTTTGTTGTTTTCCTTGTCCGTATCTATGCCCGTGTATATTTCTTGTATGGACTGCCTTCCCGATATGACCTGCGCCCGGTATTACAACTCTGCTTTTGGAATTTCCTTGAATAAATTTAGCTCTCCTCAGCGTTTGTGTCCGCCTCCCTGTTCTGCCCCGCGCAGAACGTTACACATAATTCTTATGCACCATTTCCCCAACCTCTGTTTACCTTATATTGAATAATTAAACAGGCTGTTTAATTACCGCACCTTTAAGGTAGATATAAGATTAATGAAAGTTGAAGACAGAAAACTATTGCTTGCTCTGTATTTAGTCTAATTCAAAAAGCATTAAGAGTTGAAACTTGACAACTGGAACATGAGTGGGTGGAGAATTACTGTTGACTGAATGGGTGGAGAACTGTAAATTAGTTTGTTTTCATGGCATGAGAAAGTGATTTCAAAATGGGTGGTTTTTGCAGATTAGATTTCAAATATGGACTATATGGACTGGACTGAACAGTGCTTTTGAAACTTTAACAATATTTACATAGTAGTTAAAAATTATTTAAATGTAGTTATTATTAGTTAAATATATTTTAATAACATAGGGGAAATTCAGTTTTCCATGATAGGGACCCTCAAAATCAGGCGTACTCAACTAAATTTGTCCGCGGTCCAATTTTAGCAGATACCTGTGACCTGAGGTCCGGTGCGGTGGGGGTGGCGAACGTAAGTTGTTGAGCGGGGGGGGGGGGACGGTGCGCGAACGGTGGAGGCGTTTATACTTTCGCGAGCGTCACTGCAGTGTTCTCCGAAACGATATGTGGTAGAAACACCCCTCAAAACAGGGGAATGAACATTTACCTGACCAATTTTAATGTTGCTATATGTTTCAGGTTTGAAAAGTGCTGGAATTTAGGTTAAAGTACTTTAAAATGCTTGAAATTGTAACTACTTGTAAACAACTTGTTTGTTGTTTCACAACAAATAGCTGTCTGACTGAATAGTTCTCTTGTATTAGGTTAACAAATACGAACGTATTTTGTTGAGCAGGGGGTGGCAAACGTAACACTCGTGACGGAGTGTTTTTTCAATAGCCCTGAAATAAATGCTACGGTTTTGTTTTGGTCCGTATCCAGTTAATCAGGAATGAGATTGGGTCCGGACAGGACTGCGTTCGGCTCCGGATCCGGACCGCGGTCCGCCAGTTGAGTACCCCTGCTCTAAATCATTACATGGGATGGATAGCATTATGTCCCCTGGCCTGTGCACCTACACTCACCTGACACTTTATTAAAGGGGTGGCCAACCCGTCATAGACCAAGAGCCACTTTTCTTACTGTGTTACGGCAAAGAACCACATCATACATGGGCGATTTGTGTAATTTGTTGGGGGGCGCAGTCAAATGCATGTTTTCCACTACGCCGGTTTAAAAAGTATTAGCGGCTCACTAGGCTTGTAAACAAACCGCGCACCACGAAAATGTAGCAGTGTGTTACCCTGTTTGTGCAGGTGAGCCCGCGGACCGGCTGGGGAGCCGCATGAAACCAGGCAAAGAGCCGCGGGTTGGCCACTCCTGCTTTATTAGTTAAATCTTGCTAGTACTGGGTTGGACCCCCTTTTGCCTTCAGAACTTCCTTAATCCTTTGTGGCATAGATTCAAGTTACTGGAAACATTCCTCAGAGAGTCAGGTCCATACTGACATGATAGCATCACACAGTTGCTGCAGATTTGTCAGCTGCACAACCATGATGTGAACCTGCTGTTCCACCACATCCCAAAGGTGCTCTATTGGATTGAGATCTGGTGACTGCGGAGGCCATTCGAGTACAATGAACTCATGGTCGTGTTCAAGAAACCAGTCTGAGATGATTTTATGACATGGTGCATTATCCTGCTGGAAGTAGCCATCAGAAGATGGGTACACTGTGGTCATAAAGGGATGGACATGGTCAGCAACAATACTCAGGTAGGCTGTGGCATTGACACGATGCTCAATTGGTACTAATGGGCCCAAAGTGTGCCAGGAAAATATCCCACACACCATCACACCATCATCACCAGCCTGAACTGTTGATACAAGGCAGGATGGATCCATGTTCTCATGTTGTTGTTGCCAAATTCTGAACCTACCATCCGAACGTCGCAGCAGAAATTGAGTCTGATCAGACCATGCAACATTTTTCCAATCTTCTATTGTCCAATTTTGGTGAGCCTGTGCGAATTGTAGCCTCAGTTTCATGTTCTTAGCTGACAGGAGTGGCACCCGATGTGGTCTTCTGCTGCTGTAGCCCATCCGCCTCAAGATTCGACATGTGTGTTCAGAGATGCTCTTCTGCATGCCTCGGTTGTAATGACTGGTTATTTCAGTTACTGCTGCCGTTCTATCAGTAACTCTGGCATCAAAAAGGTATTTGCACCCACAGAACTGTCGCTCACTGGATATTTTCTCTTTTTTGGACCATTCTCTGTAAACCCTAGAGATGGTTGTGTGTGAAAATCCCTATAGATCAGCAGTTTCTGAAATAGAACAGCCCATCTGGCACCAACAACCATGCCATGTTCAAAGTCACTTAAATCACCTTTCTTCCCCATTCTGATGCTCAGTTTGAACTGCAGCAGATTGTCATGGCCATGTCTATATGCCTAAATGCATTCAATTGCTGCCATGATTGACTGGTTCGACATTTGCGTTAATGAGCACTTGGGCAGGTGTACCTAATAACGCGGCTGGTTAGTGTAGGCTATATGGTTATATTAAGGGATATTAAGGGATGCAAAGATATACAGGGGCATCGATGTGTTACATTGATGTTTTACATACGAACTGGTTGTATTTAATCTTAACCATTATACCAGTGATTTTCCTGAGTGAATGCTAGCTAATTAGTTACTAGCTAAGCATTTAACTACAGCTTATGTTAACTAATCTTTTGAACTGGTTATTCAAAGCCTTAAGAAAGAGATTGCTTGACCAATATTACAAACAGTCAAATAAAATACATTTTTCATTTCCACTTTTATTTGTCATGCTCTATGTTTTTGGCACCACAATTTCAAATAATAGAAGCCACATGAAACAGCAACAACAAAACAATTGTCACATAGGGCTACGCCCCCTCTCGTAGCTGTCACTCTGGGTTCCCTCGTGTCTGTGTTCCTTGCCCGTTTGTCCCGCCCTGCTCGTTTATTTTGATGATTCCCTATTGTCTGCCACGCCCCTGTCGTTATTGTTCTCACCTGTTCCCAGTTAAGTTCTGTGTATATTAGTCCCTGTGTCTCCCAGATCTAGTTATCGGTTGTTTTGTTCAGTGTCCATGGTCCGTAAGTTTACTGCTCTGTCTTTCGTGTGCTCTGTACTTGGTTGCTCTAGTTTGTATGCGTTTTCCCCGTGTTTTGTTTTGAGTATTCGTTCATTGTCTTAGTGCCCTGTTTATTTCCTTGCGTTGTTATGCCTGTCTACATTTCTTGTTCTGATTGCCCACCCGTTATGACCCCTGCCTGCCACTACGACTCTGCCTTTGGAATTTCCTTGATTAAATCTCGCTCTCCTCAGCGTTTGTGTCCGCCTCCCTGTTCTGCGCTACGCAGATCGTTACATAACAACCGATCTTACAAGGACACAGCGAGGGAGCGAGACTCTGGTGAGTTTAATCGCTGCGATGAGATGTTGGCTGGTTCGGTCCAGTTCAACTCTCCGATATCGCAGCGTGAACGAACCAGAGACAGGAATTCCCCTTGCGCTGTGGGTACAGGGGAGTCTGGTCGCTGTACTAACAAAGCGAAATCACTTTCGGTTTCTGGCTTTAGCGACGAGCTCCCTGATAAGTGCTACGTGTCTGCCCGACTCGAAACACGCTGCAGGGAGGAGCAACCTATAGCGTGAGATTCGGGCAGACGGAATGAATGTGCAGACGAGCGTTGGCTTGGCTCTCGGTTGGCTTTCAAAAGTCATTGTGAGCTCCCGATACCTCCGACGAGGCGGAGTCACCATGAAAGCCACCGAGAAGCAGTTGTGTCTGTATGTTCTTCCAGGCGCAGACCAGACTGAGGAAGGAGGACCACGCCCCCGATTCAGAGCCCCGCCGCCACAGCGCCTGAAGAAGTCGCCTTCCCTGAAGGGGAACTCCCTCCGTTGATCCCGGAAGCCACTCCCCGTAGGCTCCCAAATAAATTTTTGTGGGGGGAGTACTGGCCACTCATCCAAAGAGTGGCCGGCTGTGACCCGTGACGACGTCAGTATGGCGGTCCCGCCCCCCGGTGACGTCAGCCCGGTGGCTCCGCCCCCGAGGACGTCAGCCCGGTGGCTCCGCCCCCCGAGGACGTCTCGTCCACGCCGGTTCCTGTCCCCGTGACCCGGAGGAGGTCGTCCGCGCCGGCTCCTGTTCCCGCTGGCTGTCTGCCGGCTCCTGTTCCCGCTGGCTGTCTGCCGGCTCCTGTTCCCGCTGGCTGTCTGCCGGCTCCTGTTCCCGCTGCCTGTCTGCCGGCTCCTGTTCCCGCTGCCCGCCGCCCGGCCGCGCCTGTGCCCACCGCCCAGCCGCGCCTGTTGCCCCAGAGACTGCACTGCCCACATATGGGCATGGACTCCGTGTACGGTCTGCTCCGCCCTGTGTTCCTGCTCCTGTGCCCGGGTTCCCCCTGTTCCCCAGTCCTTTCCGTGGTTGTGTCTGTCAAGGTCTGTGTTCCTGTTCCTGTTTCCTGTGGTGTCATCTCTGTCCCTGTCCCCATGTCTGTTCCCCAAGTTGTGACCCACCTTGTGCCTGTCTCAGTCGTCCAAGCCGTGTTTGCCTCTGCCCTGTCCCCTGGCCCGACTCCTGTGTCTGTTCCCAGTCCTGCTCCCGTGCCTCGCCCTGTCCCTGCCTGTATCACCATGCCCCGGCCCGGCTCCTGGCCCGTCTCTGGTTCCCCTGTCCCTGCCGTGCCCCGGTCTTCGTGCCCTGCTTTCCCCTTGTCTGTTCCTCCGGTCTGTCCTGTGTCTGCTGTCCCTGTCCTGTCTGCCCTTGCGTGCCCCGGAGTGGCACGCTTTGATGGGGGGTTCTGTCTACGCCCCCTCTCGTAGCTGTCACTCTGGGTTCCCTCATGTCTGTGTTCCTTGCCCGTTTGTCCCGCCCTGCTCGTTTATTTTGATGATTCCCTATTGTCTGCCACGCCCCTGTCGTTATTGTTCTCACCTGTTCCCAGTTAAGTTCTGTGTATATTAGTCCCTGTGTCTCCCAGATCTAGTTATCGGTTGTTTTGTTCAGTGTCCATGGTCCGTAAGTTTACTGCTCTGTCTTTCGTGTGCTCTGTACCTGGTTGCTCTAGTTTGTATGCGTTTTCCCTGTGTTTTGTTTTGAGTATTCGTTCATTGTCTTAGTGCCCTGTTTATTTCCTTGCGTTGTTATGCCTGTCTACATTTCTTGTTCTGATTGCCCACCCGTTATGACCCCTGCCTGCCACTACGACTCTGCCTTTGGAATTTCCTTGATTAAATCTCGCTCTCCTCAGCGTTTGTGTCCGCCTCCCTGTTCTGCGCTACGCAGATCGTTACAACAATATTTATATAATTCTCTCATTTAAATTAATGTACATTTTCAGACTGAGGAAAAGAGCCACAAAAATGATGCATGAAAAATATGAAATGCCACTCAACAGTACCTCTTTTTGTACAGACATTTTAGTTATGTGTAAATGACTAATGAATGATATATCTTTGGACCTTACATGAATGACTCAGTGTTGAAATTTGTGTGACAAATGCAATGAAAGCAATGGCAGTTTGGCAAAACTTATTTTAAAATCTTTAACTCAAGATTTTGCTGTTTTTCCTTTCCATTCTCTTCAAACCACAAGCAATCTTTTGAGTGTACTTGAGGTAAGAAGCTTCATGTTATAATCTGCCAATAAACTGCATGTGTTTGACTGGCTGGCTGACAGACTAGGAAGTATGGCCTGGATCAATACTCTTAATTTCCTTCTGCACAGCAGAGACTAGTCAACTCTCTGATTTAGAGTACCTAGTACTCTGCTTATGTGTGCATGCATACATGCATGCATGCTTGCAAGCTCACACGTACACAAAAACACACACACACATGCATATACACACACACACACACACACACACACACACACACACACACACACACACATCCCCTAGCTCCCCTAGCTTCTTGAAGACAGCAATAAAACTGAATGCTTTTTGGTTAGAATGAGTAGTCTCTGAGGATGGGGTATCCTCTGTCCCCTTTCAAAGTCCACAAATATCAGCTTCCTAGTGTTTTCAGTGTTGCAGTTTTACTGAATAAGTGAATAACATCCTCAAGTGGTCTCAGTATGATGTTAACATATTTTTGCAACATCATTAATCATACTGGATTAATCATACTGGATGATGCTGGTGGATAGCTGGATGATACTGATGATAGGTGAGTTTATGTAGTGCCTTTCATGCACAACAGCAATTCAAAGTGATTTACATACAAATAGAAGAAGCACATAACAGTATGACTTTATGAACTTTATCCAACACATCCAAGTCTTTCTGCTGCAGCATTTCTACTGAATGTCGAGCAGCTTACCATATACAGTCCATAAAATACTGCTAACCCATGTCAAAATAACAAGACCCAAAATGACAGACTTGTTGGATATTAAAACATGAGATTTTTCTTCCACCAATCAGGCCTGCCATTCAATTAACAGAAACATTAAGTGAAATAGGATGAGATACATAGCAGTAGAGAGAGAGAGAGAATTATGAATATAACAAAAAATGCACTTTAATGGTGGCTAAAAAAGTTGATGCCAGAGAGGATCTAAACATCAGAGATGACATAGAAATGAAGAGCACTGAAACAGTTCCAGCTCACGATATTAACAGATCAAAATGCTGGTGATTTTTTTTTTGCTTATGCTATATGAAGATATACAATATATTAGTAAAGTTGTCTTACCTCTTCTCCTAGAAATACTTTCATTCGTATCAAGTAGTTGGTTTACTGTAGTAGTTTGGTGCTGTATCATACTGTTAAGGACCACTGCTGCTTTATGATGCCGGTTCTGACACAGCACTTTAAATAGTTCGCTTTCATCATTTATAAACTACAATAATTTCAGATCCACCCTGCAGTGAAAACTATCTGACAGCTTATAGCATATGCCCTACTTTAATTCCTGCTGAAAACTCATGGCTTTCAACCAACACTGGTGCACATATATAGAGAGTTTGTACCTGCAGTCTATCTGAAAATTTAGCTTCACCATATCACACAAGGGAAGCCTCAGTTTGTCTTCTTTGTTATGTAGGAGCTGAGGCTGAATAATATGGCATGTTCTAATGAGGTCTCTGATTAGGCTGAAAGTACATCATCAATCAACAGGAATAGTTCTGCTGTAGGACTGTAAATTAAGTGTTTAAAGGATAAAATGGAGATCTGCTCAAGTGAGAAACTACCCAGCTGTGACAAGACACTCTGTAGTGGTGATGTAAGTTATTTATGCTATTATACCAACAAATGAGACACGGTATATGGAGAAATCCTTAATTAGCAATAGATCTGAACATTTTTTTCTTGCTAGTTATTGGGCTAAAACATATTTATGGAATGAATACTTTTCTATTATTGTATATCATTGTTTATTAATCCTCTGTAGGGTCAAATTTGGATTTAAGAGGTAGCCAATCACTATTTCTCACACACACACAAACACTCTCTCTCTCTCTCACACACACACACACACACACACACACACACACACACACACACACACACACACACACACACACATCACCGTACCTCCACCCTGCCCCCAAAGGACTTGTCCCAGCAACCCACACATCATCCACAGCGTACCTGAAACATGCTGGTATTTACTGCTCATGCTGTGGCCTCTTCTCAGCCAACATCCTGTCCTGCCCAATGTCCTGGCAAGCAGGAGTGCCACGAGGAGTTCAGCATGTCCAGAACCGGTGGCTTTATTCATGAAAAGCTGGGGTGTCAGAGAGCCCTGACCCTCTGCTTCTGCTTCACCACTAGCCACTGGCCAACAGCTTCACTTGCCTAAACTGTAAGCCCAGCGTTTACTTCACGAGGTTGAACACAACAGCCCCGGACATTGTGAGGAAATCCAGTCTGAGTTTGCACGCGTCCTGCACAGGCATGAGCCAGAATCCGTGCACTTAACTCACACCCCCACCAAGACTGAGAGCCACTTCCTCTCTCTCTCATGTCGACTTGGCTGCCTGTGATGGACTTGAGTTGAACCGTCCTCACTTCCCAGCCATCTGGCGTGCCGTTCATGGTGTGAGGGAGAACACGCGGTTATAAAAGCGACACGGACAAGCTTGTGTCACTGAGCTACTTTCAATGTACACTGCACTCAACCCGAAGTCCACAGCACACACAGCACACAGCAGCCGATCTTCCCAGATGTGGCGTTGATGCTGAAGGTTGTTCCTGAACTGACTGAGCTGCCCTTCTTCCATTTTCCTCACTTCCTGTACTGCCAGCACACAAATCACTCCACCAGCATTCATCCCCATTATCTGCTCATGGAGATCCAGCACTGCACACTGTACGTGACTGTACAATTTGATGCATCTGCCCACCGCTCAACATACCAACATACCATTGCCTCCATAGTGAATGCTTAGAGGCTGGGCGGTTTGGTGAGCTGCATGTCCTGCCTCGACCCCTTCGCCAGCAGGGCAGCAGTGTTCAGAAAGCACCCTAGTGCCAGGTCTTCCTTTGTGGCCTTTTACGGGTGTCAAGTATGCCTGCCGAACCACTGTGCTTAGATCTGCTATCATCTTGCTAATCTGCTTTCCCTAAAGCTTCTGCCTCTCCAAAAGCAGCTAGCTGTGTGACTTATAACAATGCTGCCACCTGCCTGAAACATTGCTGGAGGGTCGTAGTCGGTGCTGTGAGGTTGTCAAGCTGCTCCGGCAGCAAATTCACAGGCATTTGTAGCGCCTTCCCCTCCAGCGCCAGGCACAGCTGTATTGTGGTGGTCGTGCTGTGCTACTACTTATGGCTCCCATTTGTTCTTGCCACTGTAGCATGGAAGGCGAATGCATGCTGGGTACGCCATAGCCATTGTCTGCCTCTCGCTGCACGCCAGCTGAACTCTGCTGGTGAGCCTCGTCGTGTTGCCCTCCTTATCATCTTCCTAGCCAGCCACTGCATCTGGAATGGGTCAGGCCTAATGCTCAGCACCCTCGTCCTCGACACCTGACGTTCCTTTATACTCCACTTGAACTCCCTCAACCTGATGGTTGCATCCAACTTCTGACAGTACTGCAGAGTCAGTGCAGAAGAAGACACTGGACGTTATTATCGGAAGAAGATATTTTTATTAACTTTATTATAACAGTGAAACTCCAAGAAGATAAAAACAAGAGAAAGAGGACTGAAATTATATGGTGACTGGGAGGACAGTTATCAACTGCAGTGTGCTGTAACCTTTATATATACAGACTCACCAGCCTCTTTATTAGGTACACCTCGCTAGTACCAGGTTGGACCCCCTTTTGCATTCAGAACTGCCTCAGTTCTTCACAGCACAAGCATTCCTCAGAGATGCTGTCCCATATTGACATGATAGCACTGACAGCATCAAGTAGTTGCTGCAGATTTGTTGGCTGCAAATCCAAGATGTGAATCTCCTGTTCTACCACATCTCAAAGGTGATCTACTAGATTGAGATCTGGTGACTGTGTAGGCCATTTGAGTACACTAAACTCATTTCAAGAAATCAGTCTGAGATGATTTGAGCTTAAAGATGTCACTTTATCCTGCTTGAATCAGCCATCAAAAGATGGTCATAAAGGGACGTGCAACAATACTCAGGTAGGCTGTGGCGTTTAAACTATGCTCAGTTGGTATTAAGGGGGCCAACGTGTGCCATGATAATATCCCCCACACCATTACACCTGAATCATTGATACAAGGCTGGGTGGGGTGGATCCATGCTTTCATGTTGTTTACATCAAATTTTGACCCTACCATCCAAATGTCGCAGCAGAAATTGAGTCTGTTCAGACCAGGCAACATTTTTCCAATCTTCTATTGTCCAATTTTGGTGAGCCTGTGCGAATTGTAGCCTCAGTGTCCTGTGCTTAGCTGACAGGAGTGGCACCGGTGTGGTCTTCTGCTGCTGTGTTCAGAGATGCTCTTCTGAATGCCTCGGTTGTAAAGACTGTTTTTTCCAGTTACTGTTGCTGTTCTATCAGCTCGAATCAGTCTGGCCATTCTTCTCTGACCTCTGGCATCAACAAGGTATTTGCACCCACATAACTGGGTGAAATGGAAAAATGGAATGGAATGGAATGGAAAGTGTGCATTGGAAAATGTCTAAATGGAAACCCATCAAGACTCATCAGACTAGGCCACATTATTCCAGTTTTCTATTGTCCAATTTTGGTGAGCTTGTGCAAATTGACAGCAGCGACAGCAGATGATAGCAGTGGTCCGGTCATCCCACCTTGTCCTTGTCTTCATACACTACATTGCCAAAAGTATTCACTCACCTTCCTTGACTCACATATGAGCTTAAGTGTCATCGCATTCCAGATCCATACGGTTCACTATGACGTTGGTCCACCCTTTGCAACTAGAACAGCTTCAACTCTTCTGTGAAGGCTTTAAACGGGTTTTTGTTTTGACCAAGACCTCCACTCACCATAGTTCAATACTGTAGTCATCATGCCCTCAAAAACTCACAACATAACAAATTTAACAAAGTGGTACACTGGTATGGTATATTGTTACATATCACTAACATCGCACCAATGTTCATTTTAAAAAGAAGAGAGTACTAGAATGCAATATCACCTGGAATGCACTTGACCTTGGCAAAAACATGTCCAAATAGTTTCCTTCATGATTTGCGTGCTTTTTCCTTTGAATTAAATCATGCTGTCTCTGCAAAAACATTAATAAACAGAATACATTAACATAGAAAGCATTAGCTTTATTAATTCTGATTCACAAATCATACACATAGTCATTTTTACATTAGTCAACAGAACACAATATTAGCAAGAGTGGCTTTGTTCATTCAGACCCCTAGACAGTGTCAGTTGGCTTCTGCACAGCTGGGTGATAATAATGGCTCATCCTTACAAAAGAGAACACACATCATAGCATTCCTCAGGCACATCTTCATAAATAAATAACATTTCTGAACTGTCTAAGCAACACTAATACAACTTTTCTGAAATTGTTTTCATTGAGGTATGGAAAATAAGGTAACATATTGTCACGTTGAGGCCCCCGGCCCCTCCCTTTTGGGCGTGTGTCAACGTTGTCCACGTGCTTTGTCTGCGTCAGTGGATATACGTGGTTATGGTTTTGTCGTGTGATTAATAAGTCTCACCTGTGAATCGTCTCGTGATCACGTGGGGCTAATGTGGTTTGTCTATTTAATGTGCGCTCGCGCAGTGTCCTGTGCTCGTCGTTGTCTAAAGTCTACACGTTGCTGTGTGAGTGTTTGTTATCCATGCGCTATTGCGCAATCATTGTTTGATTAAAAGTGACGTAAGTCAAAAAGGCAGGATTCTGTGTCTCGTCCTTCGCCGACCCCCGAGCGTCACAGAACGACGAGCCGCGAAGAGACACCAACATGCCGGGCTATACGACTCGGCCAAAGAGGAGTCAGCGCCCCAGTAAGCGGCATCATCGCGCTTCTTCCCCTCCACCGCGCCGAGACGCCGCCCCTACACCGGAGCAGCTGGAGTCGGACCGGGTGTGCGCCTTCATGCTATGCGGGGTCCGAGTGACCGAGGATCCCGCGTTAAAAGCGGAGCTCTACCAGGGAGTAGTAGACATGTGGAGGAAGCGAAACCCCTCTCCTTCCCGCGCCCTCTCGCCTCAGAGGGCTGGCGCCTGCACAGTCGGCGCTACCGCGTCGACCCCGGAGGAGGAGTTTGGAGAGGGGGAGTCCGAGGAGGAGTCAGAGGAGGAGGAGTACCCCCCTCCACCTGTGGGCCCTTCTCCCAGCGCGGGCTATGAGGAGGAGGGGGAGGACGAAGAGGATTACCCTCCATCCATTTACTCCGCTCCCACCATAGACTATGTTGGGGAGGGGGAGGAGGATGAGGAATACCCTCAGTCCATATGCGACGACACCACCATCGACTATGCTGAGGACTACCCTCCGTCCATCTACGGTGAAGAGGAGGAGGAGGAGTCAGAAGAGGAGGACTACCTCCCTCCGCCTGTAGGTCCCTCTCCCAGGGTACCGGAGGACGATGCGTCCACCGTGGATTATGGTGCAGAGGACTATTCCCCGTCCGTGAGGTCGGGAGTGTCTGAGAGCGACCCCTACACGGAGGATGAGGAGGAGAGCCTTCCCTCCTCTGTGGGGACTGTAAAGGGGCGGAGGACTCTGGGGAAGAACGTGTCCTCCAGGTCTTCCAGGGCCAGCCCCATGGACTGTTCCCGGGGTGAGAGCCCGGCGGAGTCCATGGAGGGGATCCTGGAGGGTGAGGTGGAGAGTATGGACACGGCGGAGGAGCTCCCTCGCGCTGCACCGGGCGCGTACGACAGCCGCGCTGCACCGGGCGCGTATGACAGCCGCGCTGCACTGGGCGCGTACGACAGCCGCGCTGCACCGGGCGCGTCCGCCCGCCGCGCTGCACCTGACGCGTCCGCCCGGCGCGTCCGCCCGCCGCGCTGCACCCGGTGGAGGGTTTGCGGCAAAGGCAGGAGGGGGACCGCCCAACGCAGCGCCAGCAGCACCAGATCCCTCTCCTCTACTCGCTCTCCTCCTGGCGCGAAGCCTGGCGCCCATGTCGTGTGTGTGTGTTCCCGTGTTTGTCAGTCTTCCCCTTTGTGTACCTAACCCGTTTTTCCCTCTTGTGCCACTTTGTGTAAACGTGCCTGTGTGTGTGTTTGTGAATGTTCCGTTTAATGTGTCTCCCGTCTTTTCCCCCGTCTTCCCAGGGAGGGTGTTCTAGGCGGTCCGTGGCGGACGCTTCACCAAGGGCGGTCACCTCCCAGACGCAGGACTGAGCGCGTCGGATCCGCCCATCGTCGTGGGTTCGGGGCACTTGGTCCTGTTGGCACCCCGGGATGGGTAGTGCCCTTGGAGGGGGCATCTGTCACGTTGAGGACCCCGGCCCCTCCCTTTTGGGCGTGTGTCAACGTTGTCCACGTGCTTTGTCTGCGTCAGTGAATATACGTGGTTAGGGTTTTGTCGTGTGATTAATAAGTCTCACCTGTGAATCGTCTCGTGATCACGTGGGGCTAATGTGGTTTATTTAATGTGCGCTCGCGCAGTGTCCTGTGCTCGTCATTGTCTAAAGTCTACACATTGCTGTGTGTTTGTTATCCGTGCGCTATTGCGCAACCATTGTTTGATTAAAAGTGACGTAAGTCAAAAAGGCAGGATTCTGTGTCTCGTCCTTCGCCGACCCCCGAGCGTCACACATATATGGGTAATAAAAGGAAACAAGGTGGTCAGAGCCATCAGTGACACAAATTCACAGCTGGAAGCAGGTGCCTGAATTCATAATATAATGGCCATTACACAAGTAAAACCAACAGAATGTATTTGAATGTGCTGTAAGTACTGTAAATGAATTTTAATGGACAACACCAATAAAAAATAGCATTAATTTTAGACTAACCTCAGATGAGCTCTTAATAATTAAGTGCTTATTAACAAGATCTTAACAGTTTTCCCAGTAGAGTAATCTCCTTCCTCATCTAGGCAAATGTCATCCTTATTAGCTCTTCATCCATATGAGCAGCTACATGTGGTACGACAAACATAAATAGCCAACTGGCAACTATCCCAAAACTTATATTTTTAATATGGCATCCAGGTGGTTAGCCTGATAACTTGTGCATAAATACTGTTGACGATAGTCACGCATGTCTGCGGTAAAGGGATTATGAACAGGTATCACATCAGGCAGGGCCATGAGGAGGACCTAGTCATGCAGGCAAAAATTAAGGGGAAACAACATATTATGCAATCATGTAACAGAGAAATTATTCTAGAGCTTACTGACCCAACTCAGTGTCCAGAGAACTGATCTTAGTGTGAGTGTGTGTGTGTGTGTGTGTGTGTGTGTGTGTGTGTACATTTTATTTTTCAGGATTTGTTATTGCTATATATAAATCTGGCACAGATATTTTATTTTCAGGATTTGTTATTGCTCACAAACAGGATTAGAGAAAGCCAGTTTCGGTCGATAATGCTGTCTCAAAAAATTACATTGATGAGTAGTATTTTTAAGTGAACAATTTTGAACCTCAGAACCATCCCAGCAGTGTGACTAGACTGCTGGGTTGGGTTGAAACAGAACACTTGTATCAGCATTACACAGGCAGGATACACAAAATCTTGGTTTCAGTTACAGAAAAAAGGCAGTAGATTAGATTACTAGTACATTTGAAAAATATGATTACAGATTTTGTTAGTGATCCGATGAAAGTGTTTATATGTACTTGGATATTCTGATAATGGAAATATCTAGGTTTACATGGGTCTACTCATATGAAGAGCTCTACTTAGAGTAACCAATAATGACACAGAATGATGTGATGTAAATATTAAATTTCCTGCTATGGCGTCTTAGCAAACAAGGACCTGCTTTATTGACAAATGCACATTTGAGTGCTAACAGGTTTGTTGATGGTGAACATGGTTGGACACGTGGATGTGGTTCTTTCTTCATATGACATTATGCGTTATCTTGATTCAACAAACTTTCATTTGTTCACAACTATATTATCTTCTTCACTTTCTCTTTCAAGCAAGTTGTGATGAACTCTGACTAACCATGTACCAGGGAAGCTGGCCTATAGTTAAGTAGTGATCAATACATAAGGATAATTTTTTCATCAAACTTTCATTAGCGGTTTTACTATTTTTTCTCCAGTCTTAATGGGACCATTAGAGTGTGGATATTGTGGGTATGGTTTCACATGTGTAAACTCAAGGGTCATTTTTCACAACTCCTCACAGCTGAACTCAGGTCCACTATCAGTTCAAACTACAATAGGGATTCTATTGCATGCAAAAATTTACTTGACGTGATTTATAACGTGAGCTGCTGTGGTCTTTCTTAGCTGTGCCATCTCAGGATAGTGGAAATGGTAATCTTCAAGGAGTATGTTTTTTTCATCTAGTTCAAACAGATCTGTGTGCACTTTACTCCATGCCCTATGCACCTCACTGTCCTCAATCCACACAATCCAATCTTTGCTTGGTTTGGCCCTGTATGTCTGACTGGTTTGACAAGATCTAAAGACTCAATATCTAGACCCAAACTTGGCCAGGATGACACTGCTTTGGTCCATCTCTTGGAGTTTTGCATACCAAGATGTCCCTCATATATTTTTAACATGTTGTGTGCAAAACCTTGGGAAGTACATTTCTTCAACCATTAAACAGAAGGTCATTGAACACTTGTCTCTGTAATGGTAAAGTGGTGCAAGTACAGACTTGTCCTGACCAACCCTGTGTGATTGCATTAGTCACTTGTTTCAGTGTTTCATTCTCAACTGCGGCCCTTGCAATAGCCACATGTAATTAGAAACTGGACAGCTTTTATTAACCAAATTGACATGATTGTACTGATTCAGTAACTACCAATAATCTTTCAGGTTTTTTTTTTGGCTGTAGGTCATAAATTTTTATTTGCAACAACAATCCTTGCAACAACAAAGCCTTTCTTTGCAATGGTCACAAAAGGTTTATGATTTGTGTCCCAAAACTCTTCTGCCATATATAAATACATGAAATTTCTCACATTCATATGCAAGGGCTAATGCGTCTTTTACTATCTGTGTGTAACTGCATTCTGAAACTGTCCGTGCCCCAGAGCAGTGGCTTTCAACCTGTGGGTGACAGCAGTACTGCTAGAAAGGCCATCGCCCCTTATTTTTTATGTTATAAATCTATTCATTATACTTTGAAATTTCAGCAAATGAAATTTCAGATGTGACTGATATCATGTAAACTATTTGTAAAAAATAAAAAATGTATGTTGAGCTTGTTGATTGGTCTGGCACAGTTCAGTCACTTTACCAAGAAAGCTAGGTGGGTGATTAGCAAGCTATTTACATTAATTTTTCAATCTCTGAACATGGTCTTCAGTTGTCCTGCCCCAAATCAAGATATCATCAATGTAAACTTTACTGCCTGCGAACTGTCCGGTGAAACACTTCAGCAGAACAAGCAAGTCCAAAAGGAAATCTTTAAAAATAATACTTGTATTATTAAATATTCAGAGTCTAGTACACTCTTTGTTTAAAGAGGTTTGCTGAAACCATGCAGAAGAAACATTTTGAGAGATATTTAGCATCTGCTATGTCACCAAAGATTTCTGCTCACAACTGGTTTAATGTCTAACCTGGCCAGCTCAGTTTCAGACTAAATATTCAAGTCCATAATAAACTCAACTGACTCACGCTTTCTGTAATCTACTGTTGTACATGCATCATCCATATGTCTTGTTGAGGCATATAAGATTATTAAAATCTCTCTATTACCAGTTAAAATCCACAGTTAACTTAATGTGGTTGACATCCACAGCACTGGGTCCTGCCACTGTTAAAAATAGTGCAACCCCTTGACTGTCCTTCTCTTTCATCTGCCTCTATTGCCATCAAATATGAGTGAATCGCTGCTTAAACATCTTCTACTGCTCCTCAACATTTTCCGTCAGCTTTAGGTTGGTTGATGGCTTTAAATGCAGTTACATCTTCCCAGTTCATAGCTAGTACCCCCTCTCTAGAAACTTAGTTAGGCTGGCCTTTGGCAATTGCAAGCTAACCAGCAAGTTTTCATCAAATGGTACTTGATATGTAGACATTGGCATCAACCTGGTTATTGTGCCAGCCATTCTTATAATGAAATGGTTGTGTTACAAAATTCTACATTACAGGGCCAAGCCAATTGCAGTCAGTCTGTGGGAAAATCTCTGACTTGCAGAGTGAAATTTTAGAAGTGAGTTTGGATCTAGTTTCGCAGATCAGTAAGCAATTTTCCAGATTGCTGAGACTATTGGGTGAGTATATATGACATGTCTTCTTGATCTGGTAGTGGTGTTGACATTTATTCCAGAAGCTGAGAAGAATACTTGAAAATGGTTGCAGTTTTTGTCCAGAAGATAAGGAGTTTTTGATGGAAAAAATGAATGGAAGCAGACATCTCAAAACTGTATGGAACATTGTGGAAGGAATGTGATCCAGTGAGCATGTAGTTGGGATTGCTGGAAGTCAGGAGTTGAAAGATTCTTTTCTGAGGAGAGAGGAGAAAAAGATGCTAGAGAGTTGGATGTAGGAGTATGAACACTGGTGGGTGGAGTGGGAACAGAAGAAAAGGACTGGCAGATTGCGGCAACCTTCTGCTCAAAGAAGGTATTGAAATCCTCAGGAGTAAGACATGGGGGGATTAAGAAGAGAAGAAAAAATATTGAAGAACATGCATGGATCAAACTTAAGAAATGTAATTTTAATCTTAAAAAGGATAATTATCTGGGGCATGTGGTATCTCCATCTGATGTGGGGACCGATCTGGAGAAGATTAGTGTGGTTGTGGATTAGAAGCATTGTGCTTCTGTGAAGGAGTTGAGGTTCTTCTTAGGGATTGCTTCACACTACTACTGGTTTGTGGAGGGGTTGGCTGAGGTGCCGGTGCCCCTTCAGATTAGTGGGAGGGTTACAGGGCTCTAAGAAAAAGCGTACACCACAACTACAAGGTGCCCTGATTTCACATTGGGACGAAGCATGTGAATCGAGCTTTCAGACCCTCAAGGATTGGTTGGTGAGTGCATGGATTTTACATGTACTTTTATTGTAGAAATTGATGCAAGTCAGGTAGGGTTAGGAGTAGTGCTGTCTCAGGATCAGGAGGGACAATGGAGCCCTATTGTATTTGCTAACCAAGGGCTCCGACTGAGTGAATGCAATGCAATATGTCCAATTACAGTGCCATGAAGTTGGAGTTGCCCTTAAATTGTACATTTAGGGAGTATTTGTTGGGTACCAAGTTCATTGTGTATACTGACAATAACCCCTTATTGCAAAACTGGGAGCTGTGGAACAGCATTGGACTTCCCAGTTGGCACTATTTGATGTTGACATTAAGTATAGGCCGGGTATGGCTATGGGACTGCTGATGCACTCTCCTGGCTGCCAGGGGCTGTTCATCAGCCTGCAGTGGCAATCAGGGGCATCTTTGTCCCTCCTGAAGTTGGGGGAAGGGCATCACTGGGGCTTCAGGTGGCTATGATTTTAGCAGTTGTTATGTCCCAGTCTAGGTTGGGCCTATAACAAAGGTGGTAAAAGGTGGTGAACCAGTTTTATCGATGGACAGTGTGATTCTGATAATTGCTAACCCATACAAGCATCTACACAAGTGTACAGTTTGTATAAGTTTAAACTAACGTGTTTTCTAAGTTTACTAATGTCTTTTCTAAGTTAACTCAGGCTTATGCAGTTCCTGACCGGAATGCGAGTGGCCTGCATACTCATAGAGAAGGGGTTTTGTGTGTATGGGGTGCCAAAGACAATCCACTTGGATCAAGGGCATAGTTTGGGGAATTGTTGATGCACCTTTGTGAGATCTATGACATCGAGAAGGTACCAAACCTTCCTGAAAGTATTGGACAATTTGAGTGTTTTGATAGGACTTTGCATGATCTATGTTACCACCAAAAAAGAAACTCAAATGGCCCCAGTTTCTTCCTCAGTTATTGTTTGCGTACAATACTACAGTGCGCCAGTCCACTTGATATTTCCCTTATGAACTTTTGTTTGGACAAAAAACAGACTTACCAATTGATCAGTTATTGGGGGATGTATTAGAACAGACAAGGGCAAATTACGGCCCACGGGCCATATACGGCCAGTTAGGCTTTTTAAGCCGGCCTGCCGAATTTGTCCAAATTATAGTAAAAACCTCATTCATTTCCCCTTTTCACCCTTTCCCCTGCAATACTCTCATTTCCCCAATAGATAGCACACTAGTCCAGACACATTGACCTCTGTTGGAGTGTAACTTTCCCGCTGCCATTTTCGCCCTTCAGTAAAAACGAGCGGACCAAAGAAAAGAAAAATGGACATTGTGCACCGTGCTTAAAAAATGTGTCGAGTGGACAACAAAATATTTTTATCACTGAGGTCCGATCATCGGCTGTATATCTGATATGCCAAGAAATGGTTGCTGTTTTCAAAGAGAACATTATCAGCTGTTACTTTGCTACGAAGCATGCAAACTACGCTAGCAAGCAGTCAACAGAAGGACGAGCGGCTACTGTTCAGAGGTCGGCAGTTACTCTACTGTGTTATGAAAAATTTCCATATGGAAAGTTTTGAGGAGCGTCTTTTAATTAAGCGCAATGTGTGCATTTATGCATAGCAGGGGTACAGTAGCTTAATTAACATGCTGTACATCACTCTCAATTTAAAGACCCCTTTCTAGTTTATGCTGCAGGCAGGACATTTAATGCAGTCTATCTCTCAGGACAATCCGTCCATGATTTTGCTGGGTTTAAAACAATTCGAAATTATTGAGCTTGAGTATTTCATTAGGTAATATATTTTGAATGCTGAAAGTGTTTCATTTATCTTTTTCCAGTAAGTGCTTTCATTAACTTTGCACCTTCAATTGAAATGTATAAAAATAATAAATTAAATGTATTATTATTTATTAGTCCAAATGCTCCTGACCCGGCTCCTCCGACAAATTTTAGGACCCATTGTGGCTCGCAAGTCAAAAGGTTTGCCCACTCCTGTATTAGAAGAAGCCTCGAGTGGCATAAGCTTGTCGGGTTGGGTAGGTCAACATAAGCAATATCTGACCAAAGTAAGAACCAGGGAGAATTTAGAGTCAGCAGCGGCCTATTGTTGGCGAGTCGATATTGTCCATAGGTGCTTTGGTCAGTGGCGGAGCTAGACTTTTTTTCAAGGGGTGGCCAAAGGGTGATCAAGGCTTTATCAGAGGGGTCCATATACAAATGATGAACAAAAGGAAACAGATTTTCTCTTAAAATGACCATTTCCACTGGGGTGGCAGTAGGGGTGGCAAGGGCTCTGTTGGGGCTGGCAATTGCCACCCCTGCCCCACCTTTCGCTTCGCCACTGGCTTTGGTTCATTGTAAAAAGCGAGAAATAAGATCCAGCATATTTGGAGCTCAGATATTTTTGAGGTTGTGAGATGTTTGGACACAGCAGGAACTTTATTTAAAATCAGTAGGAGGAAAGGGCTCTTGTAAGATTGTTCACAGGTCAGAGATGAAACCCGTTGCAGTCATGTAGGAGCGTCGGATCCCTGAGCTTTCTGTGGGCAAATCACCATGGGGCAGCTCATCAAGAGTCTGAGGAAGAGAGTAGCCCTGCTGGAATTATGGTCTGCGTGAGATGTAGGGTAAGAGTAGGCTCAAGAATGGGCAGTACTGATGGTACATTCAGGACAGAGTTCTGGTCAAATGCTGAGTGAAGAGGGGGCTGCATTCACCGGGATGGTGGTAAATGGAAGGGATGAGTTTGTCTAGCTGATATTTGAGCCATCTGTGTCGATTTTATAAAGTGCAGTGCTACTTTCATGAGGGGGTTTGGGTCAGGAAATTTATAATTTATTTTTAATTGTTAATTGTAGTTTTTTATTTAGTTTATTTGTGGCCAAGGTGTGGACCTTCTTGGATCCCCAGTCATGCTCTTGTTGGGGGTGTTTGGAGTGTGTTATGTTGGTATTATTGGTGGTGTGGTCTTTTGTAGTTATTTTTATTGTAGACGTGTGGTGAAGGGGGTCCAGTAGAGTAACCATTCTCTTGGCCACACTATTGTTTGGGTGGGATCAATTTCCCCTGACTCCACCCTGTTTTTATGGGATGGCAACAAGCACTGCATGAAAGTGTTCTCTGTGACTTTATATGCTTTTATGAATTGTCAAATAAAACTCGCCTTGAGAACTTCTTACTCTAACTGACACACGTATATTATTGGGTAGTTCGTATATTCGTTATGTTGGGTGGCTCAGCATGGAGTCCCCTTCTCCATTATAATGTAGGGGTGGCTAGTCAGAACTTAATTAGTGGTGTGCAACAAATAAATACCACACACAAGCCAAAGTGAGCTAAGCAACAACTACCACAGAAAGTCAGATACCTTTTAAAGACATGAGGAAAACTTAAAAATACTGAATAAATGCATTTTTTGGCATCTTTAAACAATTTCTCAGACATATAAATCACTTTTTAAAAAGCACAGATACCTTTATTAAAGTTTCTCAGATGTACAGACTTCTAAAAGTACTTAATATTTTTGAGTGTGTTTCTGTTATTTTTCTTTCAATGAGAAATATGGTGAAATCATGGCTGTTTTTCATTTTAGTTTAATTGTTGTGATTATTATATGTCTGAAATGTATGTAAGATCCAACAAAAACATTGTTGGTCTGCCATCATGGAGGGTACTGACAAATCTCAATCAATGAGGCACATCTGGTACTTATTTGGGTGAATTGCCAGCAAATCCTGATGGTGTCATCACCACAGACAAGGGTCAAATGTCATACAGGGAAAGGCCCATCCACATAAGAACACTTAGGTCAAAGTAATTACAATCAAGATCATAGTCAGTAAGTTTACCTGGTAGATAGACCCCCCCCTCATATTCCTCACAAGACCAGTTGGAGCCACCAAAAACGCCTACATTCTGGTCTATGATATATTAACTACACTGTTGGGTGGAATTCATGCACAAATTTTTCACATGCATGCATGTTGTGTAAGGATGTGACAATAAAAGTGACTACATTTCATAGAAAAATTGTGCTTACAAAGTATATGTCATAAAAATATCTTATTTCTGAAATTTCAAAATGTTCTCTATCTTCAGCATGATTTCACTGCTAGTATAACAAATGCAGGATACTCTGTTTTTCACAGAGGGCTGAAGTCACTCTCAAAGTTTTATGACTCAATTTCACGTTGTTCTTCAGGTCCTGGTATAGAACACTAACAGTAAAGTTTATGTATAAGACCTGATATTGTGTCTGCACCATCTGCATCGTTGCCGGCAGGATGTGCCTATGTTCCCTGACCTTAAATTCCACATGTTCCATTGCTCCCTACAGCAGCAAACAGTTCACAGGAGGGTCCTGGCTTGAAAACATCTCTTTTAGAAACTCTTGGTGAACACATCAATGACCAGTTTATTTTTCCATTCTTCACTGTAGTCAATGAAGTACTTACCTGTAAGTGAAGTACTTAAGTACAACTTTGTAATGGCTTATTTTGGCTAGAGATACAGCACCAATTAAAATCTCAACCACAGATCTTACACTGGTACCATGAATTCAAACTCGTATCCCTCCTGAATGCACATCTCATGGTTAGGACATTATCTGCAATGAGATGTTTGGTCTGGGCAACATGTACAAGGCCTGGATGATTATTGTTTGCTTCATCTCATCCAAGATGATGTCCAAGTGCATCATTCTAGGATGCATTAGAATTATGTCAGCCTCATCAGGTGAGATAACTGCTAAAAGCCCACTTGGCAGTCTTTTGCCAAATGTTTTGGAATGCTTCCAGTGCATCACTGAACCATTTTCATCTTTAGAATATTCTGAGTTAGAGATGGAGTGTTGGCATGGTGATTAATTTCTGTCTCTGCTTATTGTGAATGAACAACTGAACAACAGATTCAATTATGCTATTAGGTATTCAACCTTTTGTACTTTCTTATGTTATTGAGGGCTAAGAATGGGATTCAGACCTAGGTCTGTTAACTAAACAATCAATGGTATGACCCAGCGTTAAGGTTACATGGGAGTGCCAGCCATGTGAGATCCAGAATCCTTAAGCCTTAAAGATTTGCTAAAAACAGATATTGGGATTAGAACTTGTAGATGAAAAGATGGTGGCAGCCTGTGTGTCATCTCTTTCCAGAACTGACATTAAAAATTCATGATTTCACTTATTATAACAAATGGACAACATTTCAAATCTGTCGCAGTAGTGATGTTTAGATGCTTTTTCGCTAGACTTTTGTGTTTACAGTTGATATGTGACTTGAGAATGGCATTCCTTTTTTCACTGCTGCCGCAGCCCCATGTGCATTTGTTTTATGAGACCAGGACAGTGTCATAGATCTTAAAATGGATATACCCAATGAATGCTGCACAATGAGGCTATACGTATGCAAACTTCATAATTTCAACGAGATAACAGTATCCTTCCTAAGTGGCATTCATGTGATAAAAGAGGCTAGCTGATACCATTTGCTTTTTCATAAATGTCAGATTGCCCTCTATTCCAGTTAGCCTGAAACTGTTGGCTTAAAAGATAACAAATGAACATTTCCAATATTTGGTAATGTCACGGTACGGCCTGGGCCCCTCCATTTGGGTGTGTGTAGGTATAGCCTACATCTGGTACTTCTGTGGGTGTGGTTCAATGTGTGAATGTTCATCCGTCTCACCTGTGGCTCATCTCATCATCACTTGAGTCTTGTTTAGTTACAGCTGTATAATGTGTGTGAACACAATGTCCTGTGCTCATCTTTGAGTCCACAGAGTTATATGTAAGCTGTTAATGTGGGCTATCTGCGCTACCTGTAGTCAATAAACATCTGTGTGTGCAGCATGCACTCGCAAGTAATATAATAGTAATATAACTTACGTTCTGTGTGAGGTTGTTGCTACCCCTTTTGCTGAGGCTTTCGGTTTTACGCGTGTCAGAGAGGTTGGCTTAAGATTGTGGGTTGGCGAACCTCAGGAAGGACTCCAATGTAGATATTCCAAAAAGGTGATTTATTGTGCGATGTGAAAAAGGTAAACAAAACACTGTACAACACAAAATTAAACGAAGGTATAAATATGTACACTATTCACATTTGTTGGTTTCTACTATAATCAAACCAAAGAATGAAGTCAGCCGCAAGGCTATAACTTCTACGACCCAGTCTGCTAGTCGTTATATCCCGCAAGTGAGAGCCCTGAATCTACTCTCCCATGACTCTTATACCCTAGGCCCCGCCCAGGCCAAACCATTGTACCGTCCTAGGGGTGTACATCCCCAGCAACACTTTAATACATCCATTTCTTACAGGACCTGCAACACACAAAGCATGAACCCCCCTTCCCTCTCGAACCAGTGGATCCTCCTGGCCCAGAGAAAAGGGACCCCTGCTCCAGCCGGCACTCTTCCAATACCCGTCGACCTCACCAGATCTCCGGTCAGTATATTCATTTGTACATTTAAAATTGCACATTAATGTCTCTCTATAGTCCCTTAGGACCACCTTACAAGTTAGTGATGGGGTACGCTGGTCACCACATCACATTCTGTGTCAGTATGTATTTTTGTGTGTGTTGTTTCTTTTTTTGTTGAAAATATCATGGGTCCTGTGTTGAAATTAAACCTATGGCACTGCACACATTTAGGGACAGAAACCCTGTGCATCATAATTATGACTTTTTTTGTCTCATAATCTTAATGAGATGGATCATCTAGTACTTTTTATATTGAATTTGAAAATATTTTTGAAATTCTTTGTCAGGCATGGTGTCACGCTACGGTCCCTGAACCCTTCCTTTGGGGCGTGTGTTAACGTTGTCTGCGTCTACTCGTCTGCGTCAGTGTATCTCCGTGGGTGCGGGTGTGTCTTGTAATTATCCGTCTCACCTGTGGCTCGTCTCGTCATCACGTGGGGTTGATGTGGTCTGTCTATTTAATGTGCGTTCGCGCAGTGTCTTGTGCTCCTCGTTGTCTAATGTATACACGTCTCCGTGGTATGTTTGGATGTTCTTCGTGCGCTATACGCGCTTCTACGTATATATATAATAAAAGTGACGTCAGTCAAGAGGGATTCCGTGTCTCATCCTTCGCCGCGACCTCAGCGTCACAGAACGATGAGCCGTCTGAGACACCCCAAGTATGCCAGGCTACGCCACCCGGCCAAAGAGGGGCCAGCGCCCCAGCAAGCGACGTCATACTCCTGCCCAACACCGCGCGGCCACCGTAACTCCCGACCTTATGGAGCAGGACCCTTTATGCAGCATCATGCTGCTTCGGGCTCGGGAGGCCAGCACTGTGGAAATGGCGGAGTATTTCCGCCAGACCGCGGTGCGGATGTGGAGGGAGCGACACCCCTCTCCCACCAGAGACCTCTCGCCCCTGAGGGTAGGCTCCCTCGAACTCTGCTCCACAGAGAAGACCCCTGAGAGCGAGTTTGAGGGGGAGGAATCAGAAGGCGAGGAGGAAGAGGAAGATCAGGCTCCCTCGGTTTGTTCCGCCTCCACCGTGGACTACGGCGAGGAGGAGGACTACCCTCCGTCCGTTTGCTACGCCCCCACAGTGGATTATGGTGGGGGAGAGGGGAACGAGGAGGACTACCCTCCATCCGAGTGCTCCGCACCTGCCGTGGGCTACGGTGAGGAAGAGGAGGAGGAAGACGACGATTACCCTCTGTTCGAGTGCTCCGCACCTGCCGTGGGCTACGGTGAGGAAGAGGAGGAGGAAGACGACGATTACCCTCCGTCAGAACGCTCCTCCCCGGCCGTGAGCTACGATGAGGAGGTGGAGGAGTTCGAGTCGGAGGAGGAAGGCAGTCCGCCTTCCTCTGAGTGTTCCGCTGGGACTGTAAAGGGGAGGTGGACACCAGAGACGGTCCCATCCTCCGACCGCTCCGGAGGAGAGAAGATGGACTGCTCCCGGGGTGGCAGCCCGGAGCAGTCCATGGAGTGGGACCAAGGAGAAGAGGAGGAGGAGATGGAGACCGCAGGGAATCTCCCAGGCGGTCCGCTCGGGGCGTCCGCCGGCCACGCTGCACCCGGCACGTCCGCCGGCCGCCCTGCATCCGGCACGTCCGCCATTTGCGCTGCACCCAGCGGAGCGTCCGCAGCGAGGACCGGAGGAGGACCGTCTGCTGCAGCACCGGCAGCTCCCGATCTCTCTCCCCTTATCGCCCTACTCCTGGCCCGTAGTCTGGCGCCTGTTTCGTGTGTGTGCGTGACAGTGTTCGTGAGTCTGCCCGTATGTGTACAGAACCCCTTTTCCCCGTTTGTTCCTCTGTGTGTAAGTGTTCCTGTTTATGTGTTTGTGTCCGTCCCGTTAAATGTGTCTAACGTGTTTTCCCCCGTCTTCCCAGGGAGGGTGTTCTAGACTGTGCGTGGCGGACTCTCCACCGAGGGCGGTCATCTCCCAGACGCAGGACTGGGCGCTTCGGATCCGCCCATCGACGTGGGTTCGGGGCACTCGGTCCTGTTGGCACCCCGGGATGGGTAGTGCCCTTGGTGGGGGCGTCTGTCACGCTACGGTCCCCGAACCCTTCCTTTGGGGTGTGTGTTAACGTTGTCTGCGTCTACTCGTCTGCGTCAGTGTATCTCCGTGGGTGCTGGTGTGTCTTGTAATTATCCGTCTCACCTGTGGCTCGTGGGGTTGATGTGGTCTGTCTATTTAATGTGCGTTCGCGCAGTGTCTTGTGCTCGTCGTTGTCTAATGTATACACGTCTCTGTGGTATGTTTGGATGTTCTTCGTGCGCTATACGCGCTTCTACGTATATATATAATAAAAGTGACGTCAGTCAAGAGGGATTCCGTGTCTCATCCTTCGCCGCGACCTCAGCGTCACACATGGTTTTTAAGTGACAGGTGATATTCATTTACATTTGACTCACATGCCTTGCGATATTCTGACAACACAGAAGGACTCCACTTTCCTTACTACTGCTGCTGAAAACTTATCCTATGATTTATGGAACAGTACTATTTAGGCTACATTTGTACTATGCTGTAACTGCAGTTCTACCGGGAGTCTGCTGAAAATTTCCTTCTTTAGGTGTAAATTGGAGCAGCTGGTAGGGATAATTACTATTGTGTTTAATTTGAGCAAAAAAAATACAGAAAAAAAGGAACTTCTGACAACACTAAATTGAACCAGACAGTTAGCACTCCCATGTGTGAATTAAAATAAAACAATACATCTGAATAATGCCCCAGTGGAAGAGTTCGCTCAGACATCAGTCATACATGTCAGAATACATACATACATACGTCAGACTCAGACATAATTTTTAACACTCCATAGTCAATTTTGTTCTCCACATTATGTGAATGTAGTAATCTATACAATGGCATGCCTTTAAACCACATCCTATGGACTACATTGCCCAGAATACCCCAGTTAAATCCAGAGCTCCTGAATATTAGCTGCACCTATGTCTTTTTTTTCTACCATGTACCACTACCCTTTGTTTATTAAATTACATACATCTAAACTGCGACTCTGCCTCCTAATCCTGACACTGAGAGGAGGAAGACACAGAGAGAAACAGACATCTTGAAGATTTCTGTCCAGTGAACCACATAGAACATTTTCGTAATCCTGAGGTGAGGTTTCTGTGCATGTATGCTGATAATGGGGATGTTGTTATCCATGTTGAAGGCGTCTCTCTCCTTAGAGACGAGCCATTTCCTCATGTCTGTGACACTGAAAAATGTTGGTACTTTTATTTAGTAACTCAGGTACTGTTACTAGCTATGAACATATGTTATAAAGCTTCACTCTTAATGGTGAGGACACGTTAAAAACATTAGCAACAGGTTTTCTGCAATTGATCTGTGTATGCAGGAGACTTGCATTCTTTCAAGGAAAACACTGTCCCAGTTCTGATGTTTAGCTCAGATGTAGTGTTCATATTTGCTGAATCTTTCAACAGAGCAAAGCTCCTATAAGGTGGAATACATGGGGCAGCAGAACTCCTACAGTAGAACTGAAATAACTAGTGAAGAAAGTCAAACAACACATAGATATGGCTAAAAAACTAACTACGGTAATTTCAAAGTCATCTTTGAGGTTTTCATGCTATAAGCTATCGTTCTATCACTTATGCCAATAGAGTGAATACTTCTGAACCATAATCAACAATCATGGACACAGTTCCACTGCATAACTAGGTATCGTTTTACATGACTGGTGTTCAAAAGCATTCATCTTGCCATTCTAAATGGGCTTCAAAGTCATGCTGTCTTGCATGTTACATTGTCCTTTCTGTAGTTATACTCGCAAAAATTTCAGAGCTCCTAGGTGGTCTTTGCCTTAAGAGGACAAGTGTTATTGCTTTTGAGTTACTTATGCTTCGTTGTGCCATCTGAAGGACACAGGAGAAATAAATCTTCTCATTCCATCTCACTGTTCCTTTGAACTTATCCACACAGTGCAGCACTACCCTGAATACCATTGTACAGGCTTCAGATACTCCATGCTGTTTCTGAAAATATTCTAAGTGCTCTTTCAAAGACATCATTAAACACTTAGAACGGAAGCTTAAGGTAGTTGCAGAATATTTGTGTATTCTTAGAGAAGACATTCATAAATTTTTTTATTAACAGTTTATTAACATTTTTATTAATGTTATAGAAAATAAGGGCTTTTAAATCAAATGTTACTGTAATGTATTGACCAGACAGGGAGGGATCCAACTGCGGAAGTATACCGCTTTTATTTAAAGGCCTCACGTGTACAGAAAACGGCATATGAATAACTAGCACTAAGATTAGTAGCGATAGTGTTTTCTTGGGGTGGTCGGGACGGTCCAGGGTCATAACGGGAGAGCAGAATCCAGGAGGTACAAAGGGGCTGGGCAGGAGATGAGGTCTGGGGAGTAAGCAAGGGTCAGAACACAGAAGATCAAACAGGCAATGGAACTGCTCGGTATGCTGCATGCATCGGTATGAACGGCAATACTTTGCAACTAGGAAGTGGAATGATGAGGGTGTATGACAAAAAAGGGGTGTGGTGATTAGTGGCAGGTGAGGCTGGTAGGGACAGATCAGGATCAGATGGCATTCCTTACAGTTACAATTAAAATGGTGAATACATTTTATGCTATGTTATGCTAATATTGTTGGGACAAGAGAAAACTATAAGGGAGTTTTATACACATACTAGGCAGTAATACTAATAATTATGTCATGCAGATCCTCGTCCTCCACTACGTTAATCGGTCTGCATGCTGTGGCTATCAATTTAGCAATTGCTACCGTTAATTTTTTGGAGGTTGGCTGATCCACCGTCTGCCGTCGAACATTGTTCAATGTTTTCTGTCGTACATTGCCAGAGCTCAACCTGCTGCCAAATGTGTGTTTGGCCTGCATGTGGTGTTTCAGGCTGGATGTACTCTGGTGATAGCTAAACTCAGCCTGACAATAACTGCAAACAGCCTTTGTTTTGTCAAGAGAGCCATCTGGCAAACTTTTGAAATTAAACTTCCCATTTAACATACCTTTATCCATTACTGATCTACTCCTCCACTCTTAATGAGAGATGCTGCGCATTGTCAAGTCTCAACATGAACCACGGATGACTCTCAGGGCCAAATAGAATATGCGTTAACAGCACTGTTTTTTTATCATGATAAAATTGCGATATGTCTAATATAATTTCTCTAATATGTAAATGTATAATTTGTTCTTTCAGACATATAACTACTTTACTATAAATATTCATTTATCGAAATGCATTGTGGTGTTGCTGCCACTTGGTGAACTGCAAAACTGACTCAAAATGTATCTTAGTGAAATAGACAGAAATATATGTTTGGTTAAATTGGCACATACCACATGTATGGACAGCACAAGTCCATGCAAAGCCATGTGGTAAAACAATTCTGCACTTTTCACTGAGCATTTCTCTTTACTGGTTTTAAACTAGATTTCTAAATATGCCAAAATGCTGTTGTGGTGGTTTTAAACCCTGATTTAAAATTTTACATGAGCCAAAAATACATCAAAGTTGGCTCAAAGTTTTAATGAACACAAAAAGGTCAGATTTTGGCAAGACAAAAGTTTTGTCGCCCACAGAAAGTAAGGTGAAAATCAATCAAATTATTCACTTCATATACAAATATATGCTTCATAACACTGGTGAATGACGTTGTGGTGCTATTAGAGCCATATTTAATATTTTGTGTGACTTCCATGAGCTTGAAGGACTGTGTCCATGTGTTTCCAAAACATGGATAAGTGACAGAACTTATGTCAGGGACTGTAAGGTGAAAAGGCAATGACCAAAAAGACATTGGATAAAGCAAGAGGTCAAACCAGAGTGAACATCGACGTGGCTTTCCAACGGTGGAGAATTATGTAGTTAGCTCACTAGCTTCTGACATAACTAGCTGGATAAGATCCAACATTAATATGAGCTAAAATGGGTATAAGCTATCTAGCGTTAGCTATGTTCATCTTGTAGCTGTATAAACCCACATGTACAACCCCTGGCAAAAATGATGGAATCACCACTCTTGGAGAATGTTCTTCCAATTCTTTAATTTTATAGAAAAAAATCAAATCACAGAGACATGTCAGAAGACTATTATGTAAATCACACACCTTCTGGCATTAGGAAACATTAAAAGAAGCAATAATTGTAGTCAGACACAATTGCTTTATAAAGAAAATTGAGTAAACAGAAGAATAAAATATGGAATCATTGAATTCTGGGGAAATATGGAATAACTTGTCATTTGTAGTTCTAAAACAAACACCTGAACCAGCTTAAATCTGCTAATTAGCCTAGCCTTCAGATAAAAGTTCTCACATCTTGGTGAGCTTTTGTACAAAATGGATTGACTAGAACCATGGTATGAGAGAGGTCTGTTGAAACAAAGAAGAGGATTATAAAACTTTTTCAAGAAGGTAAATCAAGGAATGTTGTAAAAGATGTTGGTTGTTTCCAGTGAGCTGTGTCTAAATTCTGGACCAAGTACAAACAAAATGGAAAGGCTGTAAAAAGGAAGCACACTGGTAAACCAAGAAAGACCGAAAATGCACAACAAAAATCTATAACCAAAGAGAAATTAGAAACATATGAGTGAAAACGAGTTAATGTTTGTGACCAAACTGTAAAAAATTGCCTAACAGAAATGGCATATATATAAGGAAAAGTAAAATGAAAGCCATCATTAATACCTAAACAGAAAATGACAAGGTTACAGTGGGCTAAAGAAAAGCAATCATGGACTGTAGGTGGCTGGATGAAAGTGATCTTCAGTGATGAATTGCGAATCTACACTGGGCAAGGTGGTGATGCTGGAACTCTTGTTTGGTGATGGGCCAATACATTTTATGAAGATGACTGCCTGAAGAAAACATGTAAATTTCCAGTCATTGATATGGGTCTGCATGTCAGGTAAAAGCAAGGAGGATATGTCATTGGCTTTCATTGAAGACATATAGTCTACAATGAAATTTTGGACACTTTTCTTATTCCATCAGTTGAAAGGATGTTTGGTTATGACTTCATTTTTCAAAATGATGCATCCTGCCATAGGGCAAAGGATGTGAAAACATTCCTTCAAAAATGGTATGACCTGCAAATAGTTCAGATACAAATCCGTTTGACAATCTCTGGTGGAAAATGAAGAAAATGGTCAATGACGAGGCTCCAACTTGTAAAGCTGATCTGTTAATGGCAATAAGAGATGGATGGAGCTGGACTGACATACAGTTTGTCATTAGTTAAATCCATGCCTCAAATAATTCAACCTTTTAAAAGCCAGAGGTGGTGCAACAAAGCACTAATGGTACTTTTTAAAAATTCCAGAATATTTTCCTGTTTACCTTTTTTATTAAAAAAGGTTTATTTATTTAAAAAGCTATTGTGACTGATTATAATTATGTATCTATGTGACGCTCGAAGGAAGGAGGCACGACGAACGTAGCACGGTGCAACACACAATGTTTAATAAACAAAACACGTGAAGTCCCAAGCAAAAAACGCAAGCACACACACACACACACACACACACACACACACACACACACAGGATAACTCACGCAGGCATGGACTCAAGACAAAGACGAGCACAAGACATTGCGCGAACGCACATTAAATAGGTGATTAACACAGACCCTCATGATCTCGAGACAAGGCACAGGTGCGACTACGAACACGCTCACCAACGACCCACACCCACGGAACTACAAATATGGACATAACTGCACGCAGACGACATAACGACACACCCACAGGGAAGGGTCCGGAGCTGTGACCATGACAATCTAGCTTTTTGTTTGTTGCTAGAAGGTTTGCATTTTACAAACCAGTCTTGTGGCATGTCTGACTTTAAATGTTTCTTGTTTTTTTTTAACAAAATGAAACAATTTTTTTTCCATTTTCTCCATGAGTGGTGGTTCTCTAACTTTTACCAGGGGTTGTATAAGCTAGTTTTTCCACAACATCCAACCCGCCTTTCAAAGGACCTCCCCAAAAACACATGAATGCAGGCTTCCTTACTATAGCCGGGGGAGTCCATACCCTTTTCAACATGCCTTTTACATTCACTGTACATGGTCTAAGACAGGGATTCTCTTGAGAAACTTGAGAATTGGGACCTGAACAATAGCTTACAAGATACATTGTTCGTTTCAGTTCAATCACAAGTAGAAAAGTGGGAGGAAAGTTCTTTGCCTCAACTCCAACAGTCTTAAAAAACAGGAATGGGTCCCATATCACATGAGCACTGGTCTGGACATTTGTTTGGAACAAAAACACACAACATGAATTTACTATTTTCAATAATATTTCCACCATAGGAGATGTATATATATATATCTGTAAAAGTTTCCAACATTATTGCATTATATTTATTCATTTGGATGGTAGAATCAATGTCAAGAAGAACATCCACTCTTGGAATGGATGAGTGAAAGACTCTTAAGTTGGCGCCCAAAGTTGATTTCAATCTTTTCCTGGATTTTTACTTGGTTGTGGCCACAGAAGAAAAAACAGAATTGTTGAGAAGGCAAAGAACTGTCACAGCCCTAACTGCAAGACAGTGGAATTTCATTGAAACACTGATCCATAGAGAACCCAGATAAAGTCTGGCATGCTGCAACTTTAAGCTGCTGTCTGATGACAGTTCAATTAGCTGAGTTTCAAGTTCTGTGGGAAGTGCAATATCAAATCAAATCAAATCAAATCAAATCAAAGTTTATTTGTATAGCGCTTTTCACAACACATGTTGTCACAAAGCACTTTACAGGATTTAAAAGGTTAACAATACTATGGGTCCAGAACCCTAATGAGCAAGCCAAAGGCGACAGTGGCGAGGAAAAACTCCCTATGATGGTGGGGATTAGGAAGAAACCTCGGGAGAACCAAGACTCAAAAGGGAACCCATCCTCCATTGGGCGGCCCGTTAACACACAAATTACACAAAATACAGACAAATACACAAGTCACACACAAATCACACAATAAGACTAAGTAAAGGTAAAAATGAAAGTTCTGGGTTTTGATATTGTCACTGTAAATGTCTGTTGATGAACGCCAGGCTTTCATTCCATGTCGGAGCAGCGATGCTGGTATTGTAGGCTCTCCAGGTGAACCTCGGAGAAAAGATACGAGATGTAGTAACTATGTAACAGATTAATCAAAGGCCAAACTAAACAGATGAGTCTTTAATCGAGTTTTAAACATTGAGACTGTGTCTGAGTCCCGAATAGAGGCAGGAAGATTATTCCACAATTGTGGAGCTTTAAAAGAAAAGGCTCTTCCACCTGCTGTGGTCTTTTTGATCCTAGGAACAGTTAATAACCCTGCGTCCTGAGAGCGAAGTGAACGCGCTGGGTTATATTGTTCAATAAGTTCACTAAGATAGTCTGGAGCTAAGCCATGCAGCGTTTTATATGTTAATAAAAGTATTTTATAGTCAATACGGAATCTAATTGGCAGCCAGTGTAATGACGATAGTACGGGACTAATGTGATCAAACTTTTTAGTTTTTGTTAAAACTCGTGCTGCTGCGTTCTGAACCAGCTGGAGTTTGTTTATCGATTTACCAGAACATCCAGCTAGGAGACTGTTGCAATAATCTAAACGAGAGGATATGAATGCATGGATTAGTTTTTCTGCATCACTAATATTTAATATGTTTCTAATTTTGGCAATGTTGCGCAAGTGAAAGAATATCAGCAGGATCAACAGAAAAGGGGTCCAAAATCCACAGATTACCATGTTTGGGATCCTTTAGAAAGTATTCCATGAATTTCTCAGGCAGCTGTGAAAAATGATGAGAGACTGTACTGGTGACATTTACATGTGAAGTGTCTGCAAAACTTCACTCAAATGCAGGAAAATGTCCATCCTCCTGGTCAACAAGGTCAGTTTTTCTTGAATCCTTCAATTTGTTCAGAAACCAAAATTATGCTGTTTTTTTTTACATTGAATTGATTAGTTGAGCATGTTGAGTTGTGAAAATATATCAGTAAGGTAGGCATGTTTGACCAAAAGGTATACATCAGCATAGTGGTTGGCCAGTGGAGATTTTTCTCTGATAGTAAACATTGGATCTCATTTCTGAGCTCAAACAATCGACTGAGGACCTGCCCTGCTCCAGTGACATCATTTTTAATGCCAGGCTTTCATGATCTGGTTGGCAGCTCACCACAAAATGTCATCTTCATGAAAACTACCTTCACAAATCTATCTAAAAAAAACGAGTAATAAAGACATGTTGCAAACATCAATTAACTTCTAGTTGCAGTGCAAAATGTGGACTTTATTAATTCTGGACTTCTGGAATTGTGGAATTCTCTCTGACGTGGAAAGTCAGTCCCCATGTCAACAATGTTTCTACGTATTCTTTCTATTGTTTGAGAGCAGTACCTTCAGGAGTTTTTGTCAGCTTCTCTGAGCATCCCACAGCTATCACCACCAATTCCTCAGCAATCCGGAAAACTTTCTAACTTTGTACCACATGCTACAACATGCTACAACTTGCTATGGGGTGGCTAGTTTTCAGGATACACTTGCATATACAGTATGCATCTTCCTCACTGTATACAGAGCTCTCAAGTCTCACGCATTGAGCGTGTGACACACGCATTTGACCGTCTTCACACGCTCACACGCCACACTTCCGATTTCACACGGCGAGAAAAAAAAATTTAGTTTATTTACCTCCGATCCATATCTATGTCGCCCTCCACTGGCGATCGACCGCGATATACAAACCCCCCCCGCTCAACAACTCACGTTCGCCACCCCCCGTCAACAACTCTCACACTCTGACATGAATCCAAAACTTGAGAGCCCTGCTGTATACAACTAATAAATGTCATACATAAGAAGACATAGTAGCAGGGCCGGCGCCACGGGGGGGCGAATGGGGGCGTCGCCCCCTCAGGCGAGGTGTCCCGCCCCCCTCAATGTAAATAATAAGACCCATTTATTTTACAGCAATCGCAACACGCCACACCCCCCCCCCCCCCCCCCCGCTCAACAACTTACGTTCGCCACCCCGAAATTTTCTGACGCCCCCTCACTGTATATGTTCTGGCGCCGGCCCTGCACAGTAGGCTCATTATCAGAATCGATAATAAATAAATACTGTAAATAACCAGCATTGCTATCGTTAGCGCTAATAGTGGAATAGTAGTGGGAAATTTTATAGTTGATACAGTTAGTTTCCAACATATCTGGCTAGCTATATGCGGTAACAGTAGACATTAGCCTAAGCTAAAACACCAATAATGGGTAATGATATTGCACAGCCAAAGCTAGTTTTGAGTGATTATTTTGAATGAAGACACTGTCAAACATCTAGCGAGCCTAACATATTTTAAAATATTTTTTTCGATTTCTAAAAACAAAATTGAGGCAGAATTTGTGCAGTTTTGTCCCAGCATAAGACAACTGATCTAGAATCTAGATTTTCAGGAATATGAAAAAGCTTAAGCCAGCAGTGATGCAATAAGGTTGGAAATAAAATCATGGATACCCCTTATGATGGGCCTATCTATTTCTCTGACATTATTTTATTCAGATAATCATTTCACCATTCTCCAGTCTTACTCAGTCATCATTTTTCATGTCATCATTTTTTCACATGTCATTCGAAGTCCCTCCATTCTTATCATTCCAACTTTTCTTACACTGTATCACTCTTTTATTCTGCAACTTTAACAAAAAATAAAGTCTGGTTAAATGCTCAATATATTTTTTCTCTTTTTTCTGTATTCTCTGTTTCTTATTTTATCCTTCCATCTATCCAAACCACATATTATAGCATAGCATTATGGTGCTGTGCTGGGAAGTGACGTGCTTCACAAAACGTTTTGCACCCTTCATAACTTGATGTACAGAAATAGTTGTCTCTGTTCTATTACTCAAACATCCCAGGCACTCTGAAGTATCTTCACCAGATTTGATATGCCATTACCCTAGCTATTCTTTTTTTTCTTCTAGATCAGGGGTGCCCATTACGTCGATCGCGAAGGAAGAGTCGGTCGATCGCGAAGGAGTGTGGGTAGATTGCATGACATTAAAAAAGTAGTGGATGAATGACAGGCTATCATCCATCTGCACTGATGGTTGTATATATACACCGCCCTGGTAACAATTTAAATTCACCACACCTGATGAATAACAGGTTATCGTCCATCTGCACTGATGGTTGTACAGTTGTGATCAAATTTATTCAACCCCCAATGCTGCGAAGGGTTTTATGGAATTCAGTGCACATTTGTAATTGTGTTCATAATGAAATCTTACAAGGACTTGTTAAAGAACTAAATGCAACTAAGATAGCATCAATTTTTTTTGTCATAAAGTATTAAATGGCCTTTTTGTGATTTCTTCATTGACACAATTATTCAACCCCTTTACGACTACCACTCCTAAGAACAGAGGTTCATTCCAGTGTTTTCCATCAGGTATTGAAAACATCTGTGGATGTCAACGAGCAGCAATCAAGCATGATAAGCACCAATTAGGCAGATTTAAAAGGACTGTGATACTCAGCTCCTTCTAGACATCTACTGGTGTGTTTCCAAGCATGGTGAAGGCAAGAGAATGGTCCCAGAAGACAAGAGAAGAGGTTATTGCTCTTCACAAGAATGGCAATAGATATAAAAAGATTGCGAAGTTGTTAAATATTCCAAGAGACACTATCGGAAGTATCATTCGCAAGTTCAAGTTAAAGGGCACAGTGGAAACGTTACCTGGTCGTGGCAGAAAGAAGATCCTGACCGCGACTGCTGTGCGCTACCTGAAGCGTAATGTGGAGAAAAATCCCTGCGTGACTGCTAAGGAACTGAAAAAATACCTGTCAGATGTGGGCACTGAAGTTTCAGCTCAGACAATAAGGCGCGCACTGCATAACGAAGACCTCCATGCCAGAATGCCCAGACGCACCCCCTTGCTGACTCCAAAGAACAAGAAAAGTCGACTGCAGTATGCCAAAAGTCATGTGGACAAGCCACAAAGGTTTTGGAACAGTGTACTGTGGTCAGATGAAACTAAATTAGAACTGTTTGGGACAATGGACCAGCGCTATGTTTGGAGAAGGAAGAACCAGGCTTATGAACAAAAGAACACCTTGCCTACTGTGAAGCATGGCGGGGGGTCAATTATGCTTTGGGGCTGTTTTGCTTCTAATGGTACAGGAAAGCTTCAACGTGTGCAGGGTACCATGAATTCCCTTCAGTACCAGGAGATCTTGGAGGAAAATGTGATGGAGTCAGTCACAAACCTGCGGCTTGGGAGACGTTGGACCTTCCAACAGGACAATGATCCGAAGCACACATCCAAGTCCACTAGAGCATGGTTGAACATGAAAGGCTGGAACATTCTAGAGTGGCCATCGCAATCACCAGACTTAAATCCAATTGAGAACCTCTGGTGGGAACTAAAGAAGGCAGTTGCAGTGCGCAAGCCTAAGAATGTGACTGAACTGGAGGCTTTTGCCCATGAAGAATGGGCTAAGATACCCATAGGTCGCTGCAAGACACTTGTGTCAAGCTATGCTTCACGCTTGAAAGCTGTCATAACTGGAAAAGGATGTTGTACTAAGTACTAAAAAATAATGTCACTAGGGGGTTGAATAAAACTGATAATGATGTGAGCACAGTAAAGACATTTGTGGTTATTCCATCATAAATATTATGTTATGTTTGTCTAATTTATAAGTGCCTCTTTGATATAATTGTAAATAAGATGACTGAAATGATCAAAATCAATGTCAAACTGGCCAAAACACTTTATTTCAGTGGGGGTTGAATACATTTGATCACAACTGTATAATCACTAACTCATACTTACTACCTTAGACTGATGCAAGCAAATGTTTAATAGTGCTTTGGAACAATGTTGCAGTAAACATCAGAAAACTGTTTACAGTAAATTATACCACAAAATTCATATCACTATACTGATATTAATATATACAGGGCTCCAGACAAAAACAATACTCAAAGAGCCAGTGGCTCCTAAAAGGGAAAAATCAGGTGTCAATAATAGCGCTGTCAATTCCAGGTGCCGCGATTAAAAGTCCTCACCAGGATTTTGCTCAGGCTTCCTGGATTGTGTTGACTCCACTAATTTTACCTGGATTGCTAATTAGAAAATCTAGCAAGCTTGAGCAAAATCCTGATGAGGACTTTTAATCGCAGCACCTGGAATTGACAGCACTAGTCAATAACTTTTTCTAGGGGCCATAATAATATACAAATTAATAAGCATTGCAACACTCACCTCATCCGATATTTTTCGCGTCGCCCTTTTCAACAAGCTAACGCATAGTGCTAAAGTTTCAGCTCGGCTCTGCTGTTTTGCGAGTCACGTGATCGGATGCCCACATTTGTTGATAGGCAGAGACAAACATGTGAGTGGGAGCTAAAGTAGCCCATCATTTAACTTTCAAAGTACAAACTCAAAAGAAAATAGTGGATTTTTTTTCCAATTACAAAAAATCCTCACCCCTAAAAATATATATAATGCTGTTGTATCACCTGTCGCCACTGACGAGTGAAATCATTCTATTACTCGCTAATTAATATCTATGATCATGATTGTGACAATTATTGCGATTGCGACCATTTTAGTCGCAGTCTGGAGCCCTGATATATTCACAATAAAATAAATGGGGTGGGTGGAGTAGACTGAGAATTTGAATACCCATTATTTAAAAAATCAGTTAATAATTTTGTTATTTTTTTCATTCCATTTTAATTGCCATTTTTTAATTTGTGCCATATGCTCCTATATTCCTCTACAAGGAGCTGTATACCTGCTAGGCTATTTAGTGTCACTAGTCTTGTCCAAACTTCAAGTCAGCATCACAATATGTTGTAGAGTTTCAGCACACATTTGAGACAATACAAAGGCTTTCTTGTTGTTTCTTGCATGTACAGTAGGAAATACAGATATTATATCCAGCTACTTCATATATATTCTGATATTTACCAATAAAACAGTTGATAATGCTGAACTAATCAAACTGAACAATTGATAACCAAATAAATAGATCTTACTTTAAAATGAAAAGCACACGCAGTTAAATTAGGATGTATACTAGAACCAGGAACAGAGACGTTTTCCAAAAAGCATAGTGAACAGACCTACCTGCTCACTCCGCTGGTACCTGAACAGCAGGCTAGTCCGATGTCAGGGGGCTTCACAAATACTGCGGGGGACTGGTATCCCAGTATGCACTGGAAGGTGGTGAGCCCCATACCTGCATGGTGGAGATAGTTTTGGTTATAGTCCATCCAGGAGAGGTAGGAGCTGAAGGTGCTCTTGTTTGACAGCTCCTGTTTGACATTGTCCCTCTGTCCACCTGCCACCTGCCACCTGGCCTTTGTTCATGAACTGGACCATTTTCAAAAAGCAGATGACTGTGACGAGTATGATGGCGTTTCTCTCAGAGGCTGGGGAGTCTGTGATATATCGACAGCTAGATGAGACCAGGGACAATATAGTGTAGGCAGGGTGTCAGCTTACTGGTTGGTAGTGTGTCAGTGCCTGCACACTTCACACAGTGAGACATGTCTCACCATATACTTGTGCAGCAGTGGACAACAGAAACACACTGCCGGTAGCTGGGAGGTCCGCATGGAACCAGGGTGTCCTACTCCTAGGGAGGTGTGTATGTTCTCATCACCTGGTGCATCACGGATGGCATCATGGAGGGAAACCTGGTCTGGTTGTCAGTGAGGGTGGCTATTCACTGCAGCAAAATTCTTAAAAATAAACCAGGAAAAGAACACAGACCCCAATAAGCCTACCTGGAGTGTAGCCTTTTGAGGTACCCCAGGTTCTTGTGGTCCATGGTCACCATGAAGGTTTGCTGTGTTCCCTTGAGCCAGTGCCTCCACTCCATGGTATCTTCTTGGCAAGCAGCTCCCAGACCCTGACTGTTTCCTGGAAAGAAAAAAAAAGCCACAGGCTTTAGTTGGGTTTCTCTTCCATTTGCATGGACCACCACAACAAAGCGCCCGGCTGCTGCAGTACCAGAGTGCTGGTGAAGGCTGCCTTGAGTGCAGTTTAAGCCTCTTTTGCTGGTGGGGTCCACCTTAGTAGGAGTGCATGGCTGTGCAGCAGGACTGTCATGGGCTTAGACAGGCAGCCGAACAACCATATGAATTACTAGTAGAAACTAATGAACCCCCAAGAACCACTGCAGCTTGCAACACATCTGAGGTTGTGGCCATCCAGTATCTGCATATAGGACATCTAGATGATGTGGCCCAGGATGTTCTGCTCACAAAAGAAAAACTTGCACCTCTCCAGCTTTCAAAATTGATTATTTATTTCACAAGAGAGTGCTGACTACATGGGGTACGTCATGCACATCTCGGTCGAAGGGTGGTGAATAGGTCAAGATGTCATCAGTGTAACTATGCAAAAACCTCTTGAATATAGCACTCAATCACCTGCCCCACTTCCTGGGAGAGCAGGTAGACTCTGCCTAGGGGGACGGCTCCCTCCTTCAGGTTGATGGCACAGTTGTACCTGAGGTGAGGAAGGAGCTGGATGGCTTTGATGGGGCTACATATGAATGCCAGGTTCAGGTAGAGAGCGGGGATGGTGGAATGTTCTGTGTGCTTCCAGCCTTTACACTACGGTGGACGGGAGTGGCACAGTCCTTTTACAGAAGCGGAAGTTTTGTGATTCACTGTGTGACGCGGCTCTGGGAACAGGAAATGTGTGGGTAGTGTGAATGTAACCAGGGAAGCCCTAATGTAACGAGATGGGATGGGAAGTGAATTAAATTTAAAAAGAAATGTATGATGTGTGTGTGGTGTTAAAACAGAGCAGAAACTAAACAGCAAATAAAGGCCAGGTGATGGTGATGGTGATGGTGATGGTGAATGGTCATGGTGGATGGTGATTGGTGAATGTTGATGGTGATGGTGATGGTGATGTGATGGTGATGGTGAATGGGGAAGGTGTAGTGTGTTTGTGAGTGCCAGTTTATTATAGAGTTTTTTGATAAACTAACGAATGCTAATAACTGATACCAGGGCCATTTGCGGTTACTGAAGCCCTAATCAATTGCATACTCTACCCATAAGTAATGCTAGCTTTCACAAGCCTATATGTTTTGTAGTTTTAAATGTAAATACAGTGGAAACAACTGGCCTTAGGACAGGACACTTGTAATGCATTTGAAACAATGTTGAATATTGTAATGATATCTGATCTGCTAAAGTTATGATTGCTCACATTCAGTAGAGGCAGTGATTTCAGGTTAAGGTTAGTCTGCCCAGTCAAACACATTCATAATGGCAACACCACTGGTCGGTAATAAACAAGGACATGGAGGAGATTTGGATAAGTCTCCCAGGATCCCCTTTATATGAGCTATTTGATTTCTAATCCTTTTTTGCTATTAAAGGATATATCTTGAAGAGGTAGAAAACACTTGAGAATCTCTCAGGCAACCGTCTCCATGGAGATTGTGCTTTTTAGGCAGCCATGCGTATTATCGAAATGTCATCTGAACATCACAGAGTTTCATTTGCTCTGTGTCTTTAAAACTGTTAAAAGTTTTACTAGTATTCAAGCCCATGTTCAGGCCCATATCAGTCCCATAACCAAGATCACTTTAAACAACCATAGGCAACTTCTGGAAAATCCTGGAAACAGAACCAACACGCTAGAAATATGACCACTGGATTTATCATAAATTACATGAATAGTTTCCATCATAACAGGATTACGTATGGCAAGTATGCAACCCAGAACATCTGTAGTATCATTATTGGTGATGGGGTAAGGCCAGTGTGGGTGATACAACGTAGCCACTGCGCTCTTCATACCAGTTACTAGAGCAGGCGGCCGGTCCTCAATCAGAGACTAGAGGGTGCTCTGATTTCCTGGAAGCTTGCTTCCCTATAGGATTTACAGCTCCTTATTTAACCTAAGCTTGTGAAAGATTGACAGTGCATTAATAGTAAGGTATGGGGGAGGCCGCTCAGTGCTACATCACTGTATTGATCATTGTGCTCTTTATGGACATCAGGGACTTGAAGAAGAAGCAGTACAGACAGGCAGAGCAAACGCATGATCCTCATCTCCCAGCGAGAAAAATGGGATGAACAAAACTTACTGGGCAGAAAAAAAGAAGACAGTAAAGGTTTTGGTGTTTACAATGTTGTTAGGGGGTTGAATGTAGCTATGTTACATTTGTAAGAGCAGCGTGTAATTGCCAAATAGCAAAATAAGATGTGGGGGAGGGGGGTAATTACAATTACAGTTTAGGCAATTAAGTGTTTGGGTATTAAGTTTGTAGACTGCTCTGTAAAAGTCTGGTGTAGGCTGTGGAATGCATTACCATAGTCAGAGCAGAAACATTAATCTGTGCATTATAATACATAAAAGTCAAAATTGCTTGAGTGGTGTGTGTTTGTGTGTGTATTACAGATAATGACATATGTATATACCACACCTGCATCTCTTGTTGTTAAAGTTGATGATAAGCAACATTTTGTTGCCAGTTTTATTGATCGTCTTGGAGCATTTAATAAAGAATCACTCATCACTCAACATTATTGAATAATCTGTCTTCTGTTAGCCTATTTAAAATTATAATGGGCCTCTGATAATACAAGTGTGTGTATAGGTGCCTTGAATGTTCTGCAAAGTCCATCCCACTCTGTACAACTGTAAATCACAATCCTAGATTGGAAACAAATTATGTAAATACTATATACTTAAAAGAGCATCCTTCTCAGTGCTAAGGTAACTGGTTCTAACAAGGATTCAAATACGTAGGTTTGCACACAGCAAATGTTAAAATAATATACTACGTACATAAGTTCCATATTGACATTAAAGTTCAGTTTAATTAAGTGTTCAGTTATTGTATGTAAACCTGCCCAAAGAGCCTTAGATTCCATATCTTTAATTTTTTTTTTTATTAGGGCACAGAAACATTAAATTGTGAAACACTGGCTTAAAGCAGAATAATTTAAATTAATTATTCTTTATAGTTATATTTCCCTAGACTTTATCATGAATTATGATGTTATGGACCGCACTTATAATTGAAATAAAAGTAATAAAAGTAATTAAAGTTCGTATTTGGTTAACATAACAGTTTAAGACCCACCCAGGTAGGACTTAAGATCAGAACTATAATACTGATACTTCGTCTACAGTTATTCAGTATTTGCATATGAAGGCACCATATGCAGTCCTACTTGCTTCTTCTGTTGAACAAGCACCTTCATTATTTTTTTCCATTTTTGTTACAGTTTATCAGCAGATGAGTCCTTCTGATGTCACAGTTCAGTTGATAGGAAATTATTATTATTGTCAATCACTGAGTTATAAACCCAAAGTAAGCCTTGGCAGGACATTTTGTAAATAGACAACTGGACCATGATTGACACTCAGAATCAGAATCGGAAGGTTTTCATTGCCATATGAGTGAACAGTTTCACAACATAAGGAAATTGTTGCAGTACTTGGTGCTAACATAAAAACAAATAAGTTAAAACATGCAATAATTGCAGAATAAAATAAAAACTAAATCAATGGAATAAACCTTCAATAAGACACTATAAAACAATATTACAAAATATACAGTACAGAGTTTGACTGAGATGAGTTATAAACATTTAGTGCAGAGCATAAACCAGCAATGAACTATAGTCAGGGAAGTCATATAGTCAGTCAGGCATAAACTATAGTCAGGTAATTGTACATGATATGCAACATGGTGACTTGGTGGTTAGCACGTTTGCCTCTCAGCACTTGGGTTCAAATCCCTATCTGAATGGAGTTTCCATGTGTCTGTGGGTTTCTTCTGGGGTCTCTGGTTTCCTCCCACGGTCCAAAAACATGAAGATTAGGTATATTGGCATTCCCTGACAAAATTTTCGCTGAGTGTGTGACTGTGTGTATATTCATGTTCATTAAACACAGTTGTCTGTGCATGAATGTGTGTGCTTGTATGGTGCTCCAATACTAGGGTCTGTCCTTTCTCCCATTACTGCAGTCCCCCAGGGCGCTGTGGACATAGTGTCATGAGCGTTTGTGGAGGGTGGTGGTTCATGAGCCCAACGGCAGAGGGGAAGAAGCTGTCCCCTACTGCTTGAGGGCAAAAATTCTGTGCCTAGGGGTGAGGGGGTTGGTTGTGATCTGACCTGCATGGCTCAGTGTACTGGAGGTTTACAGGTCCTGAAGAGATGGGAGGCCCCAGCGTACCACATAGTGATGGAGGAGGTGAGGACAAATTCGATGATGCCAGTATAGACCTGCAACATGGTCCTTGCTGGCAAGTGGAATTTCTTCTGCTGGGCCTTCTTGACGACAGAGGTGATGGTGGGCTCCCACTTGAGGTCCACTTGACCCAGTTCCCAGGAAGCGAAGAGAGAAAGCATGGCCAAGCTGGGTAAAATATTGTGCTTTGTTTAAACTGATGCAGTTTTCTTTCCTGTATTGTGTATGAAGAATCAGCAGCTCACTGTCCAAAATAGCTTGCTTGTGTAATGTGCATACTGCTACATGCACAAAACTAGCAGATAACAGGCAAGAAATGTCAAAGCGTGTGTCCCAAATAATGATCCTGGGATTTTCCGAGTTGTATGCTGTCCGTTAGGTGTTACATGCTCAGCGGTATGACATAAATCCTTATAGCTTTAAGGCTAGTAGTTTAATTGCAGAGAATCAAATAAGAAATGCTGGCATCTTCAGATGGTTTTGAGTAGCACACCAGCAGCACCAGCAGGGTAATTTGTAAATTGGGAATGGAGCAGAAGAACAGTATTTTGATTCACAATAGGCAGGTCTCAATCATCTTTCCAGGATTTGAACTGTAAAACACACTAATATTCCAACAATGGTGACAATGAACTGGTAAGTGGCAATTTAAACAATACTTTAGTCAGTCGCCATAGTGTCAAATAAGTGGATTTCTATGCTTATTAAGGACATGTGACAAAATTTACAACATAACAAGGAGTTACATATAAAAAAGATCCAAAAAACAAATGCTTCACATGGTTCCCCACATTTCTGATATCTTGATGATAATGCATATATTTATTTAAAAAATTACAAAATTACTTTGTTTTATTAAAGGGAAAACATTCATGCCTCAGCACTTAGACATGATAAGTGTCTGGGCTGTTCTTCTTGCTGTTATGCTGGACCGTATACCGGGGCTGAACTAGATATTGGAGGAAATGGATGAAATTGGATCTATAAAAATGTATAAGAACTCTCAAGGAGGAACTGGGATAGGTATTGTCATGCCTACAGTCAGCAGAATCCATGTCTTTGTGGGCCATATTTCTAAACTGTATAAAATGTATACAGCATATGCTATATAATTGCATTGCTTTGCTTTGCATCTCTTGATGCACCTACGAGTCAGATATAAGAGCAAAGTAGCCATTCATGGTTAAACTACTAGTAATTTCACAATCTAAGACCAAAAATGGGATTTTTGTTTTGAAGTTGAAGCCTCTAAATAGTTCTTACAAGTCTCTGTCTTTTGATGTATTCTCATGCTTTGTGTCTCTAAATATACCCCTAACAACATGTACAAGGCAGAGTTTTCACATATAAACTATTCCAAAGTTCATCAATTTAACCACAGCAAAATGTTAAATCTGGAAGCATCAGTGATGCTTGATGATGTGTTCTATGTCTGCAAAAGCTCTACTGACCTGTCTCATGTCTTTGCTATAGAAAACAAGGCTGACAAGTGCATACAGGGCATTGTAGTACACATCCACACACACACACACACACACACACACACACACACACACACACACACACACACACACACACACACACACACACACACATACACACACACACACCCTTCTAAGAAGTTTGTAAAATATCAGCTTGGTTATGATGTGACAGCATTCATATTTTTGTTCAGGAAATAAGCCATTATGTCACTGGTCCTTTAAAAATCCTTCAAAAAGTATCTGCTTATGCATATCTTTCATTTGTGGAGACACAAAACATGTTTCCAGTGTTGAATACTGAACAACTAACAACTAACAAAACACACACTGTTTTGGCTTGCTTTTGTTTCACAAGTATTTGTTTATTTAGGACCCATGTAGAATACCTAGAAGATCCCATGGTGGCAAATAAAGGTTAGTTGTAGTTATCTATATCTAGTTATAGAGCTGAATCTATAAAGAGAGGTCTATAGAGAGCATGTCACCAGCCTATTTGTAATGCCAAATATATAGGAAAACTAAATCTGACTGAACTGCCTCAGTGTCCCTGTTCTATCCAAAAATCAATGTTAAAAAATTACCCCACAGTAACCAGCCATCACTTATTTTGACCGGAACCAACACCTGACCGAATCAGCAAGTAGACTGAGCTAGTCAATCTTGTCATCTAGCTAGATAACTAGTTAACCATATATTTTTTACACAAACTAAGCAACATAAAATAAATGCTGCACATAATGCCTAAACATGGATGCTCTCAGGAACCCATTAAGTCTGTGTGGCTAGGGAGACCACCTGTCTGATTATGGCTTTAAGCCAGTGTCTCTTTAAACATCTCAGAATCATATAAAACCCTAACTCAGGATTGTAAATTGTATTTGTCATGCTGCCCACCACAGAACAGTTTTTGGCATATTTGCAATTTTTGTTTAAAACCAATAAAGAGAAGTGCACAATGCAAATCAGTGGAAAGTGCAGGGTTGTTTTTCCCCCATGGCAGGAATGTTGCCTTTATGCACTCTGTCTCTATAGGTATTTATTAAGATTGAGCTTAGTTCATTTGCATGAAATATTAAACATAACTAGAAGATGCTCACACCAATAAAGTAGTAAATAACTACTATCCGAATACAACTGGATTTGTGACAGTTTTCTAGTGAACTGGAGAACAATCTTCTTGACTCCATGTGCTGCTGTGCAGTGCATCCAAAACTACTTGGCTGAAGACACTGAAATGCTGCCTGCTCATTAGCACTGGTGCATAATAGCCCCCCAGGTAGCCCTTTAGCAAACATGCTTATTTCAGGTAAAGCCTGTTCCCTAACAGTATAATATCTGAACTACTTGATTTTGAGGGGAAAAATGTGTTCTGTCATTCCTGAGGTATATCATTTATAATCAGGTTCCTGCTGTGAACTTTATTTCATCTGTGCTTCAAAGGGGATGATGTCATCTTAGTGGTGCTGCAGCTAAGGAGCCAACTGCAGGAAGTCCTACCTATAGGAAGGATTACCTATATCTCCCCTTGTACAGCATGTAAAATGTAGACAAGGTTGAACTTTGATTGACCTCCACACCCAGTCTCCATGGTGATCAATCCTTCTTTTACTGTGTAACAAAGTTGCTGGATGTGCTGCTATTGAATCTTGTCTGGAATACAGAGATTTACAGTCGAATTTACAGAATATTATTGCTGATTCACTCATATTACTATAATACAGGAATTCTCCATGTCATCCTTTCAGTGTGGGGAACCTATAAAACTCCAAAGTCAACCTGTTGTCTGATTCCCTCACTGGATGGAACAAAGGCAAAATGCATCACACACAATTTACACAAATTACATTTACTGTCAGCATGAGTTCCATGCTCAAATTTACTACTTAAAAGTGAATAGAAGAAAACTTCTGAAACATCAATTTCTGGCAGCTGCCGGTAATCAACATACAAACATTTCATCAGATGCATAGACTCTCATAGAAAGATATCAACCAGATGTCAGTATTTAGTATTTCGGTAATTTCAGTATTCAGTAATGCAGTATTTCAGTGCTATGTGTATTGAGTGTTTATCCTTCTTCTCTATGTCCAAGAGCTGCTGGGTCTGCTAGTGTTATGTCTCATTATGCATAACCTTTTACTCCTGCATCCTGGACTTTCATTAGTATCCTGTGAACAGGAAAATAATTGTATGTGAATGCCATCTCAGTTACATTGTGCAAACTGTATAAAAATATGTAAATATTTTTTTATTACAATGGGGCCAAATAGTTATGGAGTATTTTGAAAATTAAATAATTTACTTTGGTCCTGTAGATTGGCTGCTTCTCTTAAGGGCAAGAGATGCATCAATAAATGGATAACACATTATAGGAAATGTGTAACCTCATTTACAAAAGTTTACATTTTAATCCAATAGAATCCTCATTTTCCCCCAATCTGTGTGAGTTCATGAATGTTGCTCCTTGAGTAGCCATAAGACACAAACAGTATGTCTTTTTAAAATGTCTTGGAAAAAATTATGGTTGGTCACAATTGTGACCAGTTGGAAACAGCAGAATCCAAGTTGCCTCGGTTGATCAATTAGACCCAATTAGAAGTTTAAATCATACATAACCACAGACAAAAAATAAGAGGATTATGTTATTTCGTATTATGTAATAGCCGCTAACCTGCCAGACATGAATGTTTGCCATTTTTGTCATAATATTCATGTTTGTCACATTTGAATGCATAAATGTCAAGTCAGCACATTGCAGAGTACATTCCCCAGAATCCCCCTGCCCAGTCCAGATCCCCTGATCAGAGCCGGAGTGGCTAATCGGGAGATTCGGGAGGATTCCTGATGGGCCGGTTCATGTCAATCTCTAGTTTGGGCCGATTGGGATGGAAATATAGTTTTGGGCCGGATTTGCGCATGAAACTCCCGGGCTGAAAAAGTGGCCCACTCCGGCCATGCCCCTGATTATTAGTTGTGCAAGACTGAAAAATAGTTCCCCACTGGTTACAGAAAAATAGAGAACGTATATACACAGCGATTTCAAAAATTATTATTTTACTTTGTCAAATTGTTTTATGGTTCATATATCCTGAGGGAATTTTGAGAGGTTAGCAGCAGTTTTGATTAACTAGCTGGGTATTTTCTTTAGAGCCCAGAAGATGGCGCTCTGCTGAGTTGACAAGGAAAGTAATTTCCTTAAGCCAAATGTGAAAGAAAGGTCAAAATATACTTTATCCCTCAGGCTTCCCACAACTCCAATGCTCTGTTGTTTTTCCTTGTCATTACAGATGTATGAAAAATGCTGTTTCACTTTCTATAATGACTATAACGTGGTAGTAAAGTGTTCAGTAAATATTTTATCAGACTATGGTCCAAAATGTATATGTTTTGGTAAAGTATGATTGACAAAATATTAGAAACATATCTATCTCCTATCCATCTTCAGCAAAATAAATGAGTCAATGAGGAAATGAGGAAAGAATCAATAAAAAAATATATATATGTCCATGAGGAAACTGGGTCTGTAGCAAACTAAAGTAGTAGCTTAACTACCTGTTGAAATGGCGACTTCCATTAAAAGATATGTAAAAAAAGATGTAAATGATAGATATGCTTACATTATGCTTAAAAAATGTAAATGTAAATGTAAAAGCATTTCTTGGGAGAGGCCTGACATTGTAGCATGGCAGGACCTTTGCTTGCAAAGATGATATAGTGCCTCCCTCTTTATCTTAACATTGGCTTCAGTAGAGAGTCCTGTACAAGTGCAATATGTAGTAGTGCAAAGATTTGGTCTTTAGTAAAGGCAAAGCTGTGATTTCACCACCCATCATGCCTACGACTGTGCTATAGACTAAGTTAAGGGTGGTGTACCTCCACTTGTCCTTATCCTATTTCTATGGCTGAGATTTATGTTATGGAGGAAAATGTGATGGAGGCTTTACACCCTTCAAACACGCCCACAGCTGCAGGATTTTTCTTCATCACCAAGATGGATGGCAGCCTACACTCATGCATTGACTAGAGGGGCCTTAATAATGTAACTGTCAAATATCCCTATACACTACTGCTAGTACCATCTGCCAGGGAACAAATGAGGGTGGCAAATGAAGGGGGCTTCTTCACAAAGCTTGATGTTTGAAGTGCATATAATTTAGTTAGGGAGGGAGACAAGTGCAAAATGCCATTCATCACAGGATCCGGTCACTAGAAATATTTGGTTATGCCTTATGGCCTGGCCAACATCACTCCATATTCCTCAGAGATGTTTTGTGTGATATAATAGGGAGATATGCAGCCTACAGAGATGTTAGACAACCACCTGTTTGTAAAAAGAGAGAAATCTGCCTTTCACTTACAGAAAACATCTCTGGGTTATATAATCAGTGACACAGGGATAACTATGAAAGATGGGAAAATGGAGGCTGTACTTAACTGACCAGAAACACCTTAAGACCTACAATAATTCCTAGGTTTTGCTGATTTTATGTGTGTTTTATATGCAGTTCCAGTCTTCACTCCACTGGTGTGTCTGCTTAAAGGACAGCCCATGCTGTTGAGATTGGAACAACTGAGACATTCAATCCTTCAAAGCACTAAAACTTGTGCCCCCGTTTTCAAGCATCCAATTCTTTAGCAGCTTTTTGTTAAAGTAGATGCATTGAAGATGGGAGTAAGGGTAGTTCTGTCCCAGATGTTGGAATCTCCTCATAAACTGCACCTCATCACCTTTTTTTGCATAAGCTCTTGTTGGCTGAAAGAAATGATGCATTGTGGCAATCAAACTGACATAGAACGAGTGGAGGAATTGGTTGGAGGGTGCTAAACACCCATTCATGGTTTTTACAGATCACAAGACCTTGGAATAGCTGAAACCTTTCCCCTCACCAAGCCCGGTGGTTACTTTTTTAAATTGATTTTGCATTCAAATTACACTCAGGCCTGGATCCAAGAATGGTAAGACAGACATCAAATTCCATGATTGAAAAAGTCTGACATAGATACAGATCCTCTAACTTTCCTTTCCTCTGAGTGTGTTACTAAACAATGAGACTTTGATGAAGGCCTGAAGAGGGAATTACATAATACTACCGTGTCATATTCCTGTCCAGAGTGTATGTATGCCAGCATTTCAGGGCAGACCTGGGCTCATTCCTCTTTATACTCTAGCCAGCTTGTTGATGTTAAAACTCATGAAATCCTAGCTGATCTTGGTGCAAGTTGACAAACAGAGATATAGACACGTATAGCCTCCTGTTCTGACTTCTGCATCATCTAAAATTCCTTTCACACTTCCTGCAGGTATGTTTGTGTCACTGCCCATACCTGAAATTGCTGGACATAATATGCTACTGATTTGATTGTGGATCTGCCCTCATGTACCTAAACCTCTGTTTGCACCTTGGAAAAGTCATTTACATGTCTCCAGTATCACATAGAGATGTGCACCTACTCCTACTTACCTTCCTGTGATTAGGGTATGGTTGTGAACCCAAAACCTGCTATCTAGACCCAAACCTGGAAGTCTTTAACCAATATGGTCCAGTACCTGGTTGACTGGGAAGGAAATGTCCCCAATGGTGGGTTCTCTGGAGAGACAATTGGATTCGTCTCTGTTTTAGACAGAACACTTGCAGACTAAATTTTCCAGAATCCCTCTTTTCTGAGTTTCATTTCTCCACATTTCTCTATTTGTGAATATATACCCTTCCCCACTGTTGTTGTAAAGTCTCGTTTTGCATGCCATATGCTGCTGAGCATTCATTGTTAGACATTTCTTCTTGTTAGTTACCTATGACTGTTTGTCCGGTTGATGTCTTTTTGCCTATTCCCATTTATTCTTTGCCTGGATTATTGCTCACTTTAAAGAACCATTGCCTGTGCACTCTTTGTGCATTTAACACTCATTGTTACTGGTGGGATGAAATGTGTACATAGTAGCAGTACAATGTGCAGGCAAAGCAATAACTTTATCTTTCATTTTAATGCTTATTCTGCTTTTGGTGCCTGCGCCCCATGTCAAGTTTGATTAATAAGAGACCTTCCATCACTGCCATGTGCTCTATCAGTGTATTCAACTGCCTCATGTCCTTGAATGTTCCTCTTTGTCGGGGAAAAATGCACTGGGTAAAGAATGCAAAGGGTAAAACTGGTGCAGATTATGACTTAGTGGTACAAGGGAGATTTATCTCAAACAGCTGTTCTATCCACCAAAGTGACAGCACATCCATCTGTACAAGCCCAGATGGAGATCACAGTAGGTCCGCAGATGGTCCAGCAGGCTCCAGTCATCGCCAGGAGACCAGCTTCACAAACACAAACCTCTCACACTATTTAAGGAACAGTGAGGGGCCTTCGGTTTGGCCTGATTCACGCAGCTCTTCACGGGCCAAATAGCTTTGTTTTTTGATTCTATGGAGAGAGGCCAACACCACCAAACATGTAATCCCACAACCTGCCAGCCTTTGTCTTTCACAGCATGCCCACTCATAATTATGTAATGCCTACGAAAGTTCTCAAGCCTTGACATAAACGATAGCTGGAACGTAAGGAATTTGAAGCGATCCCTTCTTCACATATGTCTAATGTGACATGTCCTGACCACTTTCTGAAATGGGGCATTTTGGCCCCACCACTTTTAAAAAGTGTATTTTGAAAAGATCTGTGTTTCCTCTACAAGCCGTCTTTGCTTCATTTATTCAATAATACTTCAAACAATAATGTGTTTGTGTTAATAAATCAAAATGCATCATGTTCCCAATGAAATAATCAGAAAATGTTTTTGCTTGTATTGCAAATATAATAAATGTGGCACAGCAGACTTTTTAATACTAATGAACAGAAAATAATACTCCAAAAATATTTTAAACTATAGTGCTGATGCTTCTTGTATTGGTCAATTCAGACAAACGTAGCATAAAACTTTTCGTGAACCTTTTCCAGTGAGTTGTGCTCATTCATTGTCAGCAAAGGTGCGTGCCCGAGCACTTGATTCCTTAAAGAGAATGTGACTATGAAGAGCAGCTGAACTGTATTTAACATCCAGTCCAGTCTTATCCCCAGCACTTTTCAAAGCACAACGTTACACCATTGCTTCCTCTGCATAACGTGTACGCTGTCATCTTCTATGTTTTACATAGCCTACTACATATTGTATATATATACATATTGTGTGCCAAGTGTAAATTTTGGTGGCGGGTGCATTATGGTGTGGGGCTGTTTTTCAGGAGCTGGGCATGGCCCCTTAGTTCCAGTGAAAGGATCTCTGAATGCTTCAGCATACCAAGACATTTTGGACAATTCCATGCTCTCAACTTTGTGGGAACAGTTTGGAGCTGGCCCCTTCCTCTTCCAACATGACTGTGGACCAGTGCACAAAGCAAGGTCCATAAAGACATGGATGGCAGATTATGGCATGGATGAACTTGACTGGCCTGCACAGAGTCCTGACCTCAACTGGACAGAACATCTTTGGGATGAATTATAGCGGAGACTGAGAGCTATTACTATGTGAACTCACAAATGAGCTTCTGGAAGAATGGTCAAAAATCCCTAAACCTTGCGGACAGCCTTCCCAGAAGAGTTGAAGCTGTTCTAGCTGTAAAGGGAGGACCAACGTCATATTGAACCCTATGGATTAGGAATGGGATGTCACTTAAGCTCATATGTGTGTCAAGGAAGGTGAGCAAATACTTTTGGCAATATAGTGTATTATTTTTAGCTAACTGTCTTAAGACACATCTCATTTCTTCTGTATTTAACTAGATGTCTTCGTTATTAAACTATTTCTGTGATTTGCCTGAATAAAAAACTAGCCTGCATGTGACTTAATTAATGTTGAGAAAGAGTGGTAAGAATGTACCTTTCCAATCAGGTGGCATGGTTGGTTAGCACTGTGTAAATCTTAAATGGGTCACTAAAAGGTGTCCTCGGAACATATTATTGCCTTGATGTCACGTCCAGCCCCTCCTTCCTCCCAGGTCCCGCCTAGCTCCCCGCTCCCATTCGTTCCTCCGTCTGTCTGTCACGCCCTCATCGTAAGTACCCACACACCTGAGTCTTGTTTCACCGTCTTATCTCTGTGTATAAAGAACCCAGAGTGTTTAATTCCCTTGTTGGTCATTCGTTGTATGTGAGTCCCTCGGTTCTCTCTGTCTGACTTCTTGTTTGTTCATGCCTTGTCTTTTGTTCTTGCTCTTCGTGTCACTCCTAGTCCTTGTTTGTTGGGTTATGTCTCTTTAGGTTATGTGCTTGTGTTTCATTGTTGTGTTCCCCATCATTAGTAGCCATTGGTGTTTGTTATCTCTTTGCCTGTTTATTGTTTTGTTTATGCTGTAGTTCGCTTCTTCCTTGTTGCCCCTGTAGTCATTGCTTCTCCTGTGTAATGTTCTCCCCGTATATGTATGTAGTTGTTAGTTGTTATGTCCTCATACGTTATATTCCCAGTTATATAGCCTACCTGTTTAGTGGTGTCTTCTCCTTTGTTTAGTGTAGCTACCCTTTTGCCTTCGGTGTTTTGGCCTTTGGTTTACCACTGTCTTTCTATTAAATCTTTCTTATTTGCACTTGCGTCACTTCTGCTAATCTCCCCGCCCCGTGAATCGTTACATAATGACCGACCTAATTAAGTTGACGCAGCACGAGTCGTTTTCTCCAGTTGGTTCGATGACACATGACAAAAAAGATTCTTTCCAAGCACGCCTGGACAACCTACAATCCTTCTTGACTAAGGACTCTGTAGGTAGATACGCTGCTTTGCCCTCACTAGCTCCCTGCCCGGATGTATACAATGGGGAGACTATGTCTGCGGACTATTTCTTCTTTCAGTGTGGTATGTACTTTCAACTGTTAACTTGCCCCCCTCCTCCTGAAAGGGTGTTGGTGCTTTTTATGCGCTCCCTCCTGGAGAACAAAGCGCTGGAGTGGGCAGACATAGTTTTGTCACGACGCTTGGATGAAGCGTGGACGGTGTAGGGCTTCAGCAACTTGATGCGCACTCGGTTTGCGGGTGCTGCCATCCGGCCCTCTTTTCGGTGCGGAGAGGGGCACGCACCGGGGGGTGCTTTTGGGGGAGGCAATGCGCTGGTGCAGCAGCCTCTCATGGCCCAGCTCTCCGACCCTGTCAGCCAGGGGGGGAGGAGTGTGGGCCCGAGTGCACGTGCCGGTAGACCTCAGGTCTCCATACCCACCTGCATCACCCAGGTTTCCACATCGTGGCCGGTTGACCCGGAGGCTCCGCCCCCTGATGACGTCGACCCGGAGGCTCCGCCCCCTGGTGATGTCGACCCGGAGGCTCCGCCCCCTGGTGACGTCGACCCGGAGGCTCCGCCCCCTGGTGACGTCGACCCGGAGGCTCCGCCCCCTGATGACGTCGACCCGGAGGCTCCGCCCCCTGATGACGTCGACCTAGCTGATGACGTCGACCCGGAGGCTCTGCCCCCTGATGACGTCGACCCGGAGGCTCTGCCCCCTGATGACGTCGACCCGGAGGCTCTGCCCCCTGATGACGTCGACCCGGAGGCTCCGGCCCCTGATGACGTCTGTGCGACGACCAGGCCACCCGATGACGTCTGCACGGCAACCCCGCCTGTTCCCGCTGCCCGCCAGCGGGCCCCGCCTGTTCCCGCTGCCGGCCAACAGACTCGGCCGGTCCCTGCAGGCCGTCGGCCGGCCTCTGCGGCCTCTCCGCCGAGGTCCCCGGTCTCCGCTGTCCCTCAGCCGGACTTACCTGTTCCTCTGGCCCCTCCTCCGGCTTCGTCGGCGCCCCTGGACGCTCCTCTGTCTGCGAGTGCCCCCGCTGAGATTGCCTTGCTCGCCAGCGTGTCTGGGGATGACCCCTTGCCGAACTGTTTGGACATTGACCCTCTTTCTGTTCCTGTTTTACGTCTACCTATGTTCCCTTTGTTGCCCTGTCCCCTTCCTGGCTTCCTTTTGGTCCCCGTTCCTGTGTGCATGTCTGTCCGCGTCCACGTGCCCGTCCCTGGTGGTGTCCTCCATGTCTCTGTCCCTGTCTCTGTTCCCCAGATCGTCACCCACTTTGTTCCCGTCCCCATCTCCGTAGTCCTCCGCCTGTTTGCCCCTGCATCCCAGTCCTCCCTGGTGTCCGGTCCTGTGCCCTTGACCTCGTCTTGTCCAGCCCCCTTGGTCCCGCCTCCTGTGTCGACCCCCTGTCCTGTGCCATCTGGCCCCGTTCCCACGTCACCGCCCATTCCTTGTCCCGGTCCTCCCATACGTCCGGAGTCCGGGCCGTTGTGTCTGTCCTGCCCCGTGTCTGTTGTCCCTGCCCCGACCTCACCCGCTCGTCTCCCTCTGTGTCGCGGCGTCTGTCCGGCCCTTCCTGGTTGGCGTGCCCCGGAGTTGCACGCCTTGAGGGGGGGCTATGTCACGTCCAGCCCCTCCTTCCTCCCAGGTCCCGCCTAGCTCCCCGCTCCCATTCGTTCCTCCGTCTGTCTGTCACGCCCTCATCGTTAGTACCCACACACCTGAGTCTTGTTTCACCGTCTTATCTCTGTGTATAAAGAACCCAGAGTGTTTCATTCCCTTGTTGGTCATTCGTTGTATGTGAGTCCCTCGGTTCTCTCTGTCTGACTTCTTGTTTGTTCATGCCTTGTCTTTTGTTCTTGCTCTTCGTGTCACTCCTAGTCCTTGTTTGTTGGGTTATGTCTCTTTAGGTTATGTGCTTGTGTTTCATTGTTGTGTTCCCCATCATTAGTAGCCATTGGTGTTTGTTATCTCTTTGCCTGTTTATTGTTTTGTTTATGCTGTAGTTCGCTTCTTCCTTGTTGCCCCTGTAGTCATTGCTTCTCCTGTGTAATGTTCTCCCCGTATATGTATGTAGTTGTTAGTTGTTATGTCCTCATACGTTATATTCCCAGTTATATAGCTTACCTGTTTAGTGGTGTCTTCTCCTTTGTTTAGTGTAGCTACCCTTTTGCCTTCTGTGTTTTGGCCTTTGGTTTACCACTGTCTTTCTATTAAATCTTTCTTATTTGCACTTGCGTCACTTCTGCTAATCTCCCCGCCCCGTGAATCGTTACACTTGAATTATAGTCATTATGGATCATTAAAAACAGATTTTTTGTCTATGCAAATGGAAGGAGTTCTCTAATTGACATGATAACTAAAGATAAACTCCACTGAAAGTAACAATACAGTGAGTACTCCATACTAGACAAAATAAAAAATACCTCACTCTGTTTCAATAATTTCACATTTTTCACCAAGAAACACCAAAACAGTGTCTCAAAGTTATAAGACAGAGTTTATAAGACAGATTTTACCTTTCTTAAGACATTGTGAGTCTTCATTCAGTCTTCATATATAAAAATCTCTACAAGGATATCTGTCTAGTTGACAGCATTAAGTCATGCTCTTTAATCAGTTTTTTAGTTATCAACTTGAGTTGACTGACTTGTTTCACAGAGATACCCAAAAGAACTGTACTAGTAGTCCTGAAATATGAAAGCTAAAACCAAACAAACAAAAAGGTAAGAACTAAACCCACAGGTATCTAGTAAGACAGAGGCTTTATACAACATTACCAACAACAAGACAGATTAACCAGATTAAACAACCAGGAGCGTGTAGTACCAAATATTTACAAAACATCAAGGAATCACAAGGGTTTATTGGCATGGGGAGATAGAGCAAGGAGTACAGGGACACAAAGTCAGAAAACCAAGGGGTCAATTTAAACAAACTGAACATGAACAACTTACTTTCAGATACAAAACTTGAACAGGGCATAAACAGGAACATATAACCACAGAGATCTTAGCAAAGCCCTCATATCATATAATCCATAACAAGACACCAGGAAAACTATTCAAGAATACTGACCCACAAGGTAAGGAATAAATAACCAAAAAACAAACTACAAACAGCTGAAACCTATAAAAGAGGGTGGGAATATGAACGTGAAGGCGTGACAGACAGAAAGAGGAACAGGACAGACAGAGATAGAGTTAGGTATCACTTTTGGAGGGTGTTATTACTCTCTTATTCTTATTTGCGCTGGCACATTAGACCACAGTAGTTGTGTTATACAGCAGTAGGTGCCCAGTCCACAGATAATGACAGGAAACATGACTGGAGCCTGTTATCAGCAAGTTCTTTTTTTTTCCTTCTATCTCTATGTCTCTCTCTCACCCACACACACACACACACACACAAGATCAAATTTATACATACATCCTGCCCTGTCCTAAGTGTCTAATTAATCTGTGATAATTATTCATAGTACAGCAGACATCTCTTGCAGGCAGCTGAACTAACATGGCAGATGTACAACACATACAGCACTCTGTTCTCATACAGGGAAGGATTCGAGCCAGGTGATACCTGTCACTTTCACAGCTTGCATGCGTTATCTACATATAAAAGGACAGTTTTCACTGTGCAGGCACTGTATGTAACAAATGGTTTGGGGCATTACGCCAACCAGTCATTTCAAGTGACTCCACGATTCACAGACCTGGCATACTAAAAAATAAATTCTCAATCGATAGGCAAAGCACAGATTTTATCTAAAGCCTATTGAAAACCACATTTTGTGTACTGGCAAGCAGAGTTTGATGGCACTCCTTTATCTGGGCGCACTCTAGGGTACTCACGCAGTTTTGAAGCATGGCAGTGCAAATGTACAAGCCATGAAAAAACCTTGCAAAGTTCAAGTAGATGAGTACAGGCTAGTGGAGAGGTTAATGCATTGTCTGTTCTCCTCTGTGATCTGCGTGACAATGCACTGATTGTAATTGCAGAGCTGTAATAACGAGGAGGTGCTTCTGCGACTCTGGCACTAATTAACTTTCAGATGCATGCCAGCCCACTCTCTGCTCTGCATGGCTTCGAACACATGCGATACTGTTATTGAGGTTTAAGAGACAGACTCGAAGGAAAATGCAATGTTTATATCAGAGTTTAGTACCAGGGATGACAGCCAATCACAAGTGCTACTGATGGTAACTGTATGAACTTCAAATCATCTAGACAGTTTCTATAGTTACCAGAGAATTAGCAATGCTTCAGACATGTTTGGCGAACAGTTTTTTCAAAATGAAAGGTTAAGCATTAAGTATTTTAAGTATTAAAAGTGAACAATTTTAACTATTATTTAAACTAGTAACATATTAAAAGTTAACTAAAGTATTTGAAATCACACTATATACTGTAGACCTGTGCCTCTATGGTAGCAACTGCTACATAAAAACTACTTAAGAATTTTTCATAAACAACCTAAGAAAACCTCGCATTCATTAGATTGTGACACACATATGCATGAAGGCTATTGCAAGATGAGATGTGAGTAGTAGAAAGTCATCCTTCGGTAGGGGGTGTCTGCAAATTGAGCACACAGCATCATGCCTCAATACTGAACCAAATGCTGTTGACACCGCTGCACTCCCAGAACATATGGACAGTCATGCTGTCTCTGTATTGCAGATGTGGTAGGTTGCATTTCAAACCATTTAGAAAAGGTGCCATAGACTCTATGATAGGAATGTGACACTCGGTTCCAGGCTGAAACACTCACAGACCTGCCAAAATCCCCAGACATCACTGCTGCAAGCTACTCTGCAAACATTTTCTCTCAGGGAGTTTAGTTAGGGCAACATGCATAAGATGTGTACTGCAAAGCAAAAAGGCCTTCAAATCAGCAGAAACCACTTCAATTATAAAGCCTGACTAACATAAGTGTCCTTTTGGTAAATCACGCAGAAAAGACTTGACTCACAAAATAATTCCCACCATGTCACACTATTTTTTTTAGAAGAATAGGTTTAAGAAGAAAAAGAGGTCCACAGGGCGTCAATGAGATTATTTGCTAACTGTTAAACCAAACTTCTCGATCCACAAGGGTCAGTTCTTTTGTTGTCATTATTTGTTAAATTGTACATCTCAACCCGCAAGTGCCAGATTATTGGTATTGTTAGAGGCTGCTCGGTTTCATCCATTAAATTCATTTGCAAAAATGTTATATCTGATCAATATTTTAACTGCAGGGTAGCTCCACAAATTTAGATTACATCAAGTAATGACGTCTGGAGCCACGACTCGTAATGCATATCGGAGCAACAATGAATCGTCCTGAACGCTGACAATGCCTGACTGCACACACTTTGCGCACACAGTACCACGATATAGTTTTTTTTCCGATGAGTTGCTACTGCCGCTATTGACGAGAAGCCCTCGGAGGCAACCAGTGCATGAATATATGAGGTAATCTGAGATCATCCGCTCACTTGACTTTATTATAACAGTCTCAGTGGCATTGTTGGCGACTACATCTTTTCTCAGGGCGGGAAGTGGGAGCAGCTTGACCCTTAGGAGTAATGCGATGAGCGGTGACGCACTGTCATGCCATGCCGTATGTTAAACAAGTGCGTTTTGAAAGTGCTTGTCGGCTCATCGCTTGTGCCGCTGGCATTGCTGCAAATTGTCTCGCGCGGGACGGCACGTTCATTTTTGCTCTCGAGGAGGGAAAAAAAGCACCTGCGGGGACGCGCGCGAGGCATCGTGCTTTTAAAAATCATTTCGATCAGTCGTCTGCTACCGGCGTTCATCTTGCTAGCGATTCACCTGGTTCTCACATCACCGCCTTTGAATCTTTTCACTTTCACAACATATGCGTGGGAAAAAAGCTAACGTTTCAAGCAGTGATTCCAAGCGTTCTGGAAAGTTCTTTCATCTCTCCGTCAAGCCTCTACTGCTCCTCTCTCGACACGCGTGGACAGGATGGTGCTGCATTATAAACAGAATTAGCTTTGATACTTTCCAGTTGTTAGCTCTCTGTAGTGACGCTGGTGTGTGTGACAGCAGGTGCTCGCCTCCACTGAAGCCCCTGCTGATGGAGAGATGTGACGTGTATTACCAGCATCTAGTACGTTTGTTGGTAGGCGGAGAGATACAGAGACTGCTTGTTCAACATGCTGATGCATTGTGTAAGGTGTGCCACAGGTTGACATGCTTCCCACCAAAGCTTTCTCTGCTCTCCCAGAAGGCAAACTCAAGTCATAGGGTTGCTGGGATGGGGGGAAGAAGAAATGATGGTGGTGCATAGAAATGGAAGTGGACTGATGAGTGGTAATGACTTGTTACAGATTGATCTGGAGGTAGGAGATTCAGCTCATTACAGCTATTCCAGACATACTGACTAGACATTAATAGGGGTTTGGGCTTGGAGTTAATGTCTGGAGTTTAACCTGCTGAGATCCAGAACAAAGCTGTGTAGCTGATTGCTCAAACACATTTTGAAAATGTGTAAAAAGGGTTGAAAATGAGGAATGGATAATGGAAGAAAATACAGGAAAGATGCCAATTTGTAAGCACATGCTTTCTGAAGATTCTAGCTGAGCTGCATTTAGCTGACTAAATGTATGAATCTAGAGCAAGTGGCAAATCTGAAATTGCTGAAGAAAATTGAGCCCTACTGTGCAGGGACTATGGGATATCAATTAAGTGCTACACGATAGAGTTGCAAGTCAAATTCGAATCTTTCTGTGCTCGTGGGGAGATGGTGGCTATACCCTCTCGGGATGCCTTGCTCAAATGTCAGTTCTTCTCTCAGGAGAGATTGGGGTCAGCGTGACCATAAGAAGTAGAGAAAGTGATTAAAGTTTGGCTATTTATGCAGCCACCATCTGTGTCTAACAAGTCACACAGTCCCAACACAATGTTGTCAAGTTCAAATTCTGATAGTAATGTCTAGTATTTTATAGTAGTTATATAGTATCCATATATGGTAAAAAATAGTAAAATGGCCATTATGTTTTTAAGGTACTGTTTTTTCACTCTTCCTATACTGTGTGAATCACTGTATATATTGTTTAAAATGCTTTTAACTGTTATTGTTAACCTCAAACAATTAGCCTCCTAGCTATAGGCAATGCGATGTTGTCAAGTTCATATTTAATGCACTAACGCTTTAAATGAATATGCAGAGAGGAAATAGTCAATGGCATGGAAAGGATGTGACATATACTGCTCAACAATTAAAATAAGTAAAATGGCCTTCCAGCCCATGGCTGAGCCACGGGGGAGTGAGCACACACACTCTGCCTCTCCCTCTCCAGAGAGAGAAGAAAGCCCGAGGATAGAGTCGGATCCTTTAGAGCGCGTGGAAGTAAAGGGAGGCACTTCCCGCCCGGCTCCGCTCTTCTCATTAGCCCATTGAGCCTGGTTACAAATCTCATGGTATGACTGTAAAGAACTCGATGGCCTCTCTTTCGCTCTCACAGGCTTCTAGGCACGTTCAGACAAGAGGAGAGGCAACTCCAGCTGCAGGGGATTTCCTCCAGGAATATTCCCTTTCTTCTTTGTCTGCCACTCTGATGCAGAGATTTCTGTTTTGGTCATTTTCTACCAGTGCTAGAGCAGTGCTAGAACTGATTTTTTTGTAGTATACTCTAAGATACATTTTTTGTTCAGCACAACTCATGTTAACCGCACTATGATCAAAATAACCACATAATGTAGGCTAACTATGCAAAAGCAGCACATAACTAAGCCGAACGATGTTGATTACATGTAGTTAGTGAGGAGATAACAGCGTTATTTCTGTTCTCCTCCATTGTATCTCTGGAGTGTTCCTCAAAGAAGTTGCTGAAGATATTGAAGGTGGCTCCACAGATGTAGCAAAGCCCACAGAGGAGGCACAGTACACTGAACATTATGTCTTCTTCTCTGGGAACCATGAGCTCCAGGTGTCCGTAGTCCTTGGTGGTCTGGACCATGGTGTAATAGAGGGTGTGCAAAAGGGTGTGGAGTCCCATCACAGAACGGCAGAGACCGTGTTCACACCAGCAGAGCGAGAGTGAGGAGCTGCAGAACCTCTCCTCCTCTGCTCCTGCAGAAACTAATAGGGCTCTCAGAGACATTTGATAGACAGCATCACTGAAACTCTCCTGACAGCCCCATCCAGACTTTCCTCTTTGGTCATAATATTACAATCATTTTGAATGAGCTCTTCAATATAAATGATAGCTGTCACTAAAGAATGCCTATAAAGAATGTGATTCCCACAGTGTGAAGCTCACGGCATACAAATACTTAAATGTTAACTGTGACAAAATTTGGTGATTTAAGCAATGATAGGGATGTGACAGATCATTGACTTCTGACGAAGGAGGCTGCACATAAGGAGAAATATTCTAATGAGAAGCATATTCTGAAATGCAAATGGATTTACAGGTGCCAACCTGCGTCATGCATGTGGAATGTTTTAGAGCATGTGTCTGCTGTGTCAGAAGCAACCATATTGATTCTGCCCCAGAGAACTGCTGTTAATTACTAACCACTATGTTGACACACATTACTTAACAATTCAATTACTGTTACCTCTACCTTTACTCTTTACTGTTGTCACTCTTCTCCCCCATAGTATGTCATATTATAATAAATTAAAATCAATATGACAGTAGTGAAGATAAGCCAGCTGAATTCACAACACACACACACACACTCACACACACACTCACACACACACACACACACACACACACACACACACACACACACACTCACACAACCTCTCTTTTCTCTCTTCTCCTCCCATTTCTCTGATTATATAACCCTGTTCTGTAGGCTCAGATCACATCAGTTCCCTTTGCTGCTGGTATGTGAGCATGCTGACTCGAATAATGTTGGGCTTCCCCAAACTGCTTGTGTTCTCTCTCTCTCTCTCTCTCTCTCTCTCTCTCTCTCTCTCTCTCTCACTCACTTTCTGTGTGTCTCTGTCTCTCTCTCTATCTCTCTCACAATCTTTCATTCACTTTTCTCCTCCCCCTTTTACACACCCCCTTCCCCCTCTCTCTCTCGCTTTCTCTCTCCCTCCCCTAACCCTTTCCAACTCTACCTCCTGCTCTGCCTCCTACGTCCACCTCTCCTCCCTCCCACTTTTACCTCTCTCTCTTTCTCTCTCTCTGCTCTCTCTCCCTCTCTCTCTCTCTCTACCTCTCTCCTTCACTCACACACACGCACGAACACACACACTCACCACACAAGGACTGCAGCAGCGGGAGACAGATCTTCCGCACATCCGTGTGTGAGAGTGTGTGAGTGCCGTGTGCCGAACGCGCGTGTGAGTGTGTGTGTGTGTGAGTGTGTGAGACTCTCTCTTCGCTGTGCAAGCCATAGCGGGATACCCCGGACCCTTCTGGAATTTGAGCACTCCTTCCGCCAGGGCAAACCTCCTACCAACGCTTCCAAACCCCTTGGACGTGCTACTGCATCCACACCTCCACACGCTTGACCCCTGTGCCGCGCAGACGTACGTGTGCGTGAGACGGGGCTTTGGCGTCTGCCGACCCCGCAGTGAACGACGCCTCGTCCGCCCGCCAGCCGCCCACTGTGCATGGCTCGCCTCCCCAAGCGCTCCCGACGTGATCCATTAGCCGCACGGATGCGTCCCAGTGCCACAGGAGGCTGCCGCTCTCGCTCCGCTCTCATGGTCCTCTCGGGGTGAGTCTGCCGTCCTTCTCCTCTGCTTTCAGATCAGGTACTGGGGCCAGGAGGCTTCCGTGGTCGCGCTGTGCACAGAGCTGAGAGCTGATCTCCAGACAGTCGTTAAGTGCTCAGAGGAGATCTGCTCGACTGATGGTTATTTACTGGGCTGGAGCATGTTGAGTAAGTCTCCAGTAAGATGGTTGGGAGTCACACTTCAGCTACTGTTTCACCGTAAGCCGATATTTCATGTTACTTTTTGACCTTTGGGGACAGTAGCAATACCATGGCTCTGTGGAAGATCAAGAATTATCCAAGACTCCTCGTAGATTTTAAATGTTTTTAGCAAGGACCACAGTGTGATATGAGCTGATTGTCAGTTATTTGTTTTGTTTTTAAGACATTGGTTTCCTAAAATGTCAAATGACATTTTAATTTCTTTTAATGTAAAAATTCACATAGAAAGATAATTTCTGTTTTCCTATATGCATTTAATGTGAATGCATTTATTTTGTCTGGGGTGTCATTTTATGTTTAGGACTGTTCTGACCACATTATGCATTTGTATTGTGAGCTGTGGTCCAATACGCTGTTCTTAAACTCTATCTGTGAGCAGCAACCTCAAAGACCTCAGGTAAAATCTCATCTCATCTTTGGTTGTTTGGATGTTAAACAATCTTTAGTTGTTAAATTCAGGAATTTTCCAAGGCAGATGAAAGCAGTGAGTGGTCAGTGATGAATGATGGCAGTTTTACTGGAATATTTACCAATGCAGAATACAGAATGTGCGTGTGTGTGTGTGTGTGTGTGTGTGTGTGTGTGTGTGTGTGTGTGTGTGTGTGTGTGATACAACAAAGAGAACATTCCTCCCTGTCAGAATCTGAGCATGTGATGATATGCTCCTCTCTGTGTAAGAGAATGATACAGAGCCTCTGAATGAGGCAGCAGATCACATTCTTCCTCAGAAAATAACTTGCCCACTCTAAGGCTCACATGCTCTTCAGGGGGAGAAACACCCTGTTACTTTTCTTCTCTTTCTCTCTTTCTTTTCATAACAATTTCACATCTTTCTCTTTCCTTCTCTGTCTGTCTGTCTGTCTGTCTCACCCTCCCTCCCTCTCTCTCTCTCTCTCTCTCTCTCTCTCACACACACACACACACACACACATACACACACACACACACACACACACACACACACACACACACACACACACACACACACACACACACACACACACACACACACACTTTTCCTCCTTCTGTTGTCCTCCAAGAGGACATATCTGAGTGTTTTTGTCTTGTTTCCTGACATGCTGTTATGACGCGTGCCCCTGGCAGGAAACGACACCAGGTCAGGTGGTGGTCCATAACTCGCATCTGTCTGGCTTTCTGTTTGTGTCATCGTCCACCTCTCTGCTCCTTATGGGCTTTTACCTTCAAAACCATCCTCAAGAGACCATTGCATTTCTCCTTTCTTTATTATTTTTCAGTGGGCATTAAGATATTTTTTAAAGATATTTTACATTATATTTGGTGCATTAGATGATAACAACAACATCATCAGCAACAACACCAACAACAACAACAACAACAATAATAATAACTTATAGATCTACTACATGGATAAAATAATTTGAGAGGGAGAAAGATGGGCAGAGTCAATCAATAGTTAAACATCAGCAAAGCTCTGCCTCTCTACCTTCTTTCTGTCTCGGATTCTCTCTCTCTTTGATTTTCTCTCTCTCTCTTTGATTTTTTTTCTGTCTCTCCCTTTCTCTCACCCTCTCTCTTGCCATTCAAAAGGAAATTAATCACTTCTCCCTGTACATCAGAAATCCAGGGGAGGATTCTAGCCCCTTGCCTCCTTTGGCACTTCAGCTTGTTAGCAGGATTAGCCCTGCACGTCTCATTTGTTTCCCTCTGCGCAGGGCAGCTGTTCTAGCAGCCATCTGATCCCACTGGCTTCCTTCTGTACTTTAAAACTGTGCCTTGCCAGGAAGATGGCTAATCCAATGTCAGGACAAACACCTTAACATGTTGCCAGGCAGAAAAAGAAAACACTGGTTCCTGTGCAGCAGGGTGAATGTAAGGGTTGAGAGAATACTCACTCATCCAAACAGCACAAGAACAGCTACTAAACTTGGTGGTGTGGACAGTAAATGCTATGGCAGGCAAGCCTTCTCTATATGGGCCATATGATGTGTGCAACACATTATCACATTAAGGTTATGGCAAGCCCAAGCAAACAAATATAGTATACTTAAACATGGTATTTCTGTAACATTTGTAAAATCCACCATTTTTGCATACTTGTTGTTCCAGTTACTCAGTTGCCCCATCAGCTGACTGACATCTTATTATCATATTAAAATAGGTTTAAGGCCATGTGAAAAAAAGGTTAATCTTTTTGACTAAATTCTTGAACAGAACTGACTAGAAGTAGGAAAAAGCAAAAAACCTATAAAGGTCACACTGAACTAGCAACTTTACTTTTCACTTGTTTGGGATTTTAGACTGGGCAACCATGTGGAAGAAGCTCAATGTTACGCTAGCTTGAAAAATCATTACACTTTTGGCTAAGCTACAGCTTAGGGATATAGCACTGTCAACCCTGAATCCTGTGCAAACGGAGAAGTAGAGATCAACTATCGCTGGCCACAGCCACTTGTACACGTTATGTGAATATAGGTAACTAGAGGGGGCGAGACATTAAAACACATTATGACTAATGAGGAGAGGGAAAGAGGGAGTGAGAGGGAGAGAGAGAATTCAGTTAATAGATAATATAGTCATTTTTTCCTATAGTACAGTCAAGCTTAATGCACATACAGTCTCTACAGGCCACTGTCTTTATGTAGTGGTACTGCAGAGGCATTTAAATATCTACAAGCATTTACTGGAAGTGCGTGCTTTTATGGATAGCCAGAATACAGTCCATCTAAAATGACTTTTATTCAATATTGTATTACAGTAATGCATTTTTCAAAGACAGAATGGAATATGACATTTCAGTGTCTTCTTAAAAAAGCCACAGTACCAGGGATGGTCCAAGACTAAACTGGTTAGAGTGCCTACCATTTACACGACTACTGTATGTCTGGGGAGTAGCTGTGACATTTCCCATTACTCACATCATATTTAACCTGCAGTCATATGGCCGACACCAAGACATTTGTAAAATTACACTGCAGTGTTAAAGAGGGGAAAGCTGAGGAACAATATGAAATTGTGAAGAGTGGAGCAGAGAAAATGTTGTGGTACCTGTGTGGTTAAACTGGGTTCATCAGATATTGGTCATAATAAATAACAGCCCAACCAGTGCTCATGGACCCTTGAAAGGATCACCTTACTGAAATTAATTTCTCTATGCAGTTATGTTTCTGTGAAGTCTATTGAATATGATTTGTCTTTTGAGAATGTCTTGAAAACTGAGAAGGCTGATTTGTTGTGAAGACTGAAGACAAATTTGAAATGGACAAAGTGTACCAACTTCAAGCACCAAAGATGTAAGCGAGTCTGAAAAAACAGTTGATTGAACGGCAATGAAAATGTATCTGAAATGTTTCAAAGGAAAGAACAAACCGATAGATTCCTAAACTTTTCTCAGAGGGGACAGAGATATCCATATCTGTGTTGGAAAAAAAACCTAACAAGACTATTACAGTAATGGACACTCATCTGTAGAGGCTGAAGTATATTTAATTTTTATTGAGTGATCTCATGAGAAACTGCCAGCTCGTTTGAACAGACAACATGGTCTCCTAAAGTACACAGGGAGATTTAAGAGGATTACTTTAGCAATTTTAGATTCAATGCATTATTCATAATCCCGGGGATGACTGTGGCCAAATCTCCATGGTCGAAGGGGGACCGTTGAATAACAGCACTTACATTGTGAGACACTGGGAATAAAACCTCTGCTGTGTTAGCAGTGTATGGAGCTATATCAGGTTCTTTAATAATATTACCCAAAAACAAAATAATTCAGAGTAAATAATTTAATAGATTACTGTTATCAAGCAATACCATTATAAAGGGTGAGTATTTCAAGGACTTCTGACAACTGCTGATCCATGCACACCTCAAATGGACAACAACCTGAAGTCAGGGTAGTGAGGTGAAATAACTGGTCTGAAGGTATGAATTACATACTAACGGTGACATTTCTGCAACTATATGCAGCTGTTTTGTACATTTTAGCAATTATTCCATGCAGTATTTCTTAAAGCCTTCATTAGGAGATAATGTTATTCATCTTGTTCTTCTTAACAAGTTGAAGACAAAGTTATACTTATAATTTGGGTTTCCCTAAGTTATACCAAACTCTAATCTACATGAAGTGCATAGACATCTATGCCCACCCAGGAAATATAAGTTATTACTCTGGACAGTAACTTGACTAATTTGGGCATGTAAAATATTCATTATAAATACATGCTGTAATACAAACCAAAGTACCGCTAAATTCTACTCTAAAGTATTGAAAATATTCAGTACTGAAAATTAGTGAAATGAAATTGCTCCTTAATCGTAATTTCAAAATGATTCCGACTTCACATGTGCGCTACCAATTTGCTAGTTCATACCAATTAGCCTGTTAGTTAAATGATCAAATCAGTGAATCATTCAAGTATGGCCATTTGTGACAGGTGGATGGTATAGCAAAAGACTGATAGTTGGGTCTGCATATTCTGTTAGAGCCTGAGGCATGTGGTGCACAAGGCCATCACCTGCATGCAGTTCTATCATAGTTCTGACTTCTGACTGTTGTCTTTAGATATCTGGTATATCATCAAGAGATATAATCTATAAATGCATGAAAGCTCTCACAGTGTGTATTGCATTTTGCCATGGTCAATACGTAAACGTCTCTCATGTCTTCACATGTTCAGTGTTTTAGTGGTTTACAATTGACATAGTATTCTGCTCGTTATTTCGAGAACCAGAATAGTACTGATTGTATCACAAGAGAGGACAGCTCAGTGCCACGGTGAGGAAAGTGCATCACTGCTAACTCAGATTGGCTTACGCAGTGAAAATCAGACACCTAGAGACACAGAGGCAGCCTGGCGGCTCAAAAGCCAGGCGTTCATACTCTCGCTGAGTTGTGCTGAGATCACTCTCACTGATACTGTGCCAAACCAAGCACCGGATATTCAGATATATTGACGAGTTAACTATGCTCACAGCAGTCTCATTTCTTATAGGTTCAAGTGTACCTGGGAAAAAAGTTCATTAAAATCTTGGTGGTCTGTGACATCAATGGGAACCTTTTGTTAGAGGATTGCGGTGATGGGAATGAATCTTATGCTACATCTGCTACTGTAACATCTATGTCCTAGTGACATAACATATTCCGGATGGTGAAATAGCTCTTGAACTGAATGTGAGTGGGTGTAGTCTGAGATGATGTTGAACTGACTGAGTATGTATACGCTGCTATGATGTTCCCTTTATTTGTTTTGTTTCAACCGTACTCTAATTTCTAAGGACCTCAATGGCTGATCACCAGTTTGCAGTTCACTTTAATCACAAATTCATGTCTAGTCAACTGTGGTTTATTTCAGTACATACATACACTCACCTGCCACTTTATTAGGTACACCTGTCCAACTGCTCATTAACTCAAATGTCAAATCAGCCAATCACATGGCAGCAACTCAATGCATGTAGGCATGTAGACATGGCCAAAATGATCTGCTGCAGTTCAAACCGAGCATCAGAATTGGGAACAAAAGGGATTCAAGTGACTTTGAACGTGGCATAGTTGTTGGTGCCACACGGGCTGATCTGAATATTTCAGAAACTGCTGATTTTCACGCACAACCATCTCTAGGGTTTACAGAGAATGGTCAGAAAAAGAAAATATCCAGTGAGTGGCAGTTCTGTGGGCACAAATGCCTTGTTGATGCCAGAGGTCAGAGGAGACTGACCAGACTGTTTCAGGCTGATGGAATGGCAACAGTAACTCAAATAACTATTACAACCGAGGCATGCAGAAGAGCATCTCTGAACGCACAAGATGTAGAACCTTGAGGCGGATGGTCTACAGCAGCAGAAGACCACACCGGGTTCCACTCCTTTCAGCTAAGAGCAAGAAACTGAGGCTACAGTTCACACAGGCTCACCAAAATAGAATAGAAGATTGGAAAAATGTTGCCTGGTCTGATGAGTCTCGATTTCTGCTGTGACATTTGGATAGTCAGAAGTCGGGTCAGAATTTGGTGTCAAAATCATGGTTCCATCCTGCCATGTATCAAAAGTTCAGGCTGATGGTGGTGGTGCAATGGTGTGGGGGATATTTTCCTGGCACACTTTGGGCCCATTAGTAAAAATTGAGCATCATGTCAATGCCACAGCCTACCTGAGTGTTGTTGCTGACCATGTCCATCCTTTTATGACCACAGTGTACCCATCTTCTGATGGCTACTTCCAGCAGGATAATGTGCCATGTCACAAAGTGTGAATGATCACAGACTAGTTTCTTGAACACAACAGTTCACTGTACTCAAATGGCCTCCACAGTCCCCAGATCTCGATCCAATAGAGCGACTTTGGGAGATTTGCATCATGGATGTGCAGCCGACTATTTGCAGCAACTGCGTGATGCTATCATGTCAATATGGACCAGACTCTGAGGAACATGGACGTAATTTTGATTTCAAAAGTGGGGGGGACATGGATTCGTCGCTATTTAAATACTTGGTTTTAACCGTAAAAACTGGGGGGGACCAAAGACCAAAGCCGCCCCCCCAAAATTATGTCCGTGCTGAGGAATGTTTCCAGTATCTTGTTGAATCTCCACGAAGGATTAAGGCAGTCCCGAAGGCAAAAGAGGGTCCAACCCGGTACTAGCAAGGTGTACCTAATAAAGTGGCCGGTGAGTGTAATTAATTTGTTAGTAAGCAGAATACTACATTAACTACATAATAGCATATTAAAAATGTGTTGAATAAATATGTCTATTGTAATGTAATGTGTCTGTTTTAACGGCCCAGTTCCTGTCTTGGAAAGCTACTGAGCTTCTGGTCAAGATGACTGTTGTGCTTATCATAATCCCATACACTAAACTGTTAAGAGATATTCTTAAAATTCAACTACAAAGTGTCCTCTCCATTTTAGAGTATCTTGGGATTGTATTCTATATTTCCTATTGTGATATTCTAAAGCATCATGGGATTTCTAAAGCATCTTGGAATTTCTCATGATGATGTTATTGTGACATTCTTGGTAATATTTTATGTTTGGATTTACAAGCAGATACAGTGAATAAAGACACCAACTATTCTTCATTATAATTTTTCAGGAAATGTTCTTAATGGAGACAGTTAGAGATCACAATAATACAATGGATCTCAGTTCTAGGCCTTGGAATCCCATGGTCATGAGGGTGTGTTGCCTATTCTGACAAAGCCAATTATCAGTTTGATCAACTAGTGTGCAAGTGCAAATGTGTTAAGGCAAGGGCACAACAGGATTAGTGGGATTAATGCATGCCTCTGTTTCTCAAAGGTTCAGGTTCGCATCACACCAGGTTGCACATTACTGGGTTTTAGCTGTGGGTTTTCTAAATGGCAGCCGTATTCCAACTATCTGCTCTGCAAAGCTGACACACTGTCGCTGTTACAGGGTGTAAACCGAGTCTTTCCCCCCAAATACCTTATTTATGTGCCTGGCTGTCCCTGTCAGTGAAATCTGAGTTGTAACCAACTGTTCCTTTTTCCTGAGGCAATGCACTGGACTGTGCAGCTATAACATTTCCATTGACACATTAAGGGAACCAGGCATTGAGACACTTGTTTGATTATTCTTGCAGTAAGATATCCAACATTGCTTTCAAACTTCAATATAACAAAATATATTGACAATTAACATTACCATTAACAAGTTGCATGTACGATTTAAAATGCGATTTAGAAAATTCAAATTTTTTGGCATCCACTGCATGGGTGACGTACTTCATTCAACTTGCGATTTCCCAGATAGATTAAATGGGAAACAAAACCTGTGCACAAATGAATAATCACTTTTAGCTTAAACCAAACCCAATTTAAATGGACACCGTTGTGTCTGAGGTAGCTGAGTATGTGTCAAGAGGAGTCTGTATTCATACGGTATGCATCTTGAGGAGAACTGCATTATTCAGGGAGATTTTTAACCTCAACGATGATAAATGCATTCCTTTAATGCTCCCTGCTTGAGTGTTCGGCATCCTTTTTATCATCTCTTAATTGCTTTTTTGTGGTTTTCTATTTGCTGCCGGGTGCAGAGCTGCATTTCTGATGCAATGCCACAAAAGCTTTGTGTCACCCTGCATGCTGCAGCCACCTCATTCACGGCTCTTCAGTGCACGTCGCATCATTGAGGAGATGAAACCGGAGTGCACCGAATCTGAATACGGGTCGCTGTGCGTCAGCTGTGACTTCCACCGCTCGACAAAATAGTGGGGGGAAATGAAGCTTTGACTGCCAGGATGTTGCAAGCTGACGAACACATGAAACTAGGCCATCTGCACTTGAGCTGCAATCACTACCGCTTTCCTTATTGCACTCTCTCTCTCTCTCTCTCTCTCTCTCTTTCTGTCTCTCTCAGGAGTGATGGTCAGTAAAGAGGCAGGCCGCTGTGCCCTGTCGAACTCGGAGTCTGACTCAGAGTGCGGTGGTCCGGCCCTTGGGGGAGAGGGTGGCCTGTGTGGGGACGCTGCACGCAAGCGGAACAAAGCCCTGCAGGTCCGCTTCAAGGACATCTGCGAGGCCCAGAATGAGGTGGCACGCTTAGCCCGGGCCACTGGGGGGCACTCTGTCTCGTGCAAGGTGGTACACAGGAGGTACATGACGATGCCAGCACGTCGTTCCATCCCCAACGTGACCAAGAGCACGGCCGTGCAGACTTCGCCTGACCTGAGGAAGCGCTATCAGACGTTCCCCTTCGAGCGCAAGAAGGGGCACACTATCAAACACACAGCCCTGGTGGAAAATTACCAGGGCCAGAACAATGGGTTCTTGAGTGACGTGAAGGACGTGGAGGAGGAGCAGCCGTGCAGCGGCAACGTGCAAAAGACTCGAGTGCTTTTGCACAGCATGCCACCATGCAGCGACATGCAGGACTTATGCCCAGAATGCCCAGAGAACAAACTCTGTCCCAGCAGGGACATGAGCACAAACTCTGACCGACTGGATGTGGGAAAAGATGGAGGTACCCAGGGAGGCGGGTCTAAGCACAAAGGATTACCCAATGAGAGTGAAGAAGGGCCAGTACAAGGTCCAAATTGTGCCAAGATCTCCTCTTCCACTTCCTCAATGCAACCTCTGCAGGACAGGGGGGGCACTTCAAAGGTCACAGGGCCCATCGCATGGACGTCTTTGACACAGGTAGAATGTCTGGAGAGTCCCTCCATGCGGTGCAAACGCATGACAGAAGCGTCACAGCTGAACGGCCTGCAGTTCCAGCCACACGCAGCCAGCTGCCCCCCCCGGGAGGGCCCCCAGGCTCACTATCACGGCGGTCATGGGAACATGGACCCTCAGGAGGGCGCAGGGGCACGCAAGTGCAGGCAGGTGATTCCACTGCCTGGGGTGGAGGGGGATGTGAAAGCTAGGTTGCAAGCCATGGAGACTCTCATCAGCTCCAGCCAGGAGACCATCAAGGTGCTGCTGGGGGTCATTCAGGAGCTGGAGAAAGGAGAGGCGCAGCGGGAGGGGTGAGTCACACTCTATATTTAAACACGCATGCTATTCAGCCGATGCTCTCGCACAATCACCGGCCTCTTTCGTCTTGGAGGCTTGGCATCCACAGAAAGAGAGGAGATGAAAAGCCAGTGATTACATGAACCTGAGATTGGGTCACAGGATGGTGCATGAGCTGTTCTGGTGAAAGTGCTTTGTAAGACATCACACCTTCTGTCCAGGGGGACCTCTGAACCATGCTGTTTGGTGTAGTCCCTACTCCCAACACCTGATCAAACTCATCTGGTAATTAGTGCACTCTACATGACCTGAATCAAGTGCATGAAACCAAAGAAAACAATAAAATATGCAGTTGAGGTATCTCCTCCAGGCATAGAATCACTAGTCCAAAAAAAAGAATATTAATTAATATTCTGACTGTGATAATTAATTACATTACAGTGTTATCCCAGTTGATTGAAAGATATGATTGAAAAATTTTTAGCTTTACTAATGAATCACAATGGATACAAAGAGTATAGAGGAGGTCTGAAATGGTATTAAATTCACTTTCGGTTGCTAAATACATCTCTGGTCCTATAGCATTCACTTTCACAACTTAAATTATTGAACCTCATGCAAACCTGCCATTCATGATTTTTCTGTTGGTACCTTTAAAAATTAATTCTGAACACTAGAATTAGGTATGTGGTACCAGTAATAGTGTTGTTAAACTAAACAATCCCAGGATGATTCTTCGGGGCTTATTTTCAATTCAATGGTGTGAACATAGGCAAAGTGTAATCTGAAGTAGTCTCCAACTCCATTAGCCTGTGAGGGGCCTTTCACAGGCATGAAACCAAATTCTACCTACCATCCCGTCACAAAGAGTAAAATGTGGGATTCATACTGTCCAGCTTTTAAGAGTCTGCTGCCCATGGAACTGAAGTTCAAGGCTCAGACCCTCTTGACCAGACTAGATTGGAGTGGTTGCAGCAAAGAATCCAGAGTTGGATGGATACCTACAGTGTTTAACTGTCACAGTGGTCAATTGTTTGACTTGAAGGTGTAGGTGTATGGCAGTCTGTCAGTACAGAGTTAGATATGAATGTGTTATGTGTAAAAAAGCTTGTGTTACACTTGTACTATTATGCCACGGTACACATTAAAGACATCAATCTGCCTGAGTAGTCAGACACTGTCCCATTATCATTAAAAGTAGACAAAAAGCATGTCCATTGGTTGGTTTACCCTTAGGACCTTGGGCAAATGACTGTACCTTTCATGAATATAAGCTGTCCTTGAAGCCTTCCTTGAAGTATGTCAAATTGCCAAATCACCCTGGGCAGTGAACCTGGGCTAAAAACCCTTCCATGTGAGCATTAAAGGGCCCTCAGGCTGCGTGTAGGGCAGCTAATGGCCCTTAAGCCTGCTCCGTATAGAGAGGAGAGCAGCGTAGCCCTGGCTAATCCCACAGCAGGAGAAAAGCAAGAGCCACGCCTGGTCTCGGAAGCACAAACCCCCCCCTCCCACTCAAACAGCCTCAATTAGCAGCGCCTCATCAGGCAGGCCTTTCATCTTATGGAGGAGCATGGGCCTGCGTGTGTGTGTCAAAGAGCCTTGCTGCCATTTGGGGGTGGTGGTGGTGGTGGGGTTATTATTAGAGCGAAGCCCCTCTGCTTCCTCTCGATTGGGTCTGTGGAGCAGCAGCGTTGGAGGTGCAGAGTGCCACACCGGGGGCACAAGAAAGGACCCCGCCGCGCTCTGTGGGCTGGGAGAGCCACTACCAGTCAGGCTATTATGTGCCTCTCAGGCTGCGGGCAGTATGGCATTAGAGCGCAAAACTCGCGTGTGTCCGGACAGCCGGGGCGAGTGGGCCTAGAAATCACAGAGTCCCCTAGAAGTGCCGGCAGTGGCGCCTGCAAAATGGCAGGCTGTGGAGCTCAGATGCTGCACTGTTTTTATGCCACCTGAGATGTGTCTGAACTGAAGGAGAACCTCAAAGAGTTTTGCACAGCTCGCTTTAGCAAGATGAGCTGATGCGCTGCGGGCTGGTGAGCCAGACCTGCTAGAGTATTGCTGCACTTACACCAGGGTGTCAGACTTCTCAGTTTAATAGCTTCAGTATTAGAGCTCATAGTTAGGGACCTGGACTTGAACCCATCTTTATCCTGTGTTCCCCTCAAATGTCACAGTCGTTTTGCTGTCACATAGGCCAATAGTGAGCTTTTTCGGTGGGTCCTGCCCTTTCCAAGGACAGTTGTGTCCAAATAGAGATTCAGCCCAAACCTTGTCTTGATCATTATCACTGCTGGCTCATTAGTGTGTCAATTACACCCACAGCCTTCCCAGACTGGCAGCAGATTGTCAGGAGCTGGCTGATGATCGTGATGTGCAGTATGCAGTGATTCTGTGTTTGAGAGGACCAGTATTCTCTCGGTGCCTCCTCATAAATTCATACAAAACACCAATGACTGATCCAAATTTATGACAAAATGAGGGACACTCTACTTCTGGCTTGGTAATTGGTAACTAAAAAATGCTAAAGTAGCTATTGATGTACAGGTTATTTAAAAGCACTTATCCAGGGGTGTTCGTGGTAAACCAGGTCTGTTCTTGGCTACAATGTGTTTCACTGTGATCATAATTTCCTAAGTGCACAGTATGGCAAGTGTGGAACTAGTGGGTCTTGCCAAAGTGACACGGTGGAACATCGTGTGTTCACACTCTAAGGCCACATTAGCACACTTTTAACTAAGTGTGTAATGTGAGGCGTGCAGCTGCAGCCAGGGCACACTTCACAGGTTTCCTGACGGAGCGTGGCATCACGCACTCCTACTGTACTCCACCCAGGGCTCGCCTCCAGCCAGCACGCACCCAGCGCCGCTCAGCTGAACTGACGCCTGCTGTGATGCGGGGGGATGTGCCAGCTGCTCGCAACAAAGTGAAGCGCTTATGTGAAAGGCGGGAACGTTTTGCCTAGCAGGATGTGTCCAGCACTCAAGTATTTTAAGCCCTCTTGCTTCTCTGTGAAATGGCACAAACAAAACAAGCTTCTTGGAGTTAAAAGATTAGACACCTTCGTGTTTGGACTAATTTTTTTGCCAAAGCAAAGTCAGTGTGATATGCCTTTGTCGTTGTTGTTTCACTTAGGAATTGATTCCTTATGCTGTCAACATTATACTACATTGTCTGGATAGTATGCCAATGTGGTCTTGGAGTGCATTACAATTTCAGTCAATGTCTGGATGTCAGAGTATGAGTCAGTCGGCCTAGTCAGTTTCCACATAAATGTTGCACTTTCAGGCTGAGTGAAATGTTCACAGCAGAATGTGAGCTATAAAATCCTTTCTTACCTAACATCACAGAAATGACACTCAGAAATGCTCATGCTTTCGTAAGTTTGATTTATCATACCAACTCATTCTGAGATGCGACAATGCCATTATTTACAGTGTGGAAACAGGACATGAACAAAAGGTTTCTATGAAACCCACAATCAAGAAAAAATTCTTAATGTCTTGGAAGATACTTCCATCAGTGGGCACATCCACTCATGCAAAGTCTCTGTGGACCACAGTATTGTACATTGTAGTGATTGTCCAAACAATGATTTGTCAGAAAGTTCTGTAAGTGTTACATGTACATCGGAAATTCTTGAACAAAGTCTGCATCACTCAAAGGGCCCAGGTGCAACGTTATGTAACTGCTGCACATATAAACGCCCCAGCCGCATTACAAGGAAATGGGTGCAGAATATCAATAGTCTTATGCTTCAGTGCACTGAAAAATAAAATGATCCAATTAAGTTTTCATTAAGCTTTAATGAAAGTGCAAAACTCTATGGCTTCCGGGTGCAACGTGCTATTGTCCCAGGAGAAATGTGAGTGTCATGGCAGCACTCAAATAATACATCAAACCACTGTGACTTGGCTGGTGCATAATCCAGCATCTCTGCTCACATCGACAGAGCTGTAGCTGGAAGGACAGTGACTACACTGGACACCTGACAATAGACAATGCCCATCCATAGCTCAGGGAAGACCTCAGACACTGGTCCCTGGCAGCTAAGAAGTGAGCTCGTGAAACTACACAAACTGCAAAAATGAACTGTCGTGAATTAGATGTCTGGTGTTGTGATTGAGCTTACATTTTTGACCTTCACTGGAACAAAATTTCATCACTGAAAATATTTGAAAACATTTGTAGATGGATGATGACATTTCTGTGAGACGGCGTCAGAATGACAGAGTGACCTTTCATGTGCTTTCTGTATTTCCGTTTCAGTAGACTGTCATACCGAACAGGGCAAGATACAGCCAACTGTGACACTTGCCGGAACAGTGCCTGCATCATCTACAGGTGAGACACTGCAGACGGTGGTTAGCATAGCGAATGTCTACGGTCAGAGCCAGATAAAACCTTGGAGCATGACTGCATCTCTGCATCAGAATTGCTTTTGTTCCTTTTTATAAAGGCACTGTAAAGTAGTAAAAATGTTTGGGTGATACTAAACTAGAGTATTATATGAAACATTGAGAAAATGGTTAAAAAAAAAAAAAGCAACAGCAGAAATATAATAAAACATTTATGACCAGAAGGGGAGAAATTCTGGTAAAATAACGTTTTTCATTTTCTGGACTTTGGAATGGTATTCAGAAGACCCACTTTGCATCCATTCGTTGTGTAGCCAGATGAGCAAGATTAACCTAATTAGACAGAAAACACGATTTAGGTTCCCTGGGGCTGAAACTGGGCGCTTCTTTCTGTATATAGATCCAGATGTTATAAAGGTGCATTGAAATGTGGGTAAGCAAAGGCTTTTATGCCTTAAAAGCCAGCAGTAGCAGAACATGATAAGATAAGCGTGTTTGCTTTTTCGAGTATATTTGCTTTTAGTGCAGCTGTAGAAGAGTTTAGGAGCAGCTGGCGAGCCAAAGGTAGGAACTCTGATCCATCCTGCTGCTGCATTGCAGCACAGCTAGAATGGTGGTGGGAAGATAAACGTTATCATATCTGACACATTGCTTTATGGTGTGTTATGACACTTCATAACTTAACACGTAACTTGACTTCAGATATACATCTAGCAAACAATCGGTGACCACTGGAGAGAGGAAAGGTTGTTTCATTGTGGAGTCTCCAGTCCTTTAAACATGGAGGGGCTCCATATCCTTGGTACCGGTTTTCCATGCTATACACAGTGACACACGTGTATACCAGAACAACAACAACAAAGACTGCATGTGAGATAGGAATTCTGAAAACAGCACTCAAAAATACTTAAGAATCAGTTAACTTTTTGTAGGAAACTGAATCAGTGTGGACCAGTGAATTGGGGGTAATTGGTTTTTGTCTCATACAATTCACCTCTGAATTCTTTACCTTTTTTTTTTACAAAATATTTTAAAAACAAATATGATGTCTCCTCAGTGGATTTCAAGATCTCTCTCTCTCTCTCTCTCTCTCTCTCTCTCTCTCACACACACACACACACACACACACACACACACACACACACACACACACACACACACACACACACACACACACACACACACACCTCACTCAACCCTGCAAAGCTGATTATCTAACCATGAAGGTTTATTCAGGATCAGCCCTCATTCTGCCACAGAAGCGTTTCTACATTTATTCACTTGAACTTTTACATCAGCAGTGCTGGCATGTATGTGACTGATTCTCATTCATCACTGGAGAAATTTAGCTTTCCCCCCTCACCTTTCAGACAGTGGTGGGAATAAATTTATCTGGATGTATCACATATTAATTTAAATTAATGCATCTCTTTCACATACCCAAAGAAATCAATTTGTGCAAGTACACATACATTAGTGCAAAGCAGCATCCTTTTTTCATAAAACTTTATTATATCTCATTTTTCTTGCTCCCACACACACAAACTTGAACATTATAGTGAGTATCATAGCAAAAACTAAAGTATTGTTTCACCAGTTTAATTAAAATGTAATTATATTAACACCAAAATAGGAAGTGTATTACTGGCTCTAGCTGTGCTGAATACCAAAGGAATGCATATTTCTCTTTTCTTTTTTGGGTGATCACTTGCACCTTTTAATTCTTGAGAATTGTAGCAGATATTTGCACAGCCCTACATTACTATTACCTGGGCTGCATCACTCTTAGTGCAGTTTACATTTGGCATGGGAAGTGATGTATGGGATATATGGCATTGCTAATTTACAATGACTCTCTACAAATTGCAGATGAGAATAAGGGTGTAATTAGTTTGTAATTAATATGCTAAGCAGGATGAAATTATATATTTAGAGAAAATATTTAGTCATAACTGGCTATATTAGAAAAAAATTTGAAACCCCTTGTAGGCGTACAATTAGAAACTAAAGCCCATCTGTTTCCATGTGCAAATTGTTAGTTATCACACTGATGTGTAAAAATAGAAGACAATAACATGTAATAAATAAAAATATATGTCTAAGTAAGTTGCATTAGGGAGAATTTCCTTTGGTCACCGTCACCAAAGGAAGTGGCAGGGTTAGGTGTTAGGGTTAGGGTTAGGGTAGACTAACCCCAATTTAAACCATCATAATGAGAGTGATGGTGGGGCTAAGAGGCGGGCCAAAGCCAGGACCAAGGCAAAGTGTACAGGAAAGTACCAGCCCACAGTGGAGATCCCAACATGGTTCACTGTGCAAAACCACAGTGCAGCCAGCAGGACGTGTACAGGGGAAGGACAGAACAGCCATGGGCCAGAGTAAGGTGCTGCAGAGATAACGGCTCCCCTGAACCACCCCACATGGGTCACCCTGCACAAAAGCAAAGCCAGTCTAAAGAAGGGTCAAGAATCAAGAGTGAATCATGGAAAAGTGTAGGCAAGCAAGTTTTGGACAGTGGCATCCTGACAAATGGGGTATACGCAGAAGAGGGACTAGAGAAAGGAACATATTGGTGTGGGCTAAAAGACACAAAACACAAAAAGAAGGGAGCAAGTAAGTGTGGAGGCAGGATTAATGGATTTTTTTGTGCATCCAATTGTTAGACACCCAGGGAGCCCCATAGCATATTCATGCTATCATCTGTTGATGTCCTAGGACTTAAATGCTAATTATCCAGCTGTGTGTGTGTATGAGTTTGCAACCATGCTATCATTGGGAGGCCACTGAAGAGCACTGATTCCCCACATCATGATGTCCCAGCCTCAGTTTCTGGACCAGTTCCTGTTTGATTCTCAGAGCAGCGATGTTTGTAATAGATGAAGTTTAAAGTGGTGCTTCTTTATGAAGATGGCTAATTGCTGTTAATTGGAGTTTAACACAATTTGTGTTCATTTGATTAATCAAGAATCAAACTAGGAAAAGAAGGAGCATTAGTACACGAAAGAAAAACCAGGAGGGCTGGCAGGGCAAACACTACTGAATCAACCCAGAATGGAGACCTTGCTTGTCAGACGCATAATGTACTGGTACAACAAAGAGAGAGCTGGTCCACATTAGACTTGAATCACAGTGTACTGTTGAACCCAGGACCTGGCACCAGAGTTACAAAAAAAGGCCTCACAAAGGCTGGAAGGAACAGATCTTTCAGGTACAAGATCAGGTACACAACCAAACAGGAAAACTATAACAATTGCAGCAAATACATTACTACATAACAGTACACTTGCTTCTTGGAAACAGTAATGTCCACAGCAATGTCCTCAGGGGGCACTGGCCAACTGGCTTGGACTTGGAATTGGTGTAATCTGTGCTGCAGAGGCAAGGGATGTGCTTTCAGCAGCACAGGTTTCTGCATCTACCCTGTTATGGGCTGCTGATGCAGTGTCACAATAAAAAGATTGAAAGATGGGACAGGACAGTACACAGCCATGTACAGCCATTTTAGGTTTGAAGACCATTGAGGAGAAAGCTAGACAGCCCAGACTAATAGAGGCAGGAACAGGGTACTGGCACATCTAAAATACTATATGGAAACAGCTGCAGAGAGTTCTCGCACAGATGGAGGCGGAGTGAACTGCAAAGCCTTCTGTAGCTGTTAGAGACAAACACTGATGATGGATCAAGAGATTCATGGCAGCTTTCAAATGCAGTCAATGAAATTCAAATGGAATGGTCAATGAAAATTGACCAACAGTAGTTAAGACAGTTCTGATATCTCTACTATTAGAACTCTATATCCACTCTATACATTATCTTCTGTGTATCTGCTGCATTTTGTTAAACACATTAAACTGCACTTTGTTAGGTACCTATCGAGCTGGATCTATGGGCAGTAATTGTCAGGGACACTTAATTTGTTTGAAAGTAATTAATAACATTAGTAACTTTCTAATGTTAGTCAAATGCACAAGTGTTAGCTTGCAAGTAGTAAGTATGTAGTGCATAGTAATGGAGATATTCGTTGTTTTGTATTTCAGAGGGCCCAGTCACGTTCAAAAGAACAAAATGTATGTGGGACAAAATGTTTTGGTTTTGGAACACAATATTGAAACACACACTGTGCCGTTGTGACATACGGTTATTGAATATAGCACTTTATTTCCCAAAGACAAAATAGCTTCAAGTGCTTATTTGGACATATTGTCTACCACAAAGAAACACAATACCTCAGATGTCTATATTAGTATTTATATTCTTCGTATTGTATGCTGGCATCTGTGGAAGGACAACCAAAAAAGATTCAAAGTCACATTAATAATACACATCAATGTTATGCATGCCTTTACAATTAACTTGTAAAAACAAACACTAAGCAGTATGGAAACACATTTCAGAAATAGAGATGGTAGGAATAATAAGAGGCCAAAAGCCTTTGATTATGTAAAAACTTTTTTTCTTTTTTTTTTTTTTGCCTCAGCTTTTAAATATACTCATCACACACTTTTCTTATTCTTTGTTCCCTGGTCTTTGAACTTTGCAAAGGTTACACTCTGGGTGTCCTAAACAAATAAAATAACAGAACATAATGTAACGGGTACACATTATAACAAGAATTACAGCTCTTTTAGCTATTGTCTGTGCAATAGTGAGTGCTCCTGCTCTCAAGCAAGTTAGATAGACTGTAGGCCTAAGTTATAAGCTTTACATTTGCCATTAACATTATTTTACGTTTAAGGGTAGGGCTGGGCAATATGGGAAAAAATCTTATCACAATATATTTTTTTCATATCAGTCGATATCGATATATATATATATATATATATATATATATATATATATATATATATATATATATATATATATATATATATATATATATATATATATATATACATTGTATATATACAATATAAATCAAATCACTTCATTTACACTTTAAGTGAGAAGTGAACACAACTATAACTCAACTCTTTCTGGCTAAAACATGCAGATTGTTATTCACAAGGATTGTTATACAGTATAAAGGTTTTGATATCGTCTTTAGACATAGATCATAGCCACCAGAGTTCATAAACAGCATTATGAATTTGTTCAGTCTGCAGTGTGTTAACAGATTCACAACACAGGGGTGTGAGGAAAGAGTTCCAGAGTTTAATAAGAAGATAGATAAAGAAATGAACAAAATGTTAGAGTGCTTTGATTGAGCGTCACGAACAGCAAATCATAAATCCCCTTACATACAGCCCGTCATCACATTGAACGGCACGGTTCCGAATTCCGATTCCTCGTTTGCACACACATAAAGACGCTACAGATAATATTCACAATTTTTGTTGTTTCTATGCATAAATAAGGGATCATCTTTAATTAGCCATCATAGCAAACTGTGCAGCATTATCTATATCCAAACAAAGACACACTGTAGCATTCTTGGGAATCGAATGCATGTCATGCTAAGAATTATGAAAACACTTTGCATATATTTTTAATTCTCAGGCCTGGAGCAGTAACATACCTGCTATACCGAAGTTCACCTCTGTCCATGGGACTTCGCAGTATTACATTGTTCCTCGTCATTACTGTCAACCTTACATCTTGTACATCTTACAGACAACCTGACTTATTTCCTTCTTAATACGATTTTTGACAAATATTTCCTAATTATGTCTAATTATCTAGTTAGGACAAAAGTAGAGTGCTCAATGAACTAAGTTATAATCACTGTAATTCACAGGACTGTGATGTTTCTTTTTATTTTGGTGACTTAACTGGATGTGTCGGCTATTACACATGAAGCAAATGTCTCTACGTTCAGCAAGGGTTATTTTAATAATATAACCCTTTTTATATTAACCCTTTTAATAAAGGGTTTAATTGTAACCCGAATATCTGTAGATATATGCGTACAAACGAGGGTAGTCAGATTCTGCAGTGGAGTTTGAATTCAGCACAACTGGACTCAATTAGTAAAGCTCTTAGTCTTACCAGGTTATGTTTAGTCTATATTGTGGAATCGTTTTGAGACATATTGCATCATTTATTTTACCTGTGATAAAATCGCTCATCACTTTATATAATGGGCAAGCTAAATGCTCTTTAAATATAGCTAGCTAGCTAGGTATTTAGGCATAAACGAAAGCTTAAAAACCCTGTTTTAAAAAATCCCAGGAGACTTAATAAAGTTGCTACATTTAAAGAACTTTATCGCTTATGTCCCGTTCAACGTAATGAGAAATTGTATAACACAGCTGTTTATGGATAAAAACCTACAGAGTCCCTGTGTAAAATAATTTTTCCAGAAAAGGGACTTAAGCAACACCCTTGTGTTGAAAGTGCTTAAGCTGTTGTGGCTGGATTTGCAGTGTTTTTGAATTTGTAGTGTTTCCGAAGTGTTGTGTACACATTGTTATTTTGATGTGTTTGGTCTGCGTATTTGCAGCGTGTTTTGCTTTTGCAGCTTGATGGGCTTTCAGGGCCTCCATAGCATGCAATTCAGTGTGTCTACATCGTCAAATTGCTTCCGTTCTCGGCACAACTTCAGGCGGGAAATGGAAGCAAATGCTTATTGAATTCTATTCCAGCTTATCATCATCAAGGAAAGATTTTTTGTGAAACAAATCAATATTTTTAATGCCCAGCACTATTTAAGGATATATTAATTAGAAATGTAATGATTAACAAGAGAAAATGAAAAACAAAAAAAAAGTTTTACTGACAAGAACACGTTTTAAGTTAAGCCAATGAAAAATGTAGTTTCCCCTGTAATAACACTGTAATATCTATTTTTGTCAAATTACACACTGTATCACAAGTGTGTTATTGTTTGGTTAAACATTATGCACCTTCCCTTTTCTTGCAAAATTTTGATATAATTTTGTTTTCCATAAAGGGGTATTTTCCATTGGTTGCTGAAAAAACAATAGAAAGAGTAAACAGTAATATGTAAAAATATGTAGATAAATTATATTCAAAATGTATTAATAAAATGGGTTTAATCAAGAGCATAAACTGTATTTTGGAAATTGTTTGAATTTGTGTTATACCGTTCAAGCTGTTCATTCTTTTAAAGCAACAAATACTACATTGGCTTGATATGATGTTCTGTGCTCTCTCTGCCTTCAATCCTATTCATATCATGTCTCGAAATGTTCAAGTGGGTGTCAGCATACATTTGTTGAAGGAAAAAACCTGATTAGACATTTATCTCTTTCATCATGCATTTATCTCTTTTCATCAGCTTTATTAAATATATTTAACCTTGTAAGAGCTATGCATTATTTTTCATGTCTTTATCTGTCCAACACAAATATCTTGTTAGCATTAATTATTTACTCAATGAGAGGTTTCTTTCTCAGTTTTTATGGCCCATATTTCTCATTATGAGCTGCAAGTCACTTAGCATTAAAGCATTTATTTTGGTAGAATAAATTGAAACAATCTAGCACTTTATGGAGGATTCAAATGATTTCTAGTTAGGAGCTCTGTGTGCCTGCGATTAGTTTCATTCCTGTAAGCTGTTACCAAAAGAAACAGAAAGGCGAGAGAAAAAGAAGGAGAGCAAGAGAGAGAGGCAACTGAGCCCTGCTGTGAGCCCCTGATCACTTTGCTTGAATACTATGCTATAGTCTGCACTCATGATCTGAAACAGAGCAAAGAAGACACAAGAGGGCTTCTGATTGCACTGTTCTCATTCTGAGTCATGTGGATAGCGTGACCTGGCACAGTGAATGGTTAGTAAGTCTGATCTGTGAAGGCTGTTGGCATTATATACACCGCAAGTCTGTCCAGCGCCTCCTCCCACGCCCAACTTCCTTTTATCCTGAAGGAGCGGTCTGCTCATTGGTTGTCCCACTCCTCCCTCTTTCCTCCCTCTGTGTGACTGTAGTTCTGTTTCCTGAACCTTTCAGCATCTCATCCAGAGTAGTCTTGAGAATAGGAACTGAAGAAAATGCATCTAAGTGGAGAACAGAAGTGCCAGTTGTTGGGAAGGAAAAGCAGAAATATCCATATGTTACAAAGCCATAGGAAAACACCGTCATGAGCAGCTGCTTGGAGACCAACACTCTTGGACTGGAGTGATAAAAGGTCTTTGAACAACAAAAACATATCCACTGACATACTCGACATGGAAGATTGACCTGCTGTGTGTTAAACTGACCCAGACCTAGTCGTGAGGTGATATTGGGGTCAAGGCACTAATTTCTGATTGTGGCTCTCGGACGGAAATGGAGCCCACTCCTCAGGTATAACAAACAAACAAAAAAGTGAGAGGTCCTTAATAACCTGGCCAGCCTCACCTCTGTGACTGCTTCAGATCTAAAACATTGCCAAGCAAACAGACCACAATCAGTCTTAATCGAACAATCTCACTTTGTGCCAACAAAAAAAACCATGACTTGATCGAAAACCAACTGTTCAAATATTTATTGCAATATACAGAGCTATGCCTGTCAGTCTTTTAGTGATAAAATACTCTGGAGAATACTCCCTAAATCCTATTTAGTGAGTGTTTATTTGAGTGTATGTGTGTGTGTGTGTGTGTGTGTGTGTGTGTCAGCCAAAGCATCCGAGCATAAAATTGAGAGAGACCTGGGGTTACTTGTATTTGGTGTTAACAACAGAGGGCTTATTTTAACATTCATGTATCCATAACTATTCTGTCAGTCAAAAGCAGAGTAATATAAACTGGAATATTACAGTTTTCACATGTAGAGGCTGGAAAGGGCTTGTGACCCATAAGACAAGAGTTCATTGAATATTATCAAAAGAAAGCGACTCATTTTGATACCATAATGTATTTAATATTTGATGCATGCATAAATCTCAATTCAAATTAAAATTTCGTTTTTTCTCAAAACCCCTTTTTACTGATTTCAGTTCATTCTCAGAATGATTACTCAGTCTCTCGTTTGTAAAGAAGCATCATGCAGCAGTTGATAAGAAGCACTAATGGCTTCCAGCACAGATGAATAACCTTATTATATGTTCTCCATTCAAAATCATCTGTGCAAAAATATCTAGGGGGATTTTATATTGTCGCATGCCCCTTTCTGCCACTGGCCACCCACATCAACATGCAGACTATGCACAGGAAGTAATTGTCCATCTACCCAGTGATTAATTATTCGATTGAGCCCATGTGCATGCTGGGCACAAGGGCGCTACCGTGTTGCCTTCTGTCTGTAGGAGTGGAGAATCGCTGAGTTTTCACAAGCACGGTGAAGGAACGATGCCCCTGCCATTGCTTCTAAATTTATCACCACTGCGAGAAGTTTTCTCCAGTCATTTGCGAAATATACTAGGCCTCCTTGTCAGATTCTGTGGCTGTTGTGAGAACCACATTTGTTGACAGACCAAACTGTGCGTTGTAAAAGAGGACATGAATTCAGAGGCAGTTCAGGCAAATTTTATTTGCTAGGGGAAAAAAAAAATCAAGGGGAGAAGTCATTATAAAAGATGATCACAAAAGTCTGATGTTTACACATTGTATCCTCCTAGTGCCATGACATCCTTTAGCAAACAAAATAAACCCGAATTTTTGTGCAAGCATAAACACAGTTGACTGCCCCTGCTGCTGTAATGTACTTATAGCTCTTAAATAAATAGATGCAGTCGATGATCGTGGCTGTATTGATTTGAATTCCATCATGTCCGTTTGGAGTTTGATAAACAGGGTGTGTTTATCCGCAGGACTCCTCAAGCTCCACTCTGCTTATCGATGAGTCATGGCACACATGATGCTGGAGCTGCTGTAATGATTTTATTTAGATCATCTTAAAACCAGAGTAGGCCAGTAATCTGAAAGGATACCACCAAAGCACCCAGAGATCAGATGAACAAGGGATTATGACTGGAGCCAGGGGAGAATGCTAAATGATGCAAAAAGACAGATGCACGCGTGGTTTAATGCCACACTGAGGCTGTGGCATTAAACCTCGGGGAGTAGCTTAAGCCCTTTACTTTTTGGATATAATTTGCTTTATTGAATATGTCATTATATTCAAAGAAAAATGTCATTATTTATTCATTTTAAAAATCTGAGTTTCAGTCAGTGTCAGAGACTTTGCTTCCTGCATTGTAATCAACTTTTTATGCATGAAAATCACAAAAATAAAAAATCCTACATCAAATGCAGTATGGATAGATTCATTGCTTTATTATTTACTACTTGTCAATTTTAAGCAATGATAGGCAGTAGTAATGCTGCAGACAGTACTCAGACACTTGAGTGGAGTGGCGGGTACAAGTGCAGTGTTTCATTGCTGGGACAGCCAGGCGAGCGTTGGTGCACAGAGAGAAAGCAGCCAAAACATATGTGGCAAATGAGAGGGAAAACAAGAACACAGTCCAAGATCAAATACCAGAGAAGGCAGTGCGACAGGCACCCAATCCAGAACAGAGGCAAACATCAGAAAACAGAACAAATCTGTACATAGACAGGCTAGCACAGAAATAAATGCTCAGTATGCAATCAGTGGTCATGGTTTTGCTTTGCAAAGGCATATTATGGTCTGGGGCAGTCATGGTCTGGCGGTTAGGAAACTGGTCTTGTGACCGGAGGGTCGTGGGTATGATTCCCAGGCCTGAGGCCATGACTGAGGTGCCCTTGAGCAAGGCACCTAACCCCAACTGCTCCCCGAGGACCGGGCTAGGGCTGCCCACCGCTCTGGGCACGTGTGCACCACAGTCCTCTAATAATCACTAGTGTGTGTGTGTTCTAACTGCACAGATGGGTAAAAGCGGAGGACAAATTTCGATTGTGGTGAAAAATCACAATTGACAAATATGGCACATTTACATTTTACATTTATATTAGAAATGAATAGGTTGTATAGGTATGTATAATAATGTACAGGTGAGGATAATTAATAATCTGGGGGGGGCACTGAACAGAGGAAGGAGCTGTGATTAGTGTATCGGGGTGGAGGGTCAGAGGCTGATGATGGGTGAATGCTGGGTGGTAACATGACAGTAAGTAGTAATCATTCTAACAGGCTATGTGATTGCTTTAAACCCTTTAATGTGACGATGTGTAGGTAGGACACAGTCCTCATCTGAGCAGATAAAACGGAGCACCGATCTAGTGTGTAGGCACTGAATATAAACTGGTTTTCATCTGTCGACCATCTTGCCATAGGCTAGCATGATGCAGAAGGTACTGCAGAAATAAACAAGGGAACACCAGATGACACCAACGAAAGTCAAGTCTCCCATGACAGTCAGGAGGCATGACAAGTGTGGGTTTGATTACTAATAAAGTGCCTCAGTTGTGAAGAAGACTATGTGAAACACAGCAGATAGAAGAGAACATATCCGAGACAAGTGCAACAACACGAAATAAGTGTAGAAAAGGGCTGTGGAGTCAAATACAAAGGGACACTGTTATATGGAGAATCTACAGTGTGAGATCAGGCCAACTGAAATCAAATTGATGCTCTTGTTGGAATCACCTCAAGTGTAGCTGTGGAGTCCTGTAGGGAGAGCATGCAGTATGCGTTTGCTGAACAATGCCAGTGCTGTGCTGTCAGTGTGCCCTTAGCAATTGATGTTAAGGAAAATGCCTCTTTAAATGCATTGTTTAAGTAGGACAATGCCTTCCTCCAAAATTTACAAGCAATAAAACATAAACCAAATACACCCCATGAATTGATTTGCTTTATGTTAGCAGTTATAACATTTCCTTTGTGTTAGTACTTATAACATTTCCTTTATGTTAGTAGTTATAAGGACCTGTTCAAAAAGCTTGGTCTTCTGAATGTTAGACCTTTTCTTCAGGCTTCCATTTTTTGTTATTCTGGCTTTTGGATTTATTAAATCATTACATATCTTACAACATTTGCATACGCTTTGTAACGTTTCAATGCCCAAATTGCATGTTCATTGTCATGCCTATATTATGACTGAAGATTAGTCATAGCAAAAAGTAATCCAATCTTTCTTTCGCTTTAGTGTGGAACTGGACTTTAAGCTGCAAGAAGACAAACTGCAGCCTTTGATGAAAAGACTGTGTCCAGCGGTGGATCTGCCCTACGCATCCCTGCCTTACTCACAGGAAGTGTTCACGTCCACCCCAAAACGCAAGTCCAAGACTGAAGCTAAGAAGCATGCACGCTGGAAACTGTGGTTCCTCTGATGGATGCCACTCTGAATATCTACCTTTGATCTGTGAATCACGTTCTGACAACACTTGGAGACCTGTCTGTCAAATTCTGCACTGAGAAATGTATATGAGTGGTTGGATTTTACTGAGGAATAACTTTTGTTTTCATTTCACAATGTTTTATAAACCCTGAGTCTGGGAACTGCTGAGAATTCATGTGCTATCACATTTGCCGAAGAGGATTCCATGCAAGGTTCCTTGACATTTTGGCAAGGTAAGGAAAGAATGTATTTTGGATTTATTATAGCTGGTAGTATTCATTTCCAAATCAACTACTTGAAAATGTAGTAACTTTTCTCACCCTAACCCTTGTCTTCTCCTCCAGGGTCCCTGTAGAGCAGACAGGAACTTCAAAGCTTAAAGCTAGCTCACCATGATGCCAGTCTGGAAATGCACCTTCATTGACATTTAATCACAATCAAAGCACAAACTTTGTGAAATATGAAGTGGATATTTCATCTAAAACTTTTTCCCTCCCCATCTGTCTTTCTGTCTCTCTCTCTCTCTATAACGCTTGACCATTTTTTCCAGTGAATGGGGAGAGTTTACATAAAAATTGTTCATATTCTAAGTTGTTCTGAAAGACGTTATCATGTCTGAATGCAGAATCAGTCAACTGCATGCACAAACGCTATGAATTTATAAACATATTTTTTCATTTTAAAAATGTTGAGGAAGTAATTAAGCCGGTAGTTTGTAATATGCTGTGAACTAAATAATAATTAAATTTCCCTGTGAGTGTTCTTGGAAAAAAAAATTATTTCTATAAAAGATTGATTTTTTTTCTATTTAAAGCAAGAGTGTTTCACATTGAACAATGCCTATGGTAGTATGACAGAGACTGCAGATTTTTCAAACACAATGCAATTCAGTTATATTGTGTCTTCATAGAGTAATTTAAACGTTTTGTACACTTTGCAATGCCACCCAAGTAACAGCAATCCTGGACATCTATCTTAGTGTAGCTGTCCAAGAGTACTATTTCCAAAACCACAAAACCTGAAGAGTGAAATATTACTGGTGAAAAAGAGGGCTATGTAAATATCTTATTTATATGATTTTAGACAGTTACTACTAGGACAGCTTCGCATTGGTTCTTTCTTTCAACTTTTTTCAAGCCACTGCCTAGCCTACTTCTATCCCAGTGCCAAATAAATTTTGTTTTGCACTCCACTAAACTGGAGAAATGACCATCAGCTACTTCAAATTTCTCTTGTGTCCAAACATGAACTTGATCATATGTTTTCAAATTCATGAACATAGTGCAGAATTACATTTAAATTGCACAGTCTAGACTAGCTGTTACTGTAGCATAATGAGACAGAGATGCATCGCTATACCTTGGGAAAGTGCAATTGATTTATATTGTGCAATATATTCTACATTTTATACTCTTTCTACCCACAAACAATGCATTTACAATAAAGAAAGAGCTGCAAAAGTCCAAGGCTCTGCTGTCATGTTCAAACTGAATCACTTTTTTGAAGTGAACTAAGGGAGCACTAGGTTGTTTGGGGATACACAGTATATCACAGCACTCATCTCTTGGAAATGATGTGATAGTGCCTTGAACAGGACTCAGCTGCAGGATTAAGAAGGCGGGACCTTCTTTCTTCACAGAAATTGACTGGCTTGGGTTATAGCACAGGGCCGCCTCCAGCAGAACACCTGCTGCTCAGATAGTCAGTCAGCAAATAAATGGCAGTCCAACTACTTTCTCTAGACATAAATATTGTTTCTTTAGTAAGTGAGCACAAACTACTTGAATGTAGTATCAGCAATCATTATCCTATTACTATAGTGGGACATTTGTATTCTTGCATTTACTGAAAAAAGTCAAAGTTATGATGGATACCTAACATAAAAAAAACTACTTTACCAGTGGACAGATAACAGCATTTCATTTCAAAGTACAAGGCCATTTCTTGAGATGAATTCTATAACCATGAATGACCATTTATCTTCCCAACAGCTGCGGATGCTTTAAGGAATTTCAGTATTCATGACATTCTCGGGCTTATTTTAATAAGATGAATAGTCGGAGAATGGATGTAATATTACACAAAATATTATGACCAATACCTCCAAATGATAAGCACTGTTGTAGATATTCGCTTCTGAGGATTATGTTTGTTAGAATAGCATGTCATGCTGCAATGCTGTTTCATTCTGTATTTGTCACAGTGCAGATGCAGTGTAGTCTTTAGGTAATTACACTGAGGCACTTTTGTTGTTTTGACTGTGCTCCAGCACATGGGACGTGAACTGAAACCACTATGAAATGCAGACTTAAAGAAAACCCCAGTGAAAAGCCTCAGTAACAACAACAAAAAATCATTCACCATTCAGTGTAATTTAAATCGACTTATGTTTTTTGCTAAATGCTTGGTATTAGAGTATAACTGCACAAATGAGATAAAGATTAACCTGTAGATCAATAATGGAATGGGAAAAGTAGAAAGGAAGAAATAGCTTGATCCAAAACATACTGCCTCGTTTGTAAAACATGGCAACCATGGTAATATATGGTTGACTGTGAAATTTACTACAAGGGCAGTAATGAAGACATTTTAAACAATTGGAGCTGTGATTAGCCTTCTTATGAGATATATTGAATCCTATGACAAAATTTTATCCAGGGATGGACAGGGTTGGACAACTGTTGGAGATGTCTATATGTTAAGGAACCCAAATCTGCAATCATACTAAATCAATGCCATCGAAGTATGACTGACCCCTTTGTTGTTTTTGACAGGAGGGTTAGGATTGTCTTAAAAATAATCAAATGCCTGCAGATAAGAATCTTTGAAGTATAGATTAAGTATAGATATATCTATATTACAAAGTGTTTGGTGTATTTGTGATCAGTGATGTTCTTCTCAAGGCAAGCACACACATACATGCACACACACACATGATATGCAGTGTCTAAGGGTGAAGCACAGTGTTTTTGCTGTTCCTAGGATTGGAGGTTTGTGCTCTTCTCAAATAAGACTGTTGTCATTCATGGGATCTGTTGGAGCCACTCCTCCAACACAGGAGTGAACATGAGTCACAGTTCTAAGTGCCCCTATCTGTAAGGACCTGGAGATGTCACAACTAAAAAAGTAAATTGTGTGTGAATGTATTGCTGACTACACAGTGTATTGTACATTCTATATAGTGAACATAATGTTAATATCAAAATATATTATGGTGGTAATAATTTAGGAAGAGGGGCTGATACGTTACATCTGTGAGAAATGCTTAGAGATGTATGGCACAGGCTTATGGAGGTGAAAAGAAGGGGAGTGATTGTATTCACCATGCCTGTGAGAATATTTACATGAGCAACCAGGGTCACCTTCATAGATATTTCACTTAGAGAGAGAGATAAGGAGAGAGAGAAAGAGACAGATAGACAGATAGATAGACAGAGAGGGAGAGGGAGAGAGAGAGAGAGAGAGAGAGAGAGAGAGAGAGAGAGAGATGATAGTGATGACACAAATTAATGCACAAGTAGCTCTAACTCAGCTAGCATGAACTAGGTCAAATGGGCCGGACAGAGGATTGCACTCAGTCCTACTGAATTACAGTAAAGGGTTAGGATTAATTACAAACACAAAGGAGCAAAATTAAGAGAGAGAGAGTATGTGACTCAGTAAATAAATAAACTGCAAGAAAGGCAAGGACAAACAATCAGGACCTTATTTTAATGCCTGACCCGTACAATGCCCCCTTTACAGATGCAAAACTTCATAAGATCTCATTAAATAATGATGGAGTGCTGAAGCTCGATGGGCAGTAATTCCAGCCTCCCTGACCTGCTCCTTCATCCCTACACATGGTTATGAGTCAGTTGGCATGAGGAGATCCATGGAGTTCAGCAGGAAGGTTTAATGAAAACATCAGGTTAAGGGTAAAGTGGACAAGCGGCAAAGATGGTGCCACTGGGTAATGCTTACTCTACGGTGGTCATGTGGTCTTTTTGAAATCTTTGTATGCACCATTCAGTACGGTGCTGTATTGCCCCTGAAATGCATAGCTGTATGTTATTGAGCTATTGAGCTAATACCGTTAGCTATCAGACCCAGACTACTACAATGCTTCATTGTGATTTGTTATATTGTATAATCTTCATTGTAATGCAGTATAAATGTGTAATATTTAGTGTAACTATATTTATGATCACTAGTGTGTGTGTGTGTGTGTGTGTGTGTGTGTGTGTGTGTGTGTGTGTGTGTGTGTGTGTGTGTGTGTGTGTGTCACTGCACAGATGGGTAAATGCGGAGGACAAATTTCGATTGGGGTGAAAATCACAATTGACAAATATGGCACATTTTATTAACAAATTCTGTCGCTTTATAAACATATTATGTACACATGATGTACATATGAAACTTACACAATATCTAAACAATACACTTGTATGGATATGTATAGAGACAGATACACCAAATGGTCACTTTATTAGTCATCCATACAGTAGTACCACATTGGACCTCCTTTGACCTTAAGAACCACAACGATTTGTCATGACAGACACCATCAGGTATTAAAATAGTTATGCAGGAATTTTCCTCCTGCCCTAAGTAGACAGAAGAGGTTCTTGCAGTTGTCACAGATTAGATCAGAGGTACTGACATGCTCTGAACACCCCTACCTCGTCCGAGAGATGCTCTATAGTATTAAAAGACTGTGGAGGCCAGGGAAGCAAAATAAACTCACTGTGATGTTCTTGAATCCAGTCTATGGCTAAATGACCCTTGTGGCCTGGTGCATTGTCTTGTTCATAGTGTCTGTCAGCCATAGGATGAACAGCTGTTATGAAGGGATCTGGTCAGTCACTTGGTCAGTCACATGTCTAATTTTCATACAGGTACTTCAGTGTACTTATGGTCATACCTTAGTTTAATGAATTTGGTTTACAAAAAACATGCAGTACAATAATTATGTAAAATAAATGTAATGGCAAGAACCATAACACCGTTATCTATGTTTCCAGTCAAATGCTGGCATACTTGCCTTGTTTGCATTTTTGGAAAATGTTTTGAGAATGGAGAAACTCCTCTCTCTGGCAAACAGGTTTGTAGGTGTCTAGCTACAAACCAAACAGAAGACTGTGTTCCTCAGAAGACTATATAAATAATGGCTAAATGTGCTAGCACTGCTCACTAGATTGTATTAAGTGCTGTGTCAGTGTTCCGAGTGATTCTGAAGATCATCAAAAATGTAATGGAACTCCAGTTCATAGTTCAGCTCATAAAACAGCTGTTTGTGGTGTTATTTAAACTTTTCTTAAAACACCACAAATAGTGCCTATGCAAGCCCAAACAATGCCAAGATCCATTATGACACTGACATAAATGTGATTAATAATATATCGGGCAGCAAAATGCAAAATTCTATACAGTGTGAATGTTAGGTAGGAGTACTGGGAGAATGTGATCATCAGACTGTTGACAGACAACAGTGTCAGACGAGCAGTTAAACAGAGGATCGCGTTATACAGGGTATTTGTGTGCAATGCCAGATCTCTCATCTGAATGCTATCATTTGCCTAAATGCTGAGCAACATCCTCGTGAGTCTATAATATCAGCTGATCAGTGTTATGTTAGAGAAGATAGAGCAAAGCAAAGCCATTTGACAGTAGGGGACATGGACAATAATATCACAGACACACTGTTACCCTACTTCATGACATCCTATTTCGGGTCCAACGCCTGTGATAGATGAGAGAGCCGGATCTAAATTCTCTCCACTGCGGAGGTTGGGAGGACAGGGGATTTACAGTAAAGAACAGGATAGTGTGTCCTCTTTTCCTCCAGATATCAGCCCCTTCAACAAGTTCAGTCAGGAGGTTTATATGATAGAAATTATAGATAGAAGACTGAGAGAATGAACATGTTTACCAAGCATAAGGGAGATATGGGGAAGAGGCTATGAGAAAGAATGTTTGCACAAGGGGCACCACACACCTAGGTTTCTCCATTCCTGGTCGTAAAGGTCCTTTTATACAGGTGCATGAACATGGCAGGGTACCACAGAGAAAGAAGTCTGGGATTTCAAGAGGGGGTCAAATGATGGAATTAGAGCAATGATACTAACAGCTGTGCTGCCATTGTGTTCTCCTCTCTAGGCTCAGCAGTTTTAAAAAATTCTTTACAGTGGAATACCAACATCTCAGGTCTCTCAACAAATGACTCCTCAAGCCCTCCCTGCGGATAGGAAAATACACAATTTCACACCTTAGTGCTTTGAAAAACACCCAAAAGTAAGGCTTGGGAGAATTGATTTATAGCCTTGCCACCTAGTCCTGGGCCTGGAGTCCCCCCCATACTGCACGTTGTAGTTCTTTCCCCATTCTCACATTCAAATAAATTCATCAGCTAATTATCAGTCTTCATGGGGTGTATTCAAAGGTACTCCAGGACCAGGACTGACACGTAGCTACAATACTTCAGAACTCTAGCCTTTGCAGGGATCTAAAGTGCAGATGTAGCAAACACAGACTACCCTTATTCTTCAGTGAAACTTTGATCTGATCAGAGGGGGCTCTCTCCCTCTCCCAACATATGGCAAGGACCAGGACCCCTCTGACGAAAAGGTGACTAGCAACAAACCATAAACAGTCTAGCTGAAGGCTTATCACCTGACTTTCAGACCATTCCCCAAGAGTTCTAGATGTCGTAAATTCCACAGATTGGAGATGCACTCCATCTATCAGAGTGTTACACCTAGGGAACCATGACCCCGAAATTCCATCAGATTCAAACATTTACCAGCTCAAGCAACCTTCCTAATTCCACAGAGACATATTGATAGACATATACAGTATGCTTCTCTTTCCCACAGATCCACACAGATCTCACAGATTTCCCACAGATCTACAAACTTGCCATTTAACCCCACTATGATGTCAAACGATAATCCTTGCATGCCCTCCTGTTATATCTTTAGTCATACTCTCTCACCATGAATCTTACTTGGTTAATAAGTTCTTCCTTGTTCGTCATTGTTTGGTCTGATAAGCTTGCTCTGTCCAGTTTATAATTCTCTCAGGTTGCTTTAATAGTTTTTCATTCTTTCTTTCTTTCATCTGCTAGTTAGCCTTCAGGTCCACTGCAAATTCAGCCCAGACTAATTTATGTTATGTTTGGTGTTCTGTAATGATTTTAGGAAACTCAATACCTCCAGTCTTTAGTAGAATCTTAGTCAATAATTAGTCTGCATGTTCTCCTCTCTCTGTGTGCCCAATAAACATATGCATAGTCATAATGTTATAATAAGTGTGAGTGGAGAGTGAAATTCTAACTTTTTTTACAAGAAATAGAAATAATCAGGTTATCGACCTGGTGACTTTTATGAGTTAAGACTGAATTAATAACCATTAATAAAGTAATTGAAATTAAGACATTTTTCATGGTAATCAGGGTGGTGTCCCAATCAATGCCATCCATTATGATTGACAATTTATTGAAGTGTTAAAGTCATCACACAGATGACAGCCCAGAAGGTAAGGCAAATGATTCAGCATGAATAATGCAGAGTTCATTTCAGCAGGTTAGGAGAGAATAATTACCTACTGATCATTCTTTCTGCTCAGTGGAGTTCAGGTTTCCAGACTATGAGACACATCCAGACAGGGCCTCGGTTTGAAGACGTGCTACCTGAGCCGTGTTATCAACTAGCTTCAGCACAACTGATCTCCAGCGACCATTTTGAGCTTTGTTCTGTTTCGTCCGTCCATCTGTGCGGCCCTCAGATCTTCCCATCTGCGTCAGGCAGGTGTCTCATATCTGCAAGCACAACATCAATCACTGCGGCGGTGGAGAGAAGAGATAGCTGACACTCATGTTTTCTCCGCAAACCTCTTGTTTGATGGAGCAGTATGTTTTGGCCCTGTGACATGAGCCTCTGCAGCACCCCCCCCATGCACTCAGACGGAGAGCCACCTTGACAGCGAGAAGTGGTTAATGAAGCGTGAGGGTCATTGAGATGGTTCAATATTTTTTATTAAACCTCCAGCAGGAGAGCCCGGTCATGAGCAGCACAGCTGTCAGTCTGAGAAGCATCTGTCAGTTCTCTTCATCATTACTTATTGCTGTAGAGGAGACTGCTTATAGTCTCCATAGTCTATAAGAAGACACAATACACCATGGCTCCTAACCACATGAAGACTGAGCAGTTAGAGTGGGTTTGATAAATTTGTCCTGGCTTGGCCCCAAAAGCCTGACACAGCAGCAAACCAAGAGGGAAACAATAAGCCTTTCCATCCCAGAGGAACATAGATGGATGTTGACATAAGGGGCTTATGATGGTATTCCTGAAGATGCTGAAATTCTTTACTGATTCATCATCTGTTGGTGATGGTGTCATTTTGATGTGTTGTTTTCTTCTTCATTGATATCTTTAATACACTATGCAGTATAAAACATATGATAGAGTATGAAAGTCAGATGCAACATGGTAAAATGAGTGTAACAAAGAGTAAAATGAAATAATAAAACCTATTCAGCACACTCCATACCATCAAACCTAGGGACAGGATTAGCATCCTATCTTTATGGGAATCGATTTCTCAAAATTGCCATCACTCACATTCAATTATTCACAAAGACAAGAATCAGACCCAGACATTAAATCATGTGATCACAACAGCTTCGAAGGTATACTCATCTCCTGCTGAAAAAACTGAACTGATGAATGTAGTGTGGTATGCTGATGACTAACACTCTCCACCCTTGAAATTATACCTAGTCTGTACAAACTCCGTCCACTGGGATGTTAATGATTTAGCGGAGGATAGAGAGGCCACATAGACAGTTTTTAATCAAAATCAACAGTCACAGTAAAGGTTGCAACATCACATTTTTAATATAGCAAGGCTGTGGATCATCTGGTTAGGGAAACCCTGAGCATTTTTGTGGTTTGAATGTAGCTGCTGGCTGGCAGTATCTGAACAAATGAACAAACTTACAAAAGTAATATTCCTAATGGGATTCTGAATGACCTGAATGACTTGCTTCTGTGGTTATGGAAGAAGAAGAGGGCATAAGATTTTTAAATAACAGAATAACTGTGAGGCTGGAATGCAGAATGCTTTGATTTGGTGGTATTAAGGATAAGGTTTGAGTATTGCTGGAGTTATTAGAGGAGCAATACAAGAATATCACAGCCCTTAGTCCTTCCAATCCAGAGAACTATAAGTAATTTATACAGATCAGTTGTATTTTGGCTAGATTTGTTAGTTGGTGCACCAAATAGCTAATAAAATTAATTTTTTGTGTTTGGGTTCAATTCAACATCAAAAAAATTAGAGTGTAGCAAAAAGAAGCATAGTAAGAAGATTGTAATATGACTTTCTTGACTATAATATAAACAGGCAGATTGCTGTCAGGGTTGTTGCAATTTTAATTCACAAAAAACATTTAAATAGTGTCTAGGACTGTCACGTTGAGGACCCCGGCCCCTCCCTTTTGGGCGTGTGTCAACGTTGTCCACGTGCTTTGTCTGCGTCAGTGGAATTCCGTGGTGAAGGCTATGTCGTGTGAATAATGTGTCTCACCTGTGAATCGTCTCGTAATCACGTGGGGCTAATGTGGTTTGTCTATTTAATGTGCGCTCGCGCAGTGTCCTGTGCTCGTCGTTGTCTATGTCTGCACGTTGTGCTGAATGTGTCAAGTGTTTATTGTGCGCTATTGCGCAATACACGTCTTCATTAAACGTGACGTTTGCTGCCATCGAGGGATTCTATGTCTCGTCCTTCGCGCTGCACCCACCGTCACAGAACGACGAGCCGCGAAGAGACACCAACATGCCAGGCTACGCCACCCGGCATAAGAAGGCGGATCGCCCCAGCAAGCGGCACCACCGCTCTTCTTCCTCTCCCCCGCGCCGCAAAGCCCCGCCGACTCGGGCACAGCTCATGCAGGACCCCGAGTGCGCGTACCTGCTGTGCGCGGCTCGGGAGACCTCCATACCCGAGCTGGCGGAGGAGTACCACCGGACAGCGGCGCGGGTGTGGGAGGAGAGGCACCCAGCTCCTTCCCGGGAAGGATCACCCATACGGGTGAGTAACCCCGAGTTCTACGAGGCGTCGCCACCAGAGGGCGTGCTCGTAGAGGAGGAGAACCCGCCGACGCTGGCGCAACTCGAGGAAGACCCTGTGTGCGCCTTCCAGCTGGCCTCAGCCCGGAGGCTAGAGGAGAGGGAACCCGAGCTGGCAGAGTCCCTCCGCCAGGGCGCGGTACGGATTTGGAGGGAGCGACACTCCCCTCCATCCCGCGTCCTCTTGCCTCTGAGGGTGGGCTCCTGCGTCTTCGGTGCTACCGAGTCCACCCCAGAGAGCGAGTTTGGGGAGGTGGACTCCGAGGAGGAGGAGCAAGAGGACGCGGAAGAGGCCTACCCTCCCTCTCTGTATGATGCCTCCACCGTGGACTACGATGGAGGGGAGGAGGAAGAGGAATACCCTCCGTCGGAGGACTCCACCTCCACCGTGGACTATGGTAGGGAGGAGGCGGAGTCGGAGGAGGAATCGGAGGAAGAGGATTACCTCCCTCCGCCCGTGTGCTCCTCTCGCACCGCAGAGAAGGGTGAGGAGGACGAGGGCTCCTATACTACGGAGGAAGAAGAGAGCCCTCCCCCCTCAGAGAAGTCTGCGGAGACCGTGAGAGGGAAGCGGACGCCCTCTTCCGCTCGCTCCAGCGACAGTGCCGGGTGGCAGCCGGAGCAGTCCATGGAGTGGAGCCGGGGAGAAGAGGAGGTAATGGAGACCGAAGGGGACCACCCACACGGCCCGCTCGGCCAGTCCGCCAGCCGTGCTGCACCGGGCACGTCTGCCCACCGCGCTGCACCGGGCACGTCTGCCCGCCGCGCTGCACCGGGCACGTCTGCCCGCCGCGCTGCACCGGGCACGTCTGCCCGCCGCGCTGCACCTGGCGGAGAGTCCGCAGCGAAGGCAGGAGGGGGACTGCCCAAGGCAGCACCAGCAGCTCCAGACCTCTCTCCCCTGCTCGCTCTCCTCCTGGCGCGAAGCCTGGCGCCTGTTATGTGTTTGTCTGTGCCAGTGTTCGTCAGTCTTCCCGTATGTGTGCCGAGTCCCCTATTCCCGTTTGTTCCTTTGTGTGTGAATGTACCGGTGTGTGTATTCGTGTCTGTTCCGTTGAGTGTGTCTAACGTCTTCTGCCCTGTATTCCCAGGGAGGTGGTTCTAGGCGGTTCGTGACGCACGCTTCGCCGAGGGCAGTCACCTCCCAGACGCAGGACTGAGCGCGTTGGATCCGCCCTTCGTTGTGGGTTCGGGGCACTCGGTCCTGTTGGCACCCCGGGACGGGTAGTGCCCTTGGAGGGGGCGTCTGTCACGTTGAGGACCCCGGCCCCTCCCTTTTGGGCGTGTGTCAACGTTGTCCACGTGCTTTGTCTGCGTCAGTGGAATTCCGTGGTGAAGGCTATGTCGTGTGAATAATGTGTCTCACCTGTGAATCGTCTCGTAATCACATGGGGCTAATGTGGTTTGTCTATTTAATGTGCGCTCGCGCAGTGTCCTGTGCTCGTCGTTGTCTATGTCTGCACGTTGTGCTGAATGTGTCAAGTGTTTATCGTGCGCTATTGCACAATACACGTCTTCATTAAACGTGACGTTTGCTGCCATCGAGGGATTCTGTGTCTCGTCCTTCGCGCTGCACCCACCGTCACAAGGACAGAATAAATCATGAAAAAAACCAACCAACAAAATTAGAAAGTGCAGAGCATATGTGGATTTGAGAAAAGTTGATAACAAGAAAAAATATACAAATTGTACAACAAAAGACTGAAAAAATTATTGTTTTAAAATTGTTGTAAATTATTGTTTACTACAGAGAGGAGAGGAGGTACAGTAGCTAATAGCAGGCTACAAAGTCAACAACTTGTCTCTGAATGTAGAGACACAATGAGACAAGGAGAGAGGTTGATTTCAGGAAAGTATGACGTGATCACTCATCTATGGGTCCTCTGTGGAAATCGTCAAAAGCACCAAGTTCCTTGATGTCCACCTAGCAGAAACTCTCACCTGGACCTTTAACAGGCTCAATAGCCAAGAAAGTCCATCAGTGAGTCTTCCTTCTGAGGAGGATGAGGAAAGCTAATCTCCGTCTTGCCATCCTCATAATGTTCTACAGACAGTATCCAGAGCAGCTGCATCACTGTCTGGTCTGGCAATTGTGTCTGTCTCAGACCGTGAGAATAGTAAAGACAGCTGAGAAGATCATCAGGCATCACATAATTTCTATCATAATCATTTACATCACATGCTGCTCTTGCAAAGCTACTATCACTGTGGAATGTTCACACATACCCCTCACACAAACGCTTCTGTCTCCAGATTTCTGGGAACATGTACCAAAGCATTTGGGCCCTCATGGGCATATTGTGCAACCTTTTATTCCCCATGTCATCATATTCAATTTAACAAATACTGTGTCCCATCTGGCTGTCACCTCAGTGTCTGCTGTATGTTACAAGCATGTCTGCTAAATGTCACAGTATGGTACATCCTTTGCATATCCATCCACTTTACTTTGTGTTATACACTGGTCGGCATGCACTATGTTCCTGTGTGACTGGAGCTGTAGTTAAGTTGGCTTGACAAAGCCAACTTACTGTTCTTCTTAATCTTCTTCTTATTATTATTCAGACTCGAAAAAACTAGAACGCTATTTCATCCACAGCTTTTAAGATAGAACCACCAAACTTTGTAGGAACCTCCGCCCCATACCCGAAAGAGTTGCTTGTGCTTTTTAGAAAGATACACCACCTGCATCCACCCTTTTTATGCCTCCAACCAAGCCATTTTTCCCATAGACTTGCATTGGGCCAATTTTCAAACTTTTCACAACTCTATCACTCTTTTATCCCTTCTTTTTCATCCCTTCTTTTTCACCCATTCACTTCCATTCATTTTTCACTGCCTTCTAGCTCGTATGTTTTACATGCTATTACCACCAAAATCACTAGATATAGTACATCTGGTCTGATATCAGTAAAGATAAAACTATTTTTTACCACTCATTTTGTATTCATCCTTTTTTCATCCCTCCATTCTCCCATAGAAATACATTGATTTTATAACTACATCAGCTGTATAGATAGTACAACTAAATCTGCTGTACTGACTAACCTGTATATATGCTAAACATGGTGTTATATGGTCTTATATGGTCTAAAACAGCTTTTTATTTTCTTCTATTCATTCTTTTATCATCCATTCATCCCTCCATCCTCCCATTGAAAACCACTGATATAACTGAAACAAATGTATAGATAGAATGTAACGTATTGAACAGGCAGAGAGGGATCCAAATGCGGAAGAACACCGCTTTTATTGAAATGAGACGCTGGTACAAAAACAGGCAGGTGAATCACGAGTACTAGGATCAGTAGTAACAGCGTTTTCTTGGCGTGGTCAGGACGGTCCAGGGTCATACCGGGGGAGCAGAAGTCAGGAGGTACAGAGGGACTAGGCAGGAGGCAAGGTCGGGGATGTAAGCGAGGGTCAGAACACAGGAGAGCAGACAGGTAATAGAAAGGCTTGGTACGCGGCATGAGTCGGCAATACTTCGCGACTGAGATGTGCTGGTGAAGTGCTTAAGTAAGACTGAAGGGGGCGTGGTAATGAGGGGCAGGTGAGGCTGATAAAGGAGATCAGGTGGCATTCCTGACATAGAACAACTAAATCTGCTGTACTGATTCAACTGTTAATATGATAAATATGCTGTTATATGCTCTAAAACAGCCTTTTATTTTCTTCTATTATTTCTTTTTTCATCACTTCATCCCTCCATCCTCCCACTGAAAACCACTGATATAACTCAATCAGATGTATAGATGAACAACTAAAAATGCTATAACAATTCAACTGTATACATGCTAAACATGGTGTTATATGGTCTTATATGGTCTAAAACAGCTTTTTATTATCTTCTATTAATTCTTTTTTCATCCGTTCATCCCTCCATCCTCCCATAGGATTACATTGATTTCATAACTCCCTTAATTTTCCAGATACAGGGATCAAACTTGGTGAAATGACTCAGTAGCTAATCCCTAGCACTACACTGAATATCATATTGATGCCAATTGTCTGTACTCCCCTTCTATCATTTCATTCATCCCTCCATCCTCCCATAAGAATCCATTGATTTTAAAAATCCCTTAATTTTCAAGATACAGTGATCAAACTTGGTGAAATGACTCAATAGCTGATGCCTGTCACTGTACTGAATATCATATTGATGCCATTTGTCTATCCTCCCCTTCTATCATTTCATTCATCCCTCCATCCTCCCATAAGAATCCATTGATTTCATCAATCCCTTAATTTTCAAGATACAGTGATCAAACCTTGTGACATGACTCAGTAGCTGATCCCTAGCACTGCACTGAATAACATATTGATGCCATTTGTCTATCCTCCCTTTCTATAATTTCATTCATCCCTCCATCTTCCCATTGAGAACCAGTGATTTTCTAACTGCCTTAGTTTTCAAGATACAGTGATCAAACTTGGTAAAATGACTCAGTAGCTGATCCAGAGCACTGTACTGAATGTCATATTGATGCCATTTGTCTATCCTCCCATTCTATCATTTCATTCATCCCTCCATCCTCCCATAAGAAACCATTGGTTTTATAATTCCCTTAATTTTCAAGATACATTGATCAAACTTGGTGAAATGACTCAGTATCTGATCCCTAGCACTGCACTGAATATCATATTGATGCCATTTGTCTATCCTCCCATTCTATCATTTCATTCATCTCTTCATCCTCCCATAGGATCTTATTGATTTTATAACTCCATCAGATGTAAAGATTTAACAACTTAATCAGATATACTGTCTCAAATGTAAATATACTAAGTTGGCTTGACAAAGCCTGTTGTAACAGCATGAAGACAATGTTAAGTATGTTAAGTGATAATAGTTGGTCCCAGAAACAGCAAATAGGGACAGCAAATATAGTTGTTTTATCTTATCAGCTGAAACAGATTGAAAAATCAATGGTATCCTATGGGAGGATGGAGGGATAAAAACGAATGAATAGAAGAAAAAACTGTTTAACACCATGTAAGACCATATTTAAAGTTTGTTCACAAACTTTACTTTCTAGTTCATATTTATTGTTTACACTTCTGTTCTTTTGAGTTGCACTGTGGTCCTGGAGTAAAGTTATTTTGTGTCACTGTACACTTGTATATAACTGGAATGACAATAAAAAGCCTCTTGATTGCCTTTCAACTCTTAATAGACTAAGCAGTTATCATAGGCACACTGAATATATAGTCATAGGACTGAGGAACATTCTGGAAGACTCTACTATATATTGTAATGGATCCTTCTCATCATGTGATCCCTCTATTTTTCCTTCTGGCTTTTTTCATCCATGTGCTCATTGTTTATCATCTCCCCACCTCCTTGTCAAATCTGTTTTCCTTTCTGATTCCCACCACCTGTTTCATATCATCTCTTACCCTCTCCACCTATATCTCAGGTCCGCTTGTGCTAGGGTACCAATAGTTGACTAAAAATAAGTTTTGTTTGGAAAAAGGAGGAACTCACCTTATGGGGTATGTATTTCCCATTACTTTGTGTATTTCTCTTCCCTATAGAGCTAGCACTGTAGAGAGCCCCGAGAACACTGTTTCCACCATTCCCCTGAAATCTCTGACCTATCAGAAGTCTTTAGGAACCCATGGCTTCAAGCCCAAAGAGGACACTATGCTATAGATCCCCCATGTGGTTCCACACCTCTCTACAGACATGCTTAACTATTGTTGCACCTAGAAACAAAGGAATAGATGAAGGTGTAAGGGTAGCACTGACTCACTGATAGGATGGTAGCTTACAGCCATGCATAGATTATCACTATGACTACTTGATAATGAGTAATGTACTAGCTATCACACTTTCTGTCTTGTAATTGAGGTTCTTACTCACAGAGTGCATATGTGCAGCATGTATGCAGAGTCCTTGCTCATCTTCTACAGTTATACATAGTGGTACATCAAGCTAGAGAAATGTGGAATTTCACAAGCAGAAACTTTACTGGGGTACATCATTAGTTAAAATGGTGAGACGGATGATAAAGTCAATGCAGTATTTCAATGCCCCCAGGCCCAAACAGTGAAAGAATGACATATTACTCAGAATTTGCAGACGTATATAGATAATTTAATTATGAATCTTAGTGTGGCCGCCCCTCTAACCTTCCTCTTGAAAGAGTACCAGATAACTCATCTGGACAGTCTGTCATAAAGACATTTGAAGTATTGAAGGATAGGTTCACCACCACTTCCATTCTTAAGCAACCTGACTGTTCTCAGCCTTTTGTTGTAGAGGTACATGTCTCAGAAATGAGGTAGATGCAGTGTTATCACAGCATCATAGCTAGTTGGAGATGTTTTTTTCACATAAACTCTCCATCACACACTCTCCAAGGGCAATTATAATGTCAGCAACAGTGATCTTCTTGCTATGAAGGATGTGTTCAATGTTCACATGTTCAATCTTTGCACTCAATCTTCCTACCTTGGTCCGGCACTGCTTGTAGATGGTCTGCAGGTCAGGAAGCTCAGTCAAAACGGTGTGCTCAGCTGAATGTGCCACCCATCTGTCTTGCTTGGTGCTGTTCCCAAACCAGGCTGTGATGTTTCCCTTGAGGATGCCTTCAGTGGTGCAGGTGTCGGAGTTCTGCAGCACCTTGGGTCACAGTCTGAAGTCCTTTAGATGTCTAAGGTGGTAGAGACACTGATGAGACCTTCTTTGCTGGAAAATTGACATACCAAGATCATAACAATTCCTGTGACACGTGAACTCCAAGCTCCTTGAAACTGTCTGCTTTTGCCAAAGGTAAATTTGTTGATCTAGACTCGGTAGTAGCTTCTCTCCTATATTTTGTTTCAGTCCACTCTCAACTCCTTTGTCTTGCTGTCATTAAGGAGTGAAACTATTATCTTGGCACCAATTCTCCCTATGTTTAATCACCTCCCAGCAGGCCTTCTCATCATCAGTGGAGATGGAGAAACCACAATGGTTTCATCAGCAACCCTGACAATGGTGGTAGAGGTGGAAGTATCCATGAAGTCATAAGTGTATCCTGGGCTCAGGATACAACCCTGCACTTCTTGTGGTCTGTCAGGGTGTTGGAGATCCAGTGACACAGGGATGGATGAAGTTCCAGATCTTCCAGCTTGGTGATAAGTTTGGAGGGCATAATAGTGTTAAATGCTGTGCTGTAGTCAATAAACAGTATTTAACATAATTACCCCTCCTAGTGTCTAGGGGTAATTATGTCAGATGAGTCTGTTGTGTGGAGCAGATGTGTGATGGCATAATCCGTTTAATAGTTGTGATGGTATGCTGCAGAGGGTCTACAGAGTCTGAAAATGAAGAGATGATGAAGTGTCTGACCAGTTTTTAGAAGCACTTCATCACGACTGATGTGAGGGCCACTGGGCAATAGTCATGGAAGCAAGCTGGCTGGGGTTTCTGAGTGCATAGCCCATCTGGTTCCCCTGCATTCCTGATATCATAAATGTAGAGTATGTCAAATTGGCCATCAAGTTGGAGATGAATTTTGGACTGCCCAAGAATATTGTCAGGTGTTCAATTCTCTGCTCAAGTATGGAAGGCCTTGTGTTAGAGGCTTGAGATTAACCTCAACCTCACTTAAGGCTTCCACCTCCAGAGCAACAGTCAACTGAACCAGATTATCCAAGAGATTGGAAGGTCTCTATGTTCATATTGTAGGGGTCACTTAGGAGTTACTACTTACCTTGGGTAGAATGTTAAAATACAACCAGATTGCCAATGTCGACCAGCCCCTATTTGTGACACAGTCTCTCTCTCAAACCCGGACCTTTGACTGTCATTGTGAAAGTTAAGTCTTTGATTTTTTAGCCATTGGTATGATTGCACCCTTTCTATTGTATTGTAAGCTACACAATTCATATCCTGTGTCTTCCTCTGTTCAAAAACCAGCAAACCCATTCCTGATTGATGACTCCCATTGCAACCACCTTGACCACCTTGCATCACGTCAGCAAATGAGGCCCCGTTTTGGGGGGCAGGGAGGTAGGGGGGTGGGTCACAAATCTATTATACCACACTTGGCCACAAGAGGTTCGCCTCACATGAATTCTCAGCTCCCTCCCCTTGTTGGTCAGCCTGTGTCTTTGTAAAGTCTTGTAGATTGCAATTCTGAAAGTTTTCTTTATCTGTCTCCCTTTTCCTGACCATTGATTTATTCACTATGCACTAGTTGTTTAGTTGGAGCTGTGTATGTACTCAAACACTGCCCATCTCTGAACACTGATAAATTATAAAACAGAAAACGTTGGAATTTGAAAATGAAAGTACATTGTACTGTAGAGTTTATCTGTGAATTCTGGTCACAAGTGTGGATGCCGGTGACTCATTTTACTGTACTGATGCCGTGATTGTTGATGGCTGCGATAAAGTTAATTCCAAGGTGCAGAGAAATAACAGCTCAGATTCAAGCACATTCCTCAAATCTTTCTCATCTATCAGCAGAAAGTCCCATCCAACATTTTCTGACCAATGGTGTCCATCCCTCAACTAGGCCCCTTTAGCAGCAAGCTGTGTTATCTAGTAGCCGAGCTAGCTACGTATTTAGTAGTCACAGTGAAGCAAGTATATATATTCTAATAAATATCATATTCACAATGTATATCAAAGGATGAGTGTGAGTCTGTTCTTTCCAGGGTATGCAAGACTGATACAAACTTACAAGAAATGACTTTGCTTAGGGTTGCTGTAAACAAGATGCACCTGAAGTAATAATCAGTGTCTTATGGTAAAAGCTTGAATGGGCATGTCCCAGGCTATAATTGTGTTACACTGACTGATTTTATACTGGTGATCTACAAATGAATTATTGTTTGATTCTCCACTGTATTTGTCTAATCATATCTAATATCCCTTGAGATATTATGTATTATGTATTATGTATTATGTATCAACGCTTTCTTGTCCTAGCTGAAATTTCTGGTTAGCAACAGTCATATTCATAATCATTTTAAGACTGATAGTTTGTCCAGGTACTTTAAATTAAGGACTATAAATAAAGGAGCTGTGAAATATTTTAATTCTATCTGCAAATATCCTCAAATCTAAGCTCCACTCTTTTCTACTAAATACTGGAGTTCAGAGCCAGAACAAAAATGTGTGTTTCTGAGCCATTGCTCACAGACACTACTGTATGTACGACATGAAGAATTGTCTCCAAATTTAAAAATAGTCACCTACTGTTAAGGATTACAACCTAATCCTCTGTCCTCCAGACAGAAAAGTAGTCATCATGAGTTAACGATTTTCTTGCAGAAGAAGGGCATTGAGGCCTTCATGAAAAAAAAAATCATACAAATAAGTATACAAAATAATGGCAGTGTGAAATTAAATCCATTTATAGTGGAGCACAGCAACAAAAGAGGACGTTTTGGGGTCAAGAGATGGTTTTGACTGAAGTCCCAAATCACAGCCCCTGTGATTATTGCTTTGTGACCCTCGAGGCTTCTCCCAGTTCCTGTGCTAGTGTAGCACACCACATCGCTCTAGTCTAGGAAGGCCACCAGGACGTGGGCAGCAGAGTGGAACTATCACAGCCCGGCAGAACCAAGCATATCTCCTTCTCTCTCTCTTTTCTCTCTCTCTCACACACACATAAACACATTCACAACAGTATTAATCTGGTGTGTGTCCTGTGTAAATGTTCTTATTAACGAGGGCACAAAAGTGATGCCCATTTTGTGAAAAAAATTTGTGGCACAAAAGTGATGCCCATTATACGTGCACCTGTAACAGCCGGGGAGAGGGACTATGAGCAGGATGTCAGTAATATTCCTTTCTTCTAAACAAAATCTGTTTAGTGTTACACTTATTTATAATCAGTTCTCTCAGTTTTCACATTGGATTTGAACTGTTGTGCTACAGTTGCATGCTGAAGGTCATCAACATAATTTAATGTTCAGTTGTGTTGTTATATCTTGGAAAATCTTGCTTGCAATATACAAAGCAATCTAGGAAACAAAATGGGACTTTCATCAACAATGAAGTTTATGTGCCAGTGAAAGACAGAGAATATTTTTACTCTGTGATTGAAATATTCAAAATATATAGGAAAATATAACCCAATGAATTCTTCACAACCTTTGAGTTGAAGATCTTGCTGACCAATCTAAATAAGGCAGAATACTTTAAATAATGTGAATTTGTGGACCGATTTATCCAGTGAGTGTCACAATGTGACATTGGGTACACCCTCTCTTTATCAGAAACACTGTGGTTGCTTCACAGAGCTCTGTCTTGCTCTGTCAATCCAAAGAGGATTAAACCATGTGCTCTTACACCACTGTCTGACCTCACATTGCAGTTACAACAGTGGTGATGTACAGTCAGGAGTGTGGCCTATGCACCAGCCCAGAGTGCAGTGCAGAACACCTCTGCCACTTTCTTCTTCTTTTATGCACTTAATAAAAAACTAGTGCCATCTAACACTGATAAGGTGGTAGCACTGCAAAGATGATTTAGCCTTTGTTTGGCCACATTTGGTGACAGAGCAAAGCAGACAGAAAATAGAAAGTGCGATATAGAGAGTGAGAGAGAGAGAGAGAGAGAGAGAGAGAGAGAGAGAGAAAGAGAGCGAGAAATCAGTCTTTGGCTGGCTGACCAGCTGTAAGCATTTAGAGAAGCAATCTGAAAACAAACGTCTTGCACCAGCAGCCTCTAATCTCCACAGGGAGGTCAACAGCAGGAACATGAGCAACACATCATCTGTTTCTGTGCTCCCTTTAAGGCTTTTAAGTTTCCATGGGTACAATAATGATGTTTCACAGGTGTGGTATTACAAGATGAACTATGAGCCCTGCTATGAAGAATGGCGGAGGTCTCCTCTTGTGGTATAAAAAAATAATTCAAAGAGGGTATAGACAGATGGGAAAAGAAGAGGGGGAAAGAAGATGGTCAAAAAAGGAAAAACTCAATTTGGAAATTATCCTTTCAAAGCAAATAGGATATTTTCAGTGAACAAGAGACGTTTAACCCCTTTTTAGCTTTTTTTCTCTTTTCCTTTTCCTTTGCCAGACATCATGGTGATGCAGAATGCAACTGTCGGTGTGTTTGCTGATGCCAGTGTTCTGCAATCACTAGGACTCACTTCACCAGGCCCTGTAATTTAATCAATGATCAACAGCTTGGAGGGAATGAAAAAGGAGAGAAGGAAAAAGGATGTACAGCGACAATGCAATACTGATTTTGGACAGCATATTCCAAGATGTCAAGGTGTGTGTGTGTGTGTGTGTGTGTGTGTGTGTGTGTGTGTGTGTGTGTGTGTGTGTGTGTTCCAGCATTCAACTTGTGTTATACAGTCCATTGGATTGATACAGGCTTAACATTCAAATGCTGAAACATACATATCACGTTAAAGAAAAAAATGTAAGTAAGTAAATGACTCAAAGTAAAGAAAGAATCAGTTCACTTTTGTTTCATTTTCCTGAACTTTAGATTTCCTTGCAATCAAACACTTTGTGAACATACTTGTCTGGTATGGCATTGTGTTATTTGACTGACGACTCATTTCATCACCTTCACAATCACAATTATGGCATTCACATAATTGTAGTAATATAAATCACACTCAAGTATTTGCATTCATACCCAATTGGTAGATTAACCAAATACTAGTGGAATTACTGGTGAACATATAAAACATGAAATCTGATCAAGTTTATTTATATTATGCTTTTTAAAGGATTATAACGTAATAACCAAGACTCAATAGGATAACCCATCCTCCATGGGAGGCCTTGCTAATTACCAGCTCATTCTTTATTACATTATGTTTTATTCAAGTAGCAACTTCAGCGTACATGCAGGAGTCTCAGCTGCTCCGGTGGGTCTGGGGTGAGTCAACGGTATCAATTGTAGTAGACAGAGTGGCTGGATGGATATGGCGGCATCAGTTCATCTACAGGTGGCAAGTACAGATTTTCTAGCATGATCTTAGCTGCTTTAACACTGATGAGCAGCTTGAGCTCAGTATTGGTATCATCCCTGCCATAACATGCAAATAAATCAAAACAATGTAGTTAGATGTGTCACCTTTTATGAAGTGGATACCTATAATTAGATAGCTTTTGTTCTCATCCTTCTATTAGACATCAAAAATCTGCAGGTATTGCAAAGTATCAACTAAAGATAAACTGAATGGCAGAATACCCATCACAATAGGTGTCAGCTCTAAGAAAAAAAATAATTAAATGGCACAGTGCCCTGTGCTGAATTACACAGTGTTTTTATATTAAGTCCAGCTGGACACAAGTCAACAAGGTATAAGTCAACCCAACAGGTCTTAATTAATCAAGGGCTTTCTCATATGCTTCACACACCAAGAAGTTTATATATCTTGGATCAATATGTGTGGTAATCCATAACTGTCTCTCTAGATATTATATCTCGAGTGTACACACCATTTCATGAACTAGACAATCTTATTTTAGTCGATTGGCTCCCAGCCAGCTTGATGCTTTAAAAACTGGGTCTTTGCATAAAAAAATTAAACATGAAAGATTTTTTAAGAGTATAAAATATAGAGCTAACAAGAAAGGCGTATAAATGAAAAATAAAGGAAAGGCAAGGGACATAAAACTGTTTGTAGTTTGCCTGATGGATGTTATAAGGTGCTGAAGAGCTAGTTCACATAAACATTGGCACTTTATAGGAAAAAACAATGAAACTTCACAGAAAGTTGTCTGTGAACGAATCTGCTTCTGCATGTGCAAACTACAAGTCCAAGCAATTATCCTGAAGACCCCCATCCCTCATTACACGTCCAAAGTCTTTCTTTTAGAATTACTAAAGTTGTAGGCGTCAGAATCTGATCCTAGATCAGCTCAAAGAGGTAATTTCAACACAGTTCAAATTAGTCCACAGAACAATTAGCAGTGTAGCTCATACTCACACAGAGAATGTAACACTTGAAAACAAATTAGTATTAATGTACTTGCTTGTTGAATGTAATTTGTATGGTATTTTCCCAACAAGGAGTACCATTGTCTGCATGCGAGTGAATGTGGGGCATCTGCTAGGCTTTACAATTGATGACATTTCACAGGGACCTAGAGCGGTCACTGTTATATGGTGTGAATGCTTGTCTCGGTCATGCTGTAATTTAGACCTTATTACACATTGATTAAGCCTCAAATAACAGATTCACTGTCACTGCAGTTCTTTCGGCGTACAGCACAAGGGCAGTTGTACCATGTTATTTTAGCAATTTCAGGAGTCACCTACTGGGAATGAACTGAAATTACTAACATACGTCCACATTAGTGGGTCCTCAGCACTATTGAGCCACCAGTTGAAAACTTGGTCACAAACTGAACTGTGAAGTCCTATGATTTTAGCTAAAGGCACAGATTTAATATCTACAATACAGTGGTGATAATACTACTGCTAGAATTACCATATAAGGCATTTGGACGGCTTGGGACTGATATTTTGCTTGGTCATTTATCTGATTTACATGCCAGTCTCTCACATGAATCATGTTGATTTTGGGCAAGTTTACCATAGTTAATGCTATCTCTCACAATGAATGTGGATGTAAGAAGATTTGTAAAAGCGCTCGTTTGTTCGTAATAAATGTATAAAACACACAAAGGTTATTCATTGTGTGTTTTCAGTAGACCACCACCGACAAATGACAATCAAGCAATGGCAAGTGATCAAAAGTCATGTGACTAATGAAGCAAAGTGGGGCATAAAACAAACTCTGGAGATCAACAGGTATTTTGCAGTTACTCAGTAATAGAGTGCAAAAATGACAGGACCCATGAAAGAATGCACAACTACATCTTGACACAAATGAGAAATGACATCTGCCTTCCACATCTTTCAGCAAAACCAAGAATCTCCTGTTGCGGTGGAATAATGAATGAAAACATTGGACACTGGAGAATTGGACAAACATGGCACTGACTGATGAGTTCTTCTCTGCCTGCACACTGGTAGGTCTGATCAGAGGATGGGTATGTTGTCAAAACCACATGAGCCTGTGTCCCCATCGTACTATGTGTCAAAACTCCATGCTGACGTGATTTTGAATTGCCGACACACCCTCTAGGCTTGCCCTTTGAAGTTCGTGATCCACTAAAGAACATGTTTATTTTCACAACATGATATCCCTGAGGATCCCACTTGTTGCTCGCAGGCTTTCGAGTACGAGATGCGGAACCTTAATAAATGACTGACTCACTCCACTGTGCATGGGTTTGCTTCGGGAGCTTTCTTCCGCTGTTCGTTTAGATAAGCCTTTGCTGTACAATGCAGTGTGTTATAGTTAATGTTTGTTTCTCAAGTTGTGTGCCCCGAGGAGCAGAAAGACAAGACCCTTTGTACCCATCAAGCCCTGAGTGGCCGGATTCCCTCCGTGGGATTCCATCACTCTTTTGAAAATAGGAAGGGGGGGGGGTGTCCACAGTCCCGCATGCTCATAAATCATACAGAATGATCTCAGATAGGGCTGCTAAGAAGAAAATACAGCAGCACAGTTTACCCAGAGCAGCCACCACCAACTCCCATGATTCCTAATTACTCTATGTAGATTATGTTTATGACTGAGAAGAACAATGCAGTTAATTAAGTGACAAGGCATCACTGGTAAACCAAAGGTCATCCCTTATCTTGTCACTTTGTGACAGTGGGGAGAACATGTCAGTATCTGGAATAACAAATATGTGTGAAGTTAAATAACATGACATTAGTGAAGAGATGCTAGTGTGGATCACTGGCCTTTTCTCACTACTAAATGGCATCAAGCAGTATAATGTGCTGCAGATGGATGAATACAAGCAGATAATGCATGTGCATGCAGGGTAATGACAGCATAGACAAAAGTTTATGAATGCAGTGTCACTGTCAACTTTGTCTTTTGATGAGGAATGACCCACGAGGAATGGTGCCCAAATCACATTACTCTGTGTGTTGGCGATTGAAGGGTGGGGTGGGGTGGGGTGGAATTAGAGGCTGGCGATGCCTGAGAGGACGTTTTCATTGACTTACTGCTGAAAAAAAAATCTTAGGGAAATTATTCACTATGTGTTTTCAGTACCTCTTCTGACCTCTGAGCCCTGAGCCTGGAGGCAGCGTTCCCTTTTTCCAAACAGTTCCCCAAGATCAATTTTTAATTTACCGACAGTTCAACTAATAACAAATCCAATTACACAACAGCTGCCTCTAAATAGACTTATTGGGGGCTTCTTGCTGATTTGCCCATTTGAAAGTGAGGAGGATGGCAGCAGGAAGGAGGTAAGTGTGGTACGCTTCCACTCCACGGCTGAAGGATCTCATTAGCATTCAGGAGGGAGGCGTCTGGGTTCGTGCCAGAGGAGTCTACCCTTCTGAGAAGTGGAAACCTGAGGACGCTGCCCATTCCATCTCAAAAGGATGAACTCAAAGGTCAGATAAAGCAGCTGGCATCATACAATGCAATTTCTTTTCTTTTTTTTCTGAAGCCAAACTACTCACGATGAACCGAGCTGTCAAGTCTCACGATTTTCAAAGTCAATTTGAGGCAGATTTCGCTGTGAGAAAGAGCATGGCCCTGTGGCACAATGGCCTGAAAGCACTGCTGAAATGAAAAATAAATAAAAACAATAGTGTAAACGCAGATGTTCATTCTTTTGCATACAGATTGGATGTTTTGGTGTAATAAATTGCTATTAAGGCATCCCATTACAGCTACATCGTAAGCCAGGTCAGGCTTTATGCACTTTTAGAGGGTCGTCAGCTCTCGTCAGCGGGAGACTGGTCCAACGCTGCATCTTCCTGTTAGTGGACCCAGCATGTCTGCGCACTGCTAACCCATTAGCCATTATGAATGTTGCTCATAAGATTATTGATAGAAAACTCCTTTGACATAAATCTCCCACAGAAAAAAAAGGCTACACACCACCTCATTTACAAAATGCCACCTCTATTAGAATCAGAGAGCAGTGGACCACCACAAGACATCCTCCCACCACCACCACCACCTCTCTACAGGGCACACCAAGTGTATTCCTATAACTGACTGGTACCATTTAGTCAACAATCAATCAGTTTTGATGTGAGAATTCAATCATACGAAGACAGTGCGGATTAATATACTGCACATATTAATTTATATTCTGAGGTAAGTCTGCAGGTGATGGTGGAAGATTTCTGGAAGTGCTGTGTTGATGCAGACGAGAAGTATGTAGGGCAGTAGGTAGGGCATATTGTGAGATCTTTACTGCTGAGCTAGAACATCTCCTAGGTACTGCGTGAAAGAAGCCATCAGATTAAAAGCCTCTTTCAGCTCGCTTCTAGGATACAGAAATGCAGTGTCGATTACAGTGGGGATTACAGTAGGACATTGTGTACATGCAGCCCTGAGCCCCTATTACATCCTCACAATTTTTTTTGCTTCCTTAATATCAGTTTGTTTGACATTTATTATGAACAGAAGGTATGCATCAGTTGTTGAATATTAAATAATTGGCCAGTAGTTCAAGGTTCTTCTATCTAATTTATATAAAAAGTAAGTAAACAACTACAAAACACTTATTTTGACACATCAACTACTAAGGACAACAGCAAATGTCCTTCAACCTCCAAAGTATCTCCAACCTCTAAGCAGTATTTCTCTGACTACACTTTTTTGTGACCACTCTTCTTTTGATGTCTAAAATGGGACAGTTGTGTCATCATCTTTTATCCAAAGCTTACATGAGTTGGCCTTGTTTTGAAATAATATTGTAATACATTACTGAATATAAGGAGTCTTAAAAGCCAACATTATGGAATGATGCAATAACAGAAGTCTGAAGGGATGACTGGAACTTAGCCTTGCTAGCAAATATCCTTACTTCCTATCTAATGTCTGGCAAACCATTTTTGCACAATTTTGCCTTATCTGTTTTGCCATATTTTCCCCACTAAAACATCTTCCACCACTGAAAACAATATATTTTCAAATCTGCTCTCCAAAGTGAGCAATTCTGAAAAGTCAGCTTTGGTGTTTTAGTGTGTAAGGGAAAATGTTGCTTTTAGAAAACAATGATTTGGCAAGGTTGCCCTGTAACCTCACCACTTCTAAAATGGCAGACCCCACTGTCATGCTGTTAACCACCGTAGATGTTTCATGTTTAGCTGACTTAATCTGTCCACACGGCTCCCTGTCTGTTCCCTCACCTTTACATGTTGGCTGCTACACTGCATCTGACTGCAGCATGTAAACACAATGACAGAAATGACATGCGGATCACAGGTCGGACACTCACACATGCGTACTATGCACAGTTGGCATCATTTTTTTATTTTGTTGTAGAAACATCTGGAAATGCACTGACATTGCTAGTGTAGCCAAGACACAAAAACTGTATTTTTCAATTTATCCCTGTAATTGTGGTTGTCCTTTTATTTCTACAATTACACATTCACTCATCAAACTTTAAAGTAGGACCTGCAGATGTAAAATTATTGTTTAGCATTTATAGCACTTTCTCCTGTATAAAAATGTTATTCTGCAGTTTTGAGGACCTACCACTGACTCACACACAGACATGCACACACAATCATCCACGAAGCTCATTAATTTCTTGAGAAATACTGTGTTTCTGATGTGGTGCAGAGGATCACTTGGTTGCTAGGAAACACATTTTGGTGAGGAAAACCTTCAGCATCTCTCAGCTGGGATCCCACTTAAAATAATCTCCAAGAGAGTCCTGGATAGTTAGCAGTTTAGACTAAAGAATGGGATTACTCTGTAGAACACTACGACACTGTCAGATGTTGCAAATCCACCCGTCCAGCGTCACCATTATTCCTGTCCGTGTTATCGGCTACTCTGCATAACTTTAAAAGAGAGAAGCAAATTTGCATGTCGTTACAACGTATACGCTGCAATAACAGACAGCGTGATGATACAGGCCAACAGTCAAAGACACGAAGACACTGGAAAGGGTCCTGACTTATTAATGGTTGACACAGTGAGTTGCCCATTGCATAGCACAGATAGATTTCCCAGAGGCCCTTGCAACTGGTAGTACTGCTCCCAGCAGTGCTCACATGGAGATAGTAAAACGTGGAGCTATGTCACTGTGTCCCTCCTCCCTGTAGCCAGCATAAAATACCACCACTTCTCTATTCAGGTTACAGAGGAACGTGGGAGCACTGAAAAAATACCTGCGCTGAGGATTTATTTTGAGGAGTTATCTATAGTGCATTTTAGTGTAAATATACATTGCTATTCTTTATAGCCAGTGGTAGGTCTCAGCAGCAGAGAACCAGGACAGTTCTGTTCACTTAAACCTGTATTTACTGATTTAAGGTGACACTAATTTACTTTGAGAGAATGATGGTACTGCAGAATAATATCTGATTATCGGCTTCATACAATGCTCATATTATTCTTTTAGAATTGTACTTTTTTTGGCGCTAATCATCATTCAACAATATTTATTGAGTCCAGAAGGTAATAACTGTAATATTTATACCACAACCTATTTTTTGTATGGTGTGATTAACAGACAAAGCATAGTCAGCAGTTGTGCCAGGTGGAACTATGAGTAGCTCCTAGTAAAAAACCCAAGAAGACATTGCTGCTGGTAAAACTTAGTGAAAAAAGATTAAAAAAAATACACAGTGCTCTTGCTGTTTCAGTGCAATGTGAACACATGATCTTATATAGAATGTACATAGTAATTTTTAGTATTGTTTAGGAATAACATGCAGTCACACACATCCATAATGGCACATGGTGTACAGGCTTTCTTCACTCTCTGGCGAGGGATTCATAACCTATTGTTACATTCTGTTTAGAAAAATTTGAAAAATTATAGATCGTTTATAATTTATAATTTCCTTTGCATGAGACCGAAAAGATCTTACGATAGTGTACTAGTAGATCTTGAACATGTCACGTAGGGCAACGCCCCCTCTCGTAGCTGTCACTCTGGGTTCCCTCATGTCCGTGTTCCCTGCCTGTTTGTCCCGCCCTGCTCGTTTGTCTTCGTGTTTACCTCTGCCCTGTCCCCTGGCCCCGCTCCTGTGTCTGTTCCCAGTCCTGTCCCGTCCAGCCCTGCTCCCATGCCTCGCCCGGTCCCTGCCTGTGTTGCCATTCTCCGGCCCAGCTCTTGGCCAGTCTCCATGTCCCCTGTCTTTGTCCCTGCCATGCCCCAGGTCCCATGTCCTCTGGTCTGTCCTGTGTCTGCTGTTCCTGTCCCTCGCCGTGTGCCGTAGTTCCCTGTCCTGTCCTAGTCGGTGTCCCTGTCCTGTCTGCCCTTGCGTGCCCCGGAGTGGCACGCTTTGAGGGGGGGTTCTGTCACGTAGGGCAACGCCCCCTCTCGTAGCTGTCACTCTGGGTTCCCTCATGTCCGTGTTCCCTGCCTGTTTGTCCCGCCCTGCTCGTTTGTCTTCGTGTTTCCTTGTTTGTTGCCACGCCCCAGTGTCATTGCCATCACCTGTCCCTAGTTAGTTTCTATGTATAAAGTCCCGTCATTCCCCAGTCGTGTTATCCGTGATTTTGTCTACTCCGTGCCTTGTGCTTTGTCTATCCATTTGTTCAGTTGTGAGTATTGTTTCCGCTGCCTGTATTCCTGCCTGTTCCGTGTTTCCCCGTCGTGTTTAAGTACCGATATGTCTGTTCGTATTTCGTGTCTGGACTGCCTGCCTGTTATGACCCATGCCTGTGTTTTCGACTCTGCTTATGGTATTCCCCGTAATAAATCTCGCTCATCTCAGCGATTGTGTCCGTCTCCTCGCTCCGTGGCGCGAGCCTCGTTACAGAACAGCTGAGTTAATAATGTTTTAATTCACACGACAGAGCGTAGGTGTCTTGTTATAATTATTATTATTATTCTGTCTTGCATAAGAAAGTGACAAGAGTTTCCCCCCACACTTACATCTATTAAAAGTAGAAAAATTACAATGGTGTTTCCATCTTCTCAGATTGTGCACAAGCAAAATAGTCTTCATTTAACAAGAATATTAATTTACTTTTAGACCAGAATATATTATATCTTTAAGAACATTTAATTAACTTAGGTTTCAACAGATCTAAACAGATTTCTTCAGTACCAGTACAGAGATAGCCATTTGGATTAAAACTGAATGACTGAGCCGATGCTTTTCAAAAGTCTGAAAGGAAGTGAGAATGGGAAGCAGAAATGGCATGTGGCTGGGACTGGGGAGGGCTGGGCAGGGGGGGGAGAGAAGGGAGTAGTGTGGACAGGAGAGGGGAGGGGAGGGAGAGGGAGTTAGGTGGTTAGACTGGAGAGGGTGGGGAGGGGAGTTAGGTGGTTAGACTGGAGAGGGTGGGGAGGGGAGTTAGGTGGTTAGACTGGAGAGCGTGGGGAGGGGAGTTAGGTGGTTAGACTGGAGAGGGTGGGGAGGGGAGTTAGGTGGTTAGACTGGAGAGCGTGGGGAGGGGAGTTAGGTGGTTAGACTGGAGAGCGTGGGGAGGGGAGTTAGGTGGTTAGACTGGAGAGGGTGGGGAGGGGAGTTAGGTGGTTAGACTGGAGAGGGTGGGGAGGGGAGTTAGGTGGTTAGACTGGAGAGGGTGGGGAGGGGAGTTAGGTGGTTAGACTGGAGAGCGTGGGGAGGGGAGTTAGGTGGTTAGACTGGAGAGGGTGGGGAGGGGAGTTAGGTGGTTAGACTGGAGAGCGTGGGGAGGGGAGTTAGGTGGTTAGACTGGAGAGGGTGGGGAGGGGAGTTAGGTGGTTAGACTGGAGAGGGTGGGGAGGGGAGTTAGGTGGTTAGACTGGAGAGGGTGGGGAGGGGAGTTAAGTGGTTAGACTGGAGAGGGTGGGGAGGGGAGTTAGGTGGTTAGACTGGAGAGCGTGGGGAGGGGAGTTAGGTGGTTAGATTGGAGAGCGTGGGGAGGGGAGTTAGGTGGTTAGACTGGAGAGCGTGGGGAGGGGAGTTAGGTGGTTAGACTGGAGAGCGTGGGGAGGGGAGTTAGGTGGTTAGACTGGAGAGCGTGGGGAGGGGAGAGTGTGGATTGTGACGTGTTCCACTGTCAGTACCTATGGTGCTGTTACTTTTCCCTTGACTATAAATAAAGAGAAAATCCAACCTTATGTAACAAGGTATTATATAACAAAAGATATATAGGGAGAAATCTGTTTTTAAAAACGTGTATTTATATATACATATACATTTTACATACTTGCACTGCTTGTAACATCTTTGGCAAAATATCAGAGGTGAAAGGTATAATACACTCTAACACAGAGGTACAGAGCAGGACCATCACACCATCATAAATACTGTTCCTTTCACCTACTGTGAATGTGTCTGTTCTTTTTCTTCCTCTCTGTATCACTCACACATTTGCCATGTTTTATTTTTCTACCTCCTGTCACTCCCTTTCTTTCATTCTCCACTATACATCATCTTTCTGTACCATCCACTTGAGATCAGATCTGTGTTTCATTGCCACTTACCACCAGTGCTGTTATTCCACTGCTATTAATCTGTCACTAGCCATGTGTTTTCTCCAGTTAGCCACATGTTGAGGATTCTCACATGTAGAGCATGCTAACCTGATTTGTGCCTGGCAGATATATGGTTGGTCCATACTGTTAGGTGTTTTGCAAAACACTAAAGCACACTTCTGTACATTAGACACAGAAAATCTAACATGTTATTGCTTGTTAGGCACTAAGGCACTGCCTTTCAAGACCTAGAGGAGGACTTGGACAAAGACGAGAGCAACGTTGGTCGATCACAACATAAACCACGGGGCTCACAATGAAAGAGGCTGGATAGACAGTTCAACCCAACATTTTGTTGCAATGGTAATTCAGACAGCTTGACAAGGACACTGGTGAAAAACAAGTTTTCTGTACTGTCCACATTACAATTAGTACAAGGTATTTGACTCAGAGACGTTCAAACAAAAATCCTCCATGATGACAACATTAAAAAAAATACCCATCAGGACCTTCTATCAATTCTGGGAAGCATCCTAAAAACATCTGCTTTGTGCAATTTGAAAGAACTTCTGAGAACAAAACAAGCCCTGCAGTCTGAATATATAGAGGTAAGTAATGTAAAGTTCAATATTGTGCACTGCACACAGAACCTTTTTACATATACATTTATGGTAGGCTTATACTGAACTACACAATATTGTGTGTTTTTTCTGAGTTTTGCAAACAGATGCTGATGCAATCCCATATGAATTCATCAACATAGGGGGTTAGCCTCACAAAGGGAAGAGGAGAGAGAAACATCATTTTTATACCAGTGTGGTAACATCATGTAACACATCATTGATATGATATTACCAACATCCATCATACCACTTAGAGCCACACAACCTGGCCCACATACTCACATCTTTAGAACAGTGTCACCGTGGAACACCAAATGGTTGCAGGGCAGACCTGAGACAATGCATTTCTCCACCAATCTGCTTTGGTCCAAAGCCAATTTCATCAGCATCCATAATTTTCACTCCAATACCTCTCAAGAGACCCTTCTTACTTTAACCCTAGTGAGTGTTTTTTCCACACCACTGTTACCGTTACCTGTTTTTGAGAAACAACACAGCCTGTGATGTGAACAAAATGCTACTGCCAGTTCCATGTAGGTCAAGAGATGATGCTTATTTTTTTATTTTTTTGAGAAATCATACTCTCTTTTTTGCTCCAGACATGTTTTTGCCCAGTTCATATACTATACTGTGTAGTATAATATAGTAAGTTTTCAGTGCAACATGTCTTGACTTGTATTGACTAATGTTACAATGTGGGGAGAAATAAACATTTTCATTAGTATGCAGTACTGGTCTTATGTCTTGTATTTGGTTAATATATTCATGAATTTTATTCTAACAATATCTCTGATAATATCAAATAATTAGAAAGCTTAAATGTTTTAGACTGAGCACAGTGTGTAATTGTTTCAAACAGAATCATACTGTATGTGTGCCATATGGTGACAAAATTGGGATTTTTAAATTATTTAATTGGTTCGAATGAAGTGTTTAAATTTGCAAAAGATCTGAGGTGTTCTGCTAATTGCTGCTAAAGTGTGTGGCTGTGTGAATTATACATAGTTTTTGACCAATAGGCCCCAAATTGAATGTTATCAAAAAAATGCTTAAGCAGTCATAAAAAAAGCTTTCCCTACATGTAAGATTCAGTGGTGAATTGGAAACAATTTGGATAACCTGTAGGTTTACAATAAACTGTCAACCCCACTGTTATGTTACCAGCATTTTCTTTTCAAAAGACTCTAAAAAGATCTCCTCACAAAAAGCTTCAGAAAACCATTAGGCTATCTCTAGGCATTATGGGTCTACGGACCATTCACCATTGAAACTCATTAAGTCATCTAGGCTAGTCAATTCTTCTACATAGAGCAATAAGCTCATTGCTGTCTCCTGAGTAACACCATCTATAGAAGAGAGGAACTCTTTATATGACCTACCTCTGGTCTCTTCTTAGTGACTTTAGCCCCTAGAGTGTATATTAGCCCTTTCTGAATAATGGTGGCCTAGACTGTGTTAAAGTGATGGGGAACAATGCATCGTATTGGGGGCTTTTGAGAGATGCTTTGCACCAGGATACCAGCTGACTGTGCATACCTGAAGAGTTGAAGTGATTAGTCACAGAGAAAGGTCTCTAAAACTGCAATGGCTTGGATCAGTTTAAAGTGTAGTTTAATGTAAAGCCACCAGAATTCCATTAGACTCACTTGGAACAAATATAATTTCCTGCTTTTACTCAGCAGTGATTGAAAATAATCTATACAGGTAAAATGGCTATTAATTGCAGTACCAAACTGCAAATGCTATAAACAATATATCAATAAAACCAACACTACTGTAAATATCATTTCCAGCCTCTTTCTGGTTGTGATGCTCAACTGCGAGGGCCATAATGTCTTAGAATTCAGGACAGTGTATTCTTCATCTAGTCCTATAGATGCTTGGCTGGTCTCTAAACAGAAAACACACCAGACATGGTAAACAATAGTAAAGCATGGTAAATAACTCCAATAGGCTCTACCACAAGGCCATTACAAATGTGCAGACAAAATAGATGCAATCTTGTTCTAGAATAATTGAACAAAAAAATTGCGTCTGCCTTAACAAAAGGCTTATATAATTACTGCAAAGCATCCAGACTCCACCCAGGTACCCAGGACTCATTTGAATGCTAAGAATAAGCTGAGATTGGTACAAAATGTGTCAGGCAGTGGAAGGAGGGAGGCAGGGACAACATGGTGAACATGGAGGGACATTAAGTGGACGAGAGTCCAGATGTGAACGCACAAGTGTGGAGGCACATGTGCAAACACACACACACACACACACACACACTCCCAAAAAGGGTCTTGGGCAGAGCTCTCTGCACCTGCTCACCTTTGTTAGAAGTGTCAATCAAAACGACCCCCTTGCCACTATCTCCATGAATGTGGCACACAGGTGCCTCTTAGGCTCATGCACAAAAAGAGGGGAGGAGGGACCTTATAAATGCTACGGCACACTAGTGTATCCACGTGCAAATGCCAACCATTTGAATAAGCAGCACGAGGCTCATAGCGGGCATCCAGACGGCTTCGGCTTCCAAATGGTGACTGTGCCTGAATCAGAGGTGACTGCATACATCTCAATCTCATATCAAGCTCTGTGGATAAGAAGGTACAGAAGAGTCCATTTAGGCCACAGGCTTATGGTGCAATGTGTAGAAATATAAACCATGATCTTACCTGCAGGTGCCCTGTCAAATAATTATTCTACTCATAAGGAGTAAGATATATAATACTGATGTTTGGTAAGGACTATCCATAATGCTAAATGGAACCATGTGGTGCTTGTTTGTGTGTGTGTGTGTGTGTGTGTGTGTGTGTGTGTGGATATTAAGTATTTGAGTGTGTGTGTGTGTGTGTGTGTGTGTGTGTTAGAGGGCCTGGTGTCATATCACATCTCTTATTTACTGCTGTGTTGATGCTCCCTCTCCTCCCACAGCAGCATGTGAGTTTATTTGAAAAATGCCAGACGCCAAATTGAACCGTGAATCTTCTGATGCCTGCAAGCCGCCTTGAACAAGACATCAGTCCTCGAACGCACATCAGTAAACAAATGCACACACAATTTATGAGCCATCGCAGCTGAACGCTGTCTAAACACACACATTCACCCCCTCCCCCAACACACACTTCACCCAGCAATGCATGCACCCGAACTAGCACACACAGACACACTCTGGTTTGGTGAGAATAATTTATGAGATCAAGCTATATTTACGTCCTGAAACTTGTATTGCTGAAGAACAAGTGTACATGTGTGCATGCATGTGCTTGTGTGTGTGTGTGTGTGTGTGTGTATTATTTAGACACAGCTGTCAGTGTGGACTGAAGATTCAGAGACCAGGATCGTCCATCCTCCTTGCTGTTAGCTGCTAACATGGGCATTCATTTGACCTGCTGCCTCCCGCCATCATTTCATGGGAGCAATAAAGCTGAACAGTGCAGGGCCCTACATGACAACCACACTGATTTGGAAGAACCACAAAAAAACTTTATGGACTAGTAAATTGTCCAACAATAGGATCACCACTAGAATATTGCCCAAAATGGCTAAAATCTGTTTAAAGAAAGATGACTTTGAGCCCACCATTACATCTTATTGAACATGCCCTTCATTTGTATGAAGCACTCTAAAAGTCCCATTTTCTTGGTCTAGTCTGCAGGAGATTTCAACAAATATTAATCTTCATGTAGATGTTGAGTGCTATTTTAATGATTCAAAGACAGTGAAAAGGCAGAACCGGATGAGCTTATTTAGATGTGGTAGTTTCAAAAAGCCACATTTAGGTTTGTGCTGAATGGACATTCGAACCAGCTGCTCTGTGTCCTGTTGTGTTGACTTGCCAGAACAAACAGTAAAGGTTAATAGTGCATGAATCAACAAAATCTCTCCAAAATAAGCAAGGTGTCCGGCTGTCGCAAGCGGCGTGAAAAACGGCTCGACCTCCAGAGGAACAGCCACTGCTCTGTACCATCCATCATGCTCCATCTTCCGCGCTCTCCTCAGCTATCCATCTCGCCTTGCCTCCATCACCTAAAGTTATTAGCACCACGACACACCACATCATGTGTCAGACAGCAACCTCATATCAAATAGATGACAAGCGGAAGGAAGCGGATGCCTAGCCTCTTCAAATGATCTGAGAGTACTATGAGATTCAGAAAGCATCTCGACACTTCTCTTGAGTTCAGTGTTGCCTGTCACCCATTTTAGTTCTACGAGACTAGCTAAACACATCTGAACCTGAACTAGTAGCCCTGTATTTATTACTGTAAATGTTAAGTGCAGAATACAGCCATGTGCAGAATACAGCCTTTGAAGTTTGCTTTTATCAGTGAAGTTTGACTGTAGCCTTGTAATATAAGAAATGCAAGAGCAGACATGATCATCCTAAAAGCTCACCATTAAAAATATGTTACGGAAGAACTTAACGAATGAATGTTTTTGTAGTTTGTCGAAGCAGTCAAAGAGAACTGTGGATCCCATATTGATTAGGTTAAAGCAAATTTGTTGCTGATATTGCAGCTCAGCCTCGTGAATGCAAAGCAGCCTTCGAGACACAGACAAAACCACGCTCACACAATCATTGTAATAATAATAATAATAATTCGATGAACAAGCAGACAACTCCTGTCGCCTCAAACAATCTTTGCTATCAGCACGCAACCGTGAAATACTGCCTCGTGCCGTTTATTTTGCCCAGCCGTCCCACCGTCTGTCAGCTAGCATGATTTAATAATGGTGCTGTATACGCCTTAATTCTCTGGCTTTAAAGTCATGAAGTGGAAAGAGCGAAACACGATAAGGTGCTCATCTGAAATGGATGAGAAAGCCGATCAGACTATTCTTAGGTGAATCAGTCGTCGTCGTCAAACAGCACGGGGCTTGCTGGTAGTACTCATTAGCGACTGACAAACGCAAATGAATATAAATGCTGGCGACCGGTCAGGGCGTCGTCTCTCTCTCTCTGTCGCACTACGAACACTGACCTTCAAGTGGCAGCACAAAAGAACTAAATCAAAGGCACACGGATGACGAATGAGGTCAGTCAGACCCGTTATGAGATCGAAAGGCTTGCCTTTGCCTTTTGTTTGGCTTAGGCATCACAGAGTAACCCGAGAGACCCGAGGCTGAGAAACACCATGACGTAATAGAAAGCTGCACTTTTGTGGTCAGCATGACACTCGCGCCAGGTGCTGACGTCAGAGGTGCCGTGGCCTTATCTTATTCCGTCCCGGGCTTTAAAACGACTCGGGACTCCATTACTTGGTCCACAGGATTCGTCTTGCTGCGTTTGATACTTCATGGTTGGCATAATCCTAATCTACCGTCAATGAACGGACGGATGGACATTTAACCAGATGAGTGCAGCTGGTCATGAAAATATCCTGTTAACTGCCTTGGATCAAAAAAAAAAAAAGTTTAAAAGGGTGCCTCAGATAACGATTTCCGTTACAGTTTTTTTGCCTCCTGATAACATAGCTGATGTTGTCTGAAACCAGTAACAAAATATTTTCCCCAGTAGCTGGTCCAGAGGTGTCAATTCCAGGCTCAGAAAGTAAAAGTCCTCACCAGGATTTTGCTCAGGCTTCCTGGATTGTGTTGATTCCACTAATTTTACCTGGATTGCACTTATTAGAAAATCTAGCAAGCTTGAGCAAAATCCTGGTGAGGACTTTCTGAACCTGGAATTGACACCTCTGCTGGTCACGCAGTGTTGTTGATCACCTTGACTATGGAAGACTACATAATTGCCATTCCACATCTGGACAAATTTACGCATGGCTAAACAATGTATGAATATGAAACTGTGCCTTTTGTGGAGGTATCCTTTTCTTCAGTGATATCTCTGTTCAGTGATCTCTCTGAGATTCCTTGCTTGAAAAGCATTCTTCAGGTCATGTTGCACATCTCAACATCTCAGAGAGCTGAGGTCTGGACTCTAACATTGCTATACTACCACATTTTTCTTTTTTAAGCTGGTCTTTTTCTCATTTGATTTTGGTCTTTGTCCTGTTGCATGACCAAACTTCTTACAATTTTAACCTAATTATTTCTTTTAAAATAGCAAGCTGTCCAGGCCCTGAGGCAGCAGGGCTACCCCAAACCATTATGCCCTGTCAGCCTTACTTGATGTCAGGGATGGTGGGTGTGTTTTATTTTCCCCTCTGAACATAGCATTTTACTTCTCTGCCAAATAGGGGTTGTTGTCTTATCTGTCTAAAGAACATACTCCCAGAAGCTCTGGCGAACATTCAGGTGGTCTATTGCACACTTGATTGTTTATTTGTTTAGATCAGTATTTTCTTCCTTGGCATCCTACCACCAACACCATTCTTGTTTAGTGATTTTGCTATAGTGGCTATGTAAACAGAGACTTTTCAAGATGAACAAATCTCTGCAGGCCCTTTCCTGTTATCATAACTTTTTTTTTTTACCTTCAGCACTGTGTGCTGCACTTGTGGTGTGGTTTTACAGGAAGTGCACTCCTAGGAAGAATTTCAATTTCTGGAATATATTTCATTTGTATAGTTTAACTCTCTTTGCTTGATGAATGTACTGGCCTTTAGAAATGCTTCTGTAGCCCTTTTAGCCTCATACATCTCTGCAGTTGTTTTATTGTTTTGTGTTTTGGTCATGGCACGTCATACATGAGCAGGACTGGAGACAACATCAAATATCTTTTGTCACTTATGTGATATATTAATGCCACTTTTCTAGACCAGTGGAACAGGTGAAGATTTTGACAGGTGAAGAAGTTGAGCCCACACCAGTTTTAAGGACTTGGGCTCCATTTAATCTGTGTGTCAGTGCCTGTCATCTGCAAAATCTCTCATAAAACATCATAGACAGAGCTGGAAGGTCTGTAGATAGCCTTCTTTATGGATCATTTCAAACATAATGGACACTGAAATATCAAGCTGGGGGTTGATAAAGATGACAGTGCTGTGTAACTCACCTGGCCTCTGTGGAGCATCAATGGGAAATCAGTGTGCTTTTAAATAGTGATAAACTGATAAATTGTTGGGGATGATAATCATACTAAGATAAATGGACAACAAAGTAAGTATAATTGAAATTATTAATACTGCTGTAATACAGCAAAGCACTAAATCAATGTGTATTATTTAAACCTCAAATTATTTTTTTAAGCAGTACTATAGTACCATAACATTTTAAATGTGTCACAACACTACATATTGACAAAAGGTATTTTAATATAAAAATACCAGTTAGTGGTAAACACATTAATCATTAAATAAAGCATTCAGATTTCCTATCACACTTGTCACTCTTTCCTTCTTCCTTTCTTTTCTTTGTCTCTGTCTCTATCAAGGACTACGGCAGGGCTTTCGCAACACTTTTGCAAAAATAATGCATCCATTTTTAGATTAAGGTCATGAGTCATAAAGAATAAATCATAGAGCTTCTGGCAGAAAGAGTCTAAACTCCTAATTACAGCATTCAGGGCTGTGTGTGTGTGTGTGTGTATGTGTGTGTGTGTGTGTGTGTGTGTGTGTGTGTGTGTGTGTGTGTGTGTGTGCGTGTGTGCGTGCGTGTGCATGAGCGCCATGTCTAGTGTCTGGTAAGGTGATTACCCATGTATTTGTAATGAAGCCAGGGAATTACCAAACACGACCTTCCTAAACTTAGGCTAATCAGCCCCGACACTGCAGGGGAGGAACCAAGAAGGCTAGTATGAAAATTAAAGTAGGCCTATTAAAAGCATGCAAATGGTAATACATTTATTGTGAGGCCTGAGCTTACTACATCTTTTCTTATATCCTGCCTGAGAAATGCCACCAATGATATAATAAAGAAATCATTCTCATCAAGAAAATGGCACTGCAAATTCATGTATAGTATAAATTCATCAAGGTTAGCTAGGTTATACATTATGAACACAAAACAAATAAAGCAACTTCACAGAGGTCTGGGTCCAGGTCCCCAGTGAGGAAGCCAAAGGTGACAATGGCGAGGAAAAACTAGTGAGAGCATAAGAAGTCTTGAAGAACTAAGATTCAAATGGGAACCTTGTCCTCCTCAGTTTGACATCAGACAGCTCAACATGACCAAAATAAACAATAAAGGACAAAATAAGCTATAAGAGCATAAAACACAATAGAAGTCTATTCTGGGTTCCCAGAAGGCCTAGTTTGGGTTCGTGAGTGTGTGTCCAAAACCCATCCAGCACAGGAACATGTCAGGAACAACTGGCTGATATTGAACCTAGTGGATACCAGTCATCCTAGAGATTTCTTGATGTTCTTATTTCAGTGCATTACATTTACTCATTACAATATGATGCAACATAGCTTCATGACTTCAATTTCAATAACCCTCATGGAAAACCAGTGAGTAAGATAACTCAAATAACATAAAAAACAGCATGTTAGTCAAATTAAAATATAATAAGTAGATATTGTGGATTCCTATTTTTGGCGCTTCCACTGAATGAAAGTGCAGTTTGGCTCAGTGTGCTGGGTCTCCTGGCCCTGCTGTAGCCAGGCTGCACTCTCTATGCTGGGACGTCAGGAGGTGTGACCAGCCCTGCCATGTGTTTTTGAAAACACGCGTGTGAAGTCCCCTAAAGCGAACGACACAGGCACGGCACTGACCTTGCCTCCGAATCCCTCAAGAACGGGAGCTTCCGCTGTAGGGGCTTAATGAAGGTTTCAGCTGCACGAGGAGCTGGAAGAGGTCCTGCTTTGAGCCCTGCAGTGACACCTTGGTAGCTGGGACGGTGGCGGGGGGCAGCGCACGCTGACAGACGACAAGCGTGAGAAGCGTGTTCCAGGGGCACACTTCAAACACTCTTTGATGTCAAATCATTCTCGCAAATCAGAGCCTCCATATTTGCGCTGAGACTCAGAGCCGCCGGTTTCGTCTGTGAGGAGCTGAGATGTGATGTGCTCCAGGTAGCATTTCAAAGGAGAAGACCTCTGGAACATGGTGAGAGCCGGGGGAATGGAGCAGACTGAATGGTGATCATTTCCCAGTAATTACAATAAATGATCTCAGCTGGCTGCACGTTTTTGACACAGTAATGTAATTTGGATTTACCATTAAAAAGTGATTAGGAAAGTATCAAGTATAAAGGACATATAAAAAGGAATGAGAAAATTCTCTTTTTGCTAGTGTTGAGCTGAACATCAAGTCAATATGAATATTATACACACCAACAAACAAATCCTAAACTAAAATGGAACCTCTGACATTATTTGCAACAGTGATCCTAAGGATCTCCTTCGACCACTTAATAAATGTTTTTGACATGATCTTAGCAGTGGGACATGGGGGATTCCTGAGCACCCTTTTCCTGTTGTTCTGTCTGTGCTCACATCGCCTAATCAAACAACAAATGTTTGAAATTTTGGCTGCATTTCGGAGACTGAAGTCAACAGACAGGGCCATTGGCAACATTTTTCCATGTTGATAAACTGAAGGCAAGGAGCCAATCTAATTAGTTTTGCACAGGCCAGGCACACAGCCAGCAGGAAAGACTGGGGCAACCAATCTTCAAGCAAGCCCATGATAAATGTGCCCTTTTCCTTTCCAGTAGTTTTAAATGAAGGCAGGCAAATATATTTAAACATTTCATTTGCAATCTGTGGTGCAGGGAGACAGGGAATGATGTCACCAAACAGGCTAATGCCATCCCAGCCTTGTGACAATTAGAGCTGGGGCTTTATCTAAGGGCAGAAATATATCACAAAGCAGAAATCACAAATGTGCAAAACAAACAGTCATCTGAAGTCAGTGGAAAAGTCACCTGAGAATCTATATATGGTTGAATGCTCAGAAACAGATATTTAAAAATGGTTATAAATGCATATTCCTTCATTTCTTTGTATTTAGTTTGGTCATAGCCAGTGGTGAGGATGGTAAGTAGTGGAATGGAGGAGGAGTGCTCCAGACGCCTGTGGAAGGTCACTGCTCAGACAGGTCCATTGCCTCTACACACTGGTTTGCACACTGGTCAGCTGGTCAGTCCCCTAAGAGAACACAATTAATCACATTCCGGATGTGGGCAGTGTGTGGGATTCTAGCTTCCGACTTGGTGACATGTTATGTTATGTGTGTGTATGTGTGTGTATAATCAGTCACATGTGCTCAGATTTTTAGGTTGTATGTATTTTACAAAAATGCGTAGTCTATCCCTCAAAATCCCATTTTATGGAATGAAGATTCATAAACTGATGCAAAACTGTTCCACAGAGAAATCGTGATTGATTCAATCCAAACAAATCCCCAACTCGCAGCAGACAGAAAACACCAGCCTCTCTTCCTCACTCTCTCCAAAGCACTGCAAAGTGCTACACCCACCAGCTCTGCTAAGGACATGTCTACCACCTGCAGCCTTACTGGGGGACACATTGAAGAATGTCCCCTTGACACAAGTGGACATGGGGCTTGGTTCTGCCTGCCAGGTCAAAAATCAATATTCCGCCTATAGGAACGTCCTGTGTCCTGTGTCTTGGCCTGAAATCGCTGGCTTGCACCCTGCGGCTTTGTTGAAGTAGAATGTTGTACCACTGCCCTCTCAGTGCTACACCAAATCTGGCTGTCCTACCACACTACATGATATGCGAGTGACCAGTTCAGACAGGACCAGAAAATGCTCTTTACAGATTTAAGTGTCCTACAGCTCTTTTTGTCCAGAGGTCCCAGGCTGTATTGAGTGCCACAAAATGGCATTTTGCCTCTTTCATTGCATCATGTATTATCATGTATTCTCTTTCTTTTTCCTTGGCTTCTGTTCTGGTGCCTTATTGTCTTCTGTAAATGTATTGCTGGCTCTCAGGGGAGCTGATCCTAGCTGATCCACACTGGAGGTTGGGAGGATAAAACAGTTTATTACTGCAACTGAAACGGAGAAGGCAACTACATGCTAGACCAGCATCGAGTCACAGTTCATTACTATCAAACAAATTGATGAGTCCTGTCAGAGACATACACCTTTGCCCTGAGGTTCACTAAACCTAATACTGCACTTCCATTTCCATCATGAAGCCCCTATGTATCCGCCTGCATTTCCCCAGGGCTGATAATGGAATGGATACAATGTATAGCCTCGCAAGTATTCGCTCCATCAATCATTGTCATTGTTTCACATATTCAAGAAGTAAAATAAAATAAAAAAACACTCAGGCTCAAATCTGGGGAATGCATGTGTCTTTCTTTATGCTACAAATGGCATACTGTATAATAAGCAAGAGAGGAGGGTGGGGTAATGTGTTTCTATGAGGGCACACAATTTTGCTCTATTATCTTTGATGACACATGGGGGAGGGTGTGGGGGGGTTGAGATACCTTATACCTGGGGGAAAAAAAGCCTACATTTCAAATTCATTTCACAACAAAGTTATCTAGGCCAAGGAAGCTCCTCAGAAATTTTGATATAGATAAACTTCAGGTTTGTAAAGCCTTCCAGGATAGGAATACTGATCTGAGTTATGATTGTTGTCATTAATATCTGTATTGACAAGGGAGGAATGTGATATTTGCTTTATGAGTTCAGGCCAGACATCATCTAGAAAAAGGGTAGAATGATGAAAGAAAAAAAAAAACACGGGGTTAGTCTTTCAGTTCTGTTGGCAGGGGCTGTCCCTAGAGAAAGTAGGTAAAATAGACAAAGAGTGTGTAGCATACTAAACACAGAGTGTGAGTACTAAGCACAGACGTATACCATGTTTGGAGAGGACAAACAGTGCAGATGAGCTGTGCACGGCTTAAAGAGCTCTGTGTCAATTCTAACTTTATAGGATCTTTCTGTTTACTTTTGGTTTAAATAATTAAGGTTTAATTCCTCAGCATCCCTCATGCATAGCGGAGTTTTGCTGTCTGTACACATTAATGGTATTGTACCCATTCACTGAGATTCAAGATAATTCTCCACCCCACTTTTTTAATCACTGGGCTTTTGTTTTGCAGAAGTGCCATTTATCCTGGTTTGATTGCCTCTCAGTGACAGTCAGAATTCATGAAACATTTTAATGAACACAATCTAAAAAACCGTCCAATAGGATCAGTGGGCCAAGGTTTCATCTGAATAGATGTGAACGTTATCAGCCTCGAACAGGACCAGCTGGAGCAGTCACAGACAGCCATCACCTCTTTTCATCCATACAGGAACCAAGCAAGCCTATTTTCTACATCCAGCCATCCTTTATTGTCAGCAGACATTGGTTAGTTGCAGTTACTTGCGATGTGTTGAGCAGATGAATAAATAATTCTTACAGTCCAGATGTGAAGTCCAAGCTTTATGTGTGACACACTTTGCTAATACGCTCAAATTGCTGAGTAAGGACCTACAGAAAGTATTTTTGTCTAGGTTCTAGGTTTAATCTGGATCTATGTACTGTGCATGCAGAGCACCAGCACACAGCCTGAGATCTGATCATATCAGCAAAGCCGGAGTGGCTAATCGGGATTTGGGAGGATTCCCGATGGGCCGGTTCATGTTAATCTCTAGTTTGGGCCGATTGGGAGGGAAAAATAATTTTGGGCCGGATTTGGTCATAAAACTCCCGGGCTGAAAAAGTGTCCCACTCCGGCCCTGCATATCAGTGAAAGATGCACCAGGAGATGAAAACAAATCAAAGAAGAAAAAAAATGACATTGGAAAAGTAAACACAAGTTAACTTGGGACATGATCCAAAACCCAAGTGGGAAGTATAGAGGGAGTGGAGTGCAGCATTGTCAGTCAATGACTGCTGATGGGAACCTAGCAAATGGTGCTAGTTCTCAGCAGAGATAAGGATCCAGGATCTACAGGTGTGGAGGAATGTATCCCCACCCCCACGGCAGCCAGGCAGGAGGCTCGAGGGCTCTCACAAGTGCTGTCTACCATGAAGGCTGGGGTGGGTGTGACATTATCCTGGAGGGCACCTGCTACCTGCGGATGATTACCCTTCCTCAAAACAGGCGAATTATTTGTTGACTTGTACATTTGGCTTCCCGTGTGACCAGTGAAAGAGAGTCAGCTGGAAACTGAGGTTACATTGGATTAGTGTAAAGAATGAGGGGACCAAAAAGTTGTGAGGCTGTCACCCTTTTTGTCACTTTGCTGGTTGAGTGTGGTGGATGACTGATGTACCAGAGCCCTCATGTCTGTTTTTCCTCCGAGCTTTATACTTTTATCTGTATATCTGTCTTGCACATTGCACATTATATATCCTAGTTTTACACATTTTAGTATTTGAACAAGTATATTTCTGCCAAGCTACATCTATTCAGGTTGTCATGTTGTTGCTGAGCCTCAACCTTCGTTAGATTCTGTAGCTCCTCCCACCCCCTGATCTGCCCTGCTATAGCTCCTCCCAGCCCCTGATCTGCCCTGCTATAGCTCCTCCCACCCCCTGATCTGCCCTGCTGTAGTTCCTGCCACCTCCACATCAGCCAACGATTTCTACAATGCCTTGTTGTAGATTTCTTCAAGGTATTCGTCCGACTGACACCTTTGGTTTGCTAACTAGGGTGCTTGGATTTAAGCTGCTTTATGAATTTATGACAAAAGCAGCATATAAATACATTTGACATCAATAGGGTGGATTAGTGATTAACCTGCTGGTGAATGCCTGCTCTGCCACCAGGAATCAGGCAACACCGTGCAGAGACCCTTTGAGAGGCATGGAAAACAGCAAAGGAGTTGAAGCCATGGATGAAGTAACCCTTGAAGTTCATGAACCCCTGAACCCCTGAAATTCCCCAATGGTTCTGGGTAGTGGCTATTCCCAAATGGCTTAGATTGTGTGCTCATCCATGCACACACACTTGTGATACAAGATGTAGTCTAGAAAGTCTAGAAAGGAGACTTTAATGATCTAGCTTAAACAAACAACATTTCTCCAATAATCTAGTCAACATAGTACTGACATTACACAAGTTGGCCAAGTAGATCAGGATTTCATCTGTGAAAACCAGAAGACCATGTCATTCAAGACCTCAAAACTAAAACTAATAAGTCCAATGGTGGTGGAGCGGGTCATCTCCCACTCCTTACCCTCCTGTATGAGCTCTTTAAACTAGTGTGGAGGGCAATAATGACATGGGGTGCCTCACCATTAACGTCTTGATTGTTGATCCAGCACCACATGTTTACATCCTTGTCCACAATGAAGATGCATTCAGTTGTAGAATACATAAAGGGATAGACGAACTCCTGCCTCAGAGCTTTCCTGATGTATTCCTACATGGCTAGCATCTTACTGACTGACAAGGACTAGACCCATGAGCACTGTGCAGCCAGTCTAAGACACCATTCCAGAGATAATGAGGTGGACATTTGGTGGTCTGGAAGTTCAGCCTGTTGCTGAAGACCTCAGGAAGGTCCCCTTATATTGTAGGTATTAAATTTTATCTCCTGTTGGGCAGGACTCTCAACCATGGTGGCTAAGCCATAGTAGTGGTGCGGGACAGAAAGCCATGATAAGAACCAGTTAGTTCCATACACTGGCAGTGACTAGCAAGCAAGAAGCAATGGTGCAATCCATCATCAGCAAGCTGCCTTGCATGGATCTAGATCTGATCTGTGAACAACGTAAAAGACCATGTCCCCATCTCCACTTCCCTCCCCTCCTGCAAAGTAGCCCAAGCCCAAACCTTTCCGGTGAGAAGCAATATGATGAAGGTTTCTTTGGAGTGATCTGTGCAGAAATCAGACAATGAGAAAGTGTGATCAAATGATGTCTCTAGAAGAAACCCACTGCAGTCCATGAGAGCACGGTCATAATTTTCAGGTTTGGATAGTTTGGAATCACAGGACGTTTAGGGACTACCTAGTGCCGGTCTCCTACTGGTGCAGTGGATTGAAGTGATCCATGCTGTTGTCTGGAGAGGATAACACCAAAAAACATGTCTAAGAGATAAAAACATGAAGAGACATTTGTTAACTTGGGCTTGATGCAAGTGGGAGCAAGAATAGACAAATTTGAAGAGGACCTTATGGTTACTTCACTGGCAGATGCACATGCTTTTTGGTGGCAGAAAAACAGTAGATGGTGCAGTGAAATGCTGACATCCATGGAATAATGACACAAAATGTCTCATTGAGCTGTTGCCACTATCAGAATGGAAAAAAACAAGTGATGTTAATTTTTATATAATATGAACATGAAAAGATCACAAAGGAATGCATATTGTTTTTTTGAGCCAACCTATTAAATGGAGAGATTTTCATTAGCCTGCCTTTAGAAAGAACTAGAAATAACATTTTAACATACACCTAGACAGTAGCAGCAGTAGTTCAGGACTTTTACTAAGTCATTTGCATCTCAAATGACAAAGGTCATACTAACCCAGCAATGCAAGTGCAGTTCAACATCAGTATATAGATTGGTTTGTTAAAAATAGCCATTGTATAGCAGTGTTTTATGTCCTTCTTGTTGGCTAGACAGTATGTCAGTACATAATACACAAAAACATCAGACAAATCTCAGTATTCAAGGTCCTGGATATGACTGCAAAGGACAAAATAAAATGATGTATGCATTGATTTTTCCTTCATGTAGATGCTGGATTTTTCCAAAGGTATACACACCTTTCCGGCCACTAAATTTGAACTTTTAGCTTGATTCAAATGGTTGTGATTATTTGTAGTTATGTTTGTTACAAGGTATACAAAGATAGCACAAGATTTAGCCATTTTGGTTGAAGTGGTAATTGGAAAACACAATGCATAAAATAAAAGGACTTTTCCACCAGTCATAGGTTCCCACAATAATGTATTTATTTAGATTTTCCTTCCTCTAGCCCACCTGATCCAGATTATGCAAGAAGTTGTTAGTTAGGTAATGAGTTGAATCCGATGTACTAAAGCAGGGAAATTGTGCAGGGCAATGGGTTTCCACAGACAAAATCTGCTAAAACAGACAATAGAACAGAAAGGGTATCACGTCATTCCAGACAATTTGATTAAAAAAAGGGTTTTATCTGATGTGACTCCAGGACCACATATTATTCAGTGAGATCTTACAGTGAAATTACAGTTTACTGTTTATATGATAAGCACACTGACAAATCTGAAGTGAAACTGATAAGAAATGCAATTCCTCTACTCATCTGAGAACAGTCCACACTTTGCACACCCAAATACCTTTGGTGATATTTAGTGATTGACAATCTGATGTCCCAAACACTCATCTAGTCTCTTATTTTCATAAAGAAAAAATGGAAAAGTTCAGCCTCAAATTTAGTTTGTCTAATTCTTAATCCTAATAACTCTTATCTGCAACTGTTTAATGCCACATTTACCTGAGCTAGCATCTGCTAACCAAATTTCAATCACACTGCCACGGCGCCACATGTGTGTGTGTATGTGTATAAATATACACGGCACCCAGCACCTGTGCTACTGTGACTGAATGACTATTAAACCCATGTCTTACTTATTAATCTTTGCTTTAATGAAGACACCACCTACACAGCTGGAGTTGATGCAGACATGGTTAGGCTGAAGCCCCAGAGGGTTATGAGCATTTGCTAGCCATTGCATCTCAAATGACAACGTGTCAGCTTAGCATTCAGGTAACGAAGAGTCTGCTAAATTACTTCACACAACATGGCAGCAATGTGGGTGTATTCTCATTGCATTTCAGAGGCACCATTTTAACCATGCTTATTATCTTTTGAGTCACAGCAGTAAATTAATTAAAAAGCAATTTGCCTACAAGATGAGTCCATTAATAAACAGGATTTACATCTAAAACAAGAGCATAAATGTGAAAAATTAATTAATAGTAAATTATTTGTGGCCATGATTCACACACAAAAACTGCTTTATTAAGTAGGAATGAAAGTATTATTGAAGTTTACCTATATCATTTGTGTAATGACCAGATGGGAAACTGGATGTGTGAGGTGCCACTAGATCACAAAAATTGTTGAACACCTGTCACAACCTCTGGGTAGGAAAGAAGAAGCGGTATTTAAACGGGGACAGGTGGAAAGATAATTAACATTATCAGTTCTCTCATGCACATGCCAATGATTATAGGCAAAGGAATAGTTAGTGTCAATCAAAAGACATTACAGGCTGACAGAAAAATAAAAAGAGAAGAAAGATACAATATAAAACAGGGCAGAATGAAACATTCAGTGAATGGACAGCAGAAGGGAGCTGCAGTCATCCTAAAAGGTCTGTGGGAAGATAGGATGGCCAGTGATCCACAACCCAGTCCCCCAGAGCATCACAGCCTGCTAGCTCTCCCTGTAACAATTCAATCAGTCACACGGGCAGTGAAAACAGAATCAGCAGGCACACCTGTCCTCGCAGACTGCACAAATACACAGAATTTATCTGTGTAAACTGTTATGCCATTGACCATACAGTTTTTAGCATTTAGGTTAGTAATGACTGGTGGGATATTTGTCCTGTGAGAATCCCAAACCATAGATGATTACATTTCACCAGTATGATTAAATTTGGTATGGTTATTGATTATGCTACAATATAATGCCATGGTACATTAACAGTCTATTGATTAACCATCTTCACATATTTATTCCAGTAGTTGTTTTGTATTTTTTTGTATTTGAAGAGTGAAAAAGGACAAGAGAATAAAACATAAGAGAAAATACATGGAAATAGTTTCTTGACTAAATCACATTACTAGCACTTAACCCTTTGACACTTTAAGTTCATCTGAAATTATATTTACACTTAGTTTCTTGCAAATGTGCATGCTTAAATACACATTCGTACACACCTATACACATGTGCACACACTCGTATGCACATGCATGCACGAGCACACACACACACACTCAACAAAAAATGGCCAATTATTTCCTACAAATTATTTAATTTTCTGCATGGCTTAACTCTGACTTTTCCCTACTGTTTCAGACTTCGAAAGTCCTTTTTTGACCCCTGGTTTCATGTTTCTTAATGAAATTTATATTTGTACTTCAGCAAAAGCTCTGTCGATTAATGAAAATTACCTAGTGACTTGCATCTCATTAAACTATATTAAAGTTGTTAATCTGTTGTTGTTTATATGTTTAATGAATATATTCAATGATATATTGAAATATTATTTTAGTCATTCAAATCGCATAAGTTCTTCCATTATACATGGATCCTGAAAAACAGCAATGTAAAACTACTTTTAGAATTATTGTAAACAGGGCATAAATATATATAAATATATAAACCTTTATCTGCTCAGCCTTTACAGATACCTCTGATCTCAGCTGGAACCAAATTATATATGGGTGAGGGGTTTATTTTTATCCTCTATAGAGAGGGAAAAGACTAAGCATACTAAAGCCTCTTCATTGGGCAATTATATGTTAACTTCTTTAAATTAAGTGTTTAATTATTCAGAGCACCGTGGGCAAGTTGGATGAGAGCTTTAAACATCTTAGAATATTTAGAACAATGATGATGTCTGTGGTGCTTCTCTTCCACTCCAACAATATCCAGGAGGCAGTGAGCACACATGCACTTTTTGGTTGTTTAATTTGTTGCAGAACAGGGTTTCCCAGCACAAATATTACTGTTTTCTAAGTAACACAAAAACCTGAGCTCAGACCGGGACAAATGCTGCACATTCACACCTAAATCCATACCAGATATTCCAAAAGCAGGAACAAAAAAAAATCAGTGGAAGATGCTATGTCATGCCTGCTTCCTTGGTACAAAAATATAATTATGGGTGCATAATAATATAACAATTTAACATATTACCTAATGTTGTGCATTTTGAACTGGCAGCTGAGCTGAGAAGACACTGAGAAGAAGCTGCTCTCTCCACAGCCCTAGACTAAACCTTTCTGTTGGCTTCAGCTTTTTCATTATTTTTCCACAGTCGACAAACGTTTTTTTCATGAAAATGCCACATTACATGCTTATTTAATCTTTACTAGAATAACATAGGAAAGTGTAGTAAAAGCAGAAGAAACGATGTGTGCACAAAGCCACTAGACTTTGACTGGCTAACAGATTGTTCCACTCTATCCCAGAGCGCACATGGTCAGTGGCTCCAATATGCTTTACAGTGCTGACGACAGCATGATGGACAGAGTTGAAGACTCATTTATTATAATCACAAAGCAGTTAATTAGTAAACATTCATGAATGCCCTCATAAACCTACAGTTATTTAAAGGCCAGAAAATCCTCAGACTTCTGTCAGTGTTTACCAGCATTTTATAAAAATCCTGTGCCATGGTCCTTAAGCCGACTCTCAGCAACCTTCTGTTCCTCCTGAGCAGGCAGTGATTAAAAGCAGTGGCGTATAGTTCAGATGCTTGACTGAACCAGAGTGATGTAAAGGAAGAGACTGGACGTGACAGAGGTCTGATGTGTGTGTGTGTGTGTGTGTGTGTGTGTGTGTGTGTGTGTGTGTGTGTGTGTGTGTGTCTGTGTGTCTGTGTGTCTGTGTGTCTGTGTGTGGGGGGGGGGGGGGGGGGGTTGGGGGGTTGTAAGTCTCTAGTAAGACTGAAGCACTGTAGCATTTTTTTTTCTGGATTGCTTCTACAGTAATTGTAGTTTTCTGACTAGTTGTTTAGTTATTTTTGCATAGTTACATTTAATTATTCTGGCATGTTGATGTTGGATTTGCAAATATTTGATATATGTGTGAAAGCTAGAATTTGTGATCCAGATATAAAAGGTATTTGAAAAGAATGAACAAATATTTAGTCATTAGCCTTTCAGCTGCATTTTTGAGTTCTTTTTCCACTTCTTGAAGTTATGCGAATCCATTTATCTTTAACCAAGTGAAAGCTCAGGAAATCTTTGTGGGCTAAAACACCTGACGCTGTAAAATGTTCTAACCAATGTTACACAGTAATGTTCACAGACCAGAAAGAGAGAGGAGGTATGAATTATTAACAGTCTTCTGCACTCTTCATGCAAATCTGGAAACATTTTTCTTCTTGTATGGAGCTTGATTCTAATCACCTCCAGGGACTCCAACTCATGTGTCTTTTCTCAAGAGAACAAATTGAATGCTTTGTGAAGTCGGAATTGGAGTAAAGAACTACACATACTGGTATCTGTGGTACGCTGCAGTCTTCCCTCATGAATAAATTGAAGCCCCATTGTGCTATGGGGGCACTGGAAACCGATACATGTTCACCTGAGCCTTTACCTGAGGATAACTCATAGATAGGAGAGCAACACCACCACCTTCCCTAGAACAATGGCTCTAATGCAGTAGAATTATGGCAAGACAACCACCTAGGACAACCATATCCAGCTGGTGGATGGTGTAACTGAACAGGGATGCAAGAATCATATAGGCCTAAGGACCGAAGGAGGAAAACCCAAAGTGGGAAGGAAGTTGACTCGATGTGCTGCTTTCTTGTTTCAGGCATTCTCTTTCAGAAGGGAATCTTTCATACTCTGACAGGATCAAAATTGAATAGTGGTCTGGACCTTTAAACCAGCATGAAGCAGGATCCTGAGTCCATGGGCAGGTCTGATCACGAGTCAGAGCAGGATCTCCTGCTGTGACTCTCACAGTGAGTGAAACTCTAGCTTGTTCCCAAGCAGCAGGGGATTCTCTGGGCCTACGCCCTGTGCCTGAGCCAGGGGAGAAAAAGCAGATGAAAATGAAGAGAACCACAAAGGGAGACAGGAAAACCCAACCAGAGAGAGTGGAAGAACCCCAGCACTGAGACAACTGCCTGGATTAAGTGCCCTTTTATTGAGGACAGAGATAGACCTTGAATTTGTTTGTGTGGAGGCGTTCACAAAGAATGCAGCATATCGGGAGTCACCGAAGAACCAACAAAGACCAACAGTAAGGTAAGACTGCATGGACTGCAGATGGCTATCCTTACACTACTAAATATGAGTGCTACGAATTAGATGATTATCCTGAGAATCTAGCTGCAGTCAGCTGCAACTGTCTGCACTGTCATAAGCCATACATACATCAGACAGTTTGTCACATAAAGTAGAGAAAGAGCCTAAACAGGAAGAATCACAGAGGTGTGTGTGTGTGTGTGTGTGTGTGTGTGTGTGTGTGTGTGTGTGTGTGTGTGTGTGTGTGTGTGTGTATCCATTATTCACAATGTTCTCAACATGTTACGTAAACAGCATTCCCCCTCAAGCCCACTGAGGGATTTTCGGGCTGTGGGAGTGGAGCGTCTCGCTGGCTGGTGGAGCGCTTCTCTGTGTGTTCCATTTCCTGGCTCCCTACGGCGGTGTGTAGCTGCCACACTCCCTCTGGGGAAAATATCCCCTCTTGGCTACATCTCCAGTAGCGTAGCTGGCACGATTATAGCAAACAACCGTCAGTTCTTCTCACTGGGTAGATAAGCCAAACCCTGTTAGCATATGGTGGAACACTGCTGCAAGGATGACCCGTGATGACATGAGTTACTTTTAATTGAACGGAACCCATGTTTACAGTACAGCTGTGTATTTCCATGGTCTAGCTGTTGCTAACGAGACCCTTCATAAACATCAATAATCAATCATTTGCTGGCCCCATCAGCGGTAAATTGTGCATATAATGCATTGTTCTTTTTTGTTTTTACTGGAGGCACAACAAGAAGAACTCTGAGGTGTGAGATGGAGAGAATGATCATTAAAGAAATTGCTGCCATTGTCATAAAAGCTATGGCATCACCATCTGTTCACACTGGGTCCCCCACAAAAGACGTCATATCATTCATATTAGGTTTTCATTCATACAAAGAAAGGTATTGCCCCATATCCTGCCCTAGGATGGAGAACCAGAACTACAAGGTTTAGAACTGTGAGACAATTACAGCAGTAATACATTATTATAGTGATAAGGATCTAAATTGCTCATTAACTGAATGGTTAAACAATTAGCTGCAGACAGTGAAACACATTCTTCTTTGGTGTGGTTATAATCCAAGATATATTTTTGAGTACTAGATTGATGCTAATCCTAGAGGACCAACCCGAACTGCCTGCAGTACAGTGAACACAGGAGCAATTCAGCACACAGGTGGGTTTCTTCTTGTACGGTACACTCAAGCTTTGGTTAAGGTCAGTGAACAAGGATCCAGATCACAGAGTGGATAGAAAAGAGTGAAAGGACGAGTGGAAGTTGAAGGTTAGCATGAAGGGATTACTTAGGGGACTTCAGATGTTCTTTATTTTGTAAACTTCATAGCTTCAGAATACTGTTGGCAGAATATGTCAGCCACACAGAATATTGCAGCCATATTCTTTCTGCATGTTAGCTTATAAAAAGACTTGTATGCTGATGTGCTGTTGTCAAACATTTATAAATCTATGAAATCATTAGCAGTCCAGCTCTTGTCATTGCTCACTTTTGTCTGTTCAGAACCTGATTATCCCATCTGTGCTTCCTACTTGCTACTTGCATTGTCATCCAAATCAAACCCTGTCATTCCCACGTGCTTTAGCACAAAAACCCCTACACTTTTAACGTGTCATCTACCCACAGTCCCCTCGATGCTCACCTTCCTGTCGTAGGTGCCTAAACATGTGCTTGTTTGCAGACCCGTCTCACCTAACTACAGTGGGGAAAATAAGTATTTAGTCAGTCACCAATTGTGCAAGTTCTCCCACTTAAAAAGATGAGAGAGGCCTGTAATTGACATCATAGGTAGACCTCAACTATGAGAGACAAAATGTGAAAAAAAATTGAGAAAATAAATTTCTTTATTCTTTAATACTTATTTTCCACCATTATTTGCAAATAAATTCTTTAAAAGTCAGACAAAATGATTTTCTCAAAAATTTTTTCACATTTTGTCTCTCATAGTTGAGGTCTACCTATGATGTCAATTACCGGCCTCTCTCATCTTTTTAAGTGGGAGAACTTGCACAATACTTATTTTCCCCACTGTAGCTGTGGCGGTCCTGCGGCTTTGGCCTACCTCTGAATGACAGCTCTCGCCAGTCCGGGACTTGCACAGACCACATGCTATTCTCCACTGAAACAGCTAGGAACAAAATACTATGACTAGAACAGAGGAATAGAGACTGGAATATAACAAAGTATGTATGATAATGCTTTCTTTGTCTTTACATGACTGATGCATAAATTACACAAATGCATGAATTAATAACATAGTTATTTAATTACCTCTTATGAAACTAATGACAATTTCAGGATCAGGACAGTCTGGAAACATGAAGAAAGTCCTGTTTTAGTGGTGATAGGGAAAACATTTACATTTTCATTTACATTTTAACCATTTAGCAGATGCCCTTATTCAGAAGAACTTAAAAGGGAACTCTATCATCTACTCATAGAACGCATCCTAGTCAGAACAGTATTGGTAGGTTAGAGTCAAAGATACCACTGAACTAGAATGCTAAATCCAGCAATCAATGCTGATACATAGAAGAAAAGCAAAGAGAGCATAACTTCAATATCAAACGACATGTGCAAAACAAATGCTAGAAGTATTCAGTGAGTCAGCACAATCACAACATTTACATTGGTGTGGGGCTAGTGGTCAAAGTAGCAGCAGATCATAAACTGCCTTACATTCCTTTGACTAGTCCGTGGGTGGCTGATAATGGATGGGCAGCAATACCTTTGCGGTCTCGAGGTGCCATGCCTCTTTTCCATATGAATGGGAAGGTCAGGCCAAGAGCGGACTCTGTTCAGCCTCCTCTGATGACAACAATCAGGCAGCACGGAGGAGCAGACCTAATACTGTCACATTATACTTGGGAGAAAGGGCGAGGGAGAGAAAGGAAGAGAGAGAGAGGGAGAGATCTGCTGTATGCCTGAGTGCAGATAAAGCATAACCAGCAGAAAACAAAGGCAATGAATGCATAATTTTCTATTTAAGTGGAATTGTTTATGGTTCCCCCCTGCTCCCCCATTCCTCTCCCACTGGGCATTTCGGTGCTTCAGAATGCTAGTAGAAATTACGCTTTCAAGTAGAAATGATAAGTTGTTTCATTGTGGATTGGGCGGGGGAGGGAATTAATGTATTTGCATTGAGTACTGGCCTCGACTTTGCATGGTTGGCCCCAATGCGAATAAAGTGTCATTAAAGGGACACATATTTAAAAGGCGGTTCGCTGTGTATGGATTTAATGCCAGGTTAAACTGCTAGGCATAGGAGTGAAGGACCAGTCTTTTTGGTGCAATGCACTGCCAAAATGAATGTTTAAGGGGATTTAGGAAAATATTTTTTTTATATTGATTAGCAGTTATTGTGTAACATTTTAAAATCAAGTTTATATTGATTTAGGGCAGCCAAAGCTTAATGACAATATGACACTATGTTATTTGATTAGATTACATGGATGTATAATAATTAAACTGGTGTTATACTAATACACTCCAAAGGGATGCATTCTGAGCATACGTTATAGTACGATTTTTAACTGAAGAGCGAAGTGTAGAATAAAGTTTGGTCTACCTTGATAAGATTTCAGCTAAATTCACACAAATTACCCAAAACTAATATATATAAATATATAAATAAATAATGCCATTTTGCTCATATTCTGTACATCCAAAGTTAGCTATGTCATAGTTGCATGTCCTTTGTCATTGTTCTGTTGAAGCTTCCCGACAGAACGGTTTACTTCATCAACTAGCAAATGCCATTCAACTGAATAATTTAGAATTGGCAGATGAACACGCTGCACTAGCTCATGAGAGATCTCATTTCAGACCTTCTTGTCTGGATCACACGGAGAACTTCAGTTCTGTTGGTGGGACATAGGCTCTCTTGCGATGAATTACAGTAGCATCGATGGGAGTATTCTTGTCATGGAACAGTGCAATGTTTTCATAAACTTCAGTTCATGGATAGTTCACGGAAAACTGGCGTGTTAAAGACAGCATGGTGAGTAATGATGACTCTCCAAAACACTGTTTATGTGCTGAAACGCAGCAGATTGAGCAAAGTTCCTGTATGTAATCAAAACTGATTTGAACCCTCCCTGTTTTACATTTGACTTGTTAATTCTTCGAATAATGCTTTTATATTGTTTATTCATCGACAGATGGAAAGGTAATAGAGATTTATTCAAACTTAATGGGACTCAGAAGTTGGAGATTAGTCAGCCAGTCCTCACCAAACATCAGGGAGGTAAGACAGAGGCAGAAAAGTTTTTAGACAGCCTGTCACATAATTTAAACCTAGCTTTATTTATATATTTTTCCTATGGATTGTGTGAAGCATCAACACCATATGGTCTGGAATGAAGTAAACAGAGGTAGCAGTGTTTATGGCATATATTAAAATGTGGAACAAAAAATAGGCTTCATTTACCAGCATTATTAATGAGTGACTTTTCTAAATTGGCTGATTGAGTTCATTTTTTAATAAGCCTTCTCAATCTGAAGGTCAAGAGCCAAAACATTGTCACCTTTACAAAAAGAAATGATTAATTAACTTTGTGAAATGAGCCACTGTCTGCCAGACAGGCAATGCAAGGTTGGTCTGTCATTGTGTTAGACTTTGACATAGTAAGCTTGCCTTTTAGAATATTGCAAGTTTGTTTCACAAACAGCCCCTATCCAGTTTGCCATTTCCTGCAAATCAGTGACTATGTTGAGAAAACAAAATTATGAAACAGTGTGTAAATTAACAGTGCGTTGAAGATAATGGTTAGATGTCCTTGGAACATCACAGCTGACTTTCCTTTGTAAAATACCCTTTCTTTGAGAACGTATTGTGCATAACATCTGTTATTCTGAATGTTCAATCTTGTGTATTTCCTGCTGACTGCTGATAGTCAGTTTTTGAATGGAATCATTTACATCTGGTTTCCTCGAAATGAAATAAGCCTAGTATTGGACTAAATAGCAATGTCAGTGGTGCTTCACATTTAAAACATTAAAAATGTAATATTTTAAGCCAAGTTTTAGGACTAATGTTGGGAAACCATCCAGTAAGGTTTACTATTTACTGCCTGTTTTTGTAGCCTGATTGAGTTGGTCTTACATTTGAATTAATGTGAGTTAATGAGTTAATGTTTACAGATGGTCTTCGGTGCAGTTAAACAATGATTTTAGAATGGGTAGAGCATTTGGATACATACACTGAAGGTCTTTTGTATAACACTTTTGTATACCATAGTATTGACCTGTAGATTTCATAATAAATGTATGTGCATGTTTAGACTGCCTCTGGCTGTTAGGTCCTATAAGAGTTATATTCAAAACATGGCACTAAAAATAAATGTCTCTAATGCATTTGGAGCACTTTTAGAGATGGTCAGCAGCCTCTGGTCTCTGGTGGAAATGATTTTGCTGTTGTCTGTTTTTGTGGTTTTCGTAACTTACATTTTTTGTTTTCTTATTCAGTACTTTCAGTTGTATATATGCTGGTATGATACTGCTTATGACGTATTTCACAGTGGAGAAGACGGGATGTGTGTGTAGGCTGATGCCTCTGGTCCACTTAATCTCTCTCTCTCCTGACAGGCTGTGAATAAGGAGACCAACCCGCTTCTGTGTAGGAACGCTGTCCCACCATGGCAGGGTGTTAGGAGCCCAGGGCAGGAGCAAGGGCAAAGCTGCGGGCAACGGGGCAGAGTCTCACCTTCTCTCTCCAGCCTGACCTGTCTCCACGGTCCTCAGAAAACTGAGGCTGCCTCACCTCTCAACACCCCCTCCCTCAGTCGGACGCTCAGCAACCCCGAGACGCACCTTTGCTGCTCTGCTGGCCCGTCATCTGGCTTCACTTCCATTACCATCACTGCCCGGAGGGTCTCACTCAGCATTCCCAGCCTTGTGAGCCCAGAAACGAGGGCTCGGGACCAGCGTGACAAGCTCTCGGTGTCCTCCACAATGAGTCCATGTGACAATACAGCCCAACAGTCAAGTGTGTCGTGGGGAAACCCCACAATCCCTCTCAAGCGCCAAGCTACCATGGTGAAGGTGACTGAGTACAGAGAGAGATATTACCCAGGCGAGAGGTTTGCTTCCAGCCTGGCCCTTCCAGCCCGTAGGAGCAGCCACACCAAGGGCAAGACAGCCAGCCAGGCACTGGCTGGATCAAGTGAGGAACCTGCTTCGGGCAGTTGTTCTCCCTCAGCCTCAGCACACCTCATCTTCCGCTCCTGTGTCCACCTGGACCTCCTCCCAGGTTCTTCCAGCTCCATGCTTTACCTGGATAAATCCCTATCCGTTCCGCTCTCTGGGCTTCAGGATGGAGGACGGGCTTTGCACAGATCCACACTGACTCTTTACCTCAGAGAAGCGCTTAGGCCTCGTGGCCCCGAGAGGCTCGAAGTGAGGCCTCTGTCTGGGGCCCACGGGCACATCATAACGCGAGGCGGTCGCCTTGAGGGTGTGGCCGCTCCCTACTCTGCGGGGGGCGGCAGCGGCTCAGAGTCGTCACCACGGCAGGTCACTTTATCCCCATTGCCATTCAGAGCGAGGCGCCGCTCATCGCCGCTAGTGTTCAGGCTGAATGGAAAGGCTAATGATGTCTCGCAGCCTCGAACGGGGAGCGTTGAAGGCCCAGGTAGGAATCTCACCTGCCTCCATTTCAGCGCCCATGCAAATGGGTTTATCAGACACTCTCTCTCTCTCTCTCTTTCTGTCTCTCTCTCTCATTTTCTCTGTACTCCATTTCCATACTATGCTGGTGATAATGAGGCATTGGCCAGTCTGAACACGCCGCTTCATATCTTTGCCAGTGTAGTTCCACTTTAAATCCTGCCTGGTCACCTTGTGGTTTGCACCTCATGCATTTTTAATGGAATGGCCTCCCTTTTTAGATGCGTGTGTGTGTTTGTGAGTACGTGTGTGAGTTTGTGTGTGTGAAAATGATTACCCATAAATGTGGTTGTGTTGTGAAAAGGTCTTTTTCAAGAAGAACACATGCCTTCTTTTCTGCCATTTCTTCTAGATGTCATCCTGAAACATTTATTTTATGTCTTGGGGATTTGCTATAGTGGTAATGAGTGCTTCAGTAAAGCAGTCATTACTGCACTATAGGTTCCTGAGAGCAGGAATCAATCCAGGCTAGATTCCTACAGAATAGATTGCTCCTAAAGAGAAGACCCTAGGGAACACGCACAGGACAGTGGCAATAAGACGGTTAGCCCGGCAATGATGGTCGGAAAAGGATATCAATGTGTGGTGGTACACCATGAGTTGTCATGAAATAACCTATCATGGGAAGAAGACTAGGCTGGAGTTACTGACCTGTTGGTGTAACTCATGCATAACCTGGAGTTCTGAAGCACTTGGAATGATGTTTTATTGCTGAATGAACACTGCCTTCAGCTAAAGTATCCACAGGAGAACTAGACAGACCGTTTGAGTGATAAGAAAATAGGGGACACTTTGTTCTGATAGCTTGAGAAGGGAAGAGCAAGAGAGATGAGAAACTGAGATGAGAGAATTTAGGAGAGGGAAGGAAAACAATAAAATGCTGGGTGGTTTTTTTCTGCATAATGACCTTCTTATATCTAGCATAATATGTGATCAGCCCACTCTAATGCTCCAACCAGGGCAGGGTTTTTTCTCCATTATCCTGGCACCCAGCCACACTCTCCTACTAAACAAATTTCCCCCTGACAAGACTGGAATAATTGTCCCCTCTGCAGCACATTGATCTTTTGCATTTGGACTGCGGGGCATGTGATAGTGGGAATGCATGAGTGTGTTCTGAAGGGCTAACCCCAGCCATTACTGCAGGGCGGCCACACAGAAGGACACTTACCACACTTATCCTCTACTTCTATGTTATTCCTATACTTCCAGACTCTGTGTTGCTGTGACTGCAACCCCTTTTCACTCATTCTCACTCCCCCCCCCCCCCCCCCCCCCCTCTGTGCAACACCCCTCCATACGCACGTTCACACACCCTCCCTGTCTATCTCAGACTCTGTTCAGTAACTTCTTTTGGCGACTCGTTCAGTAGAGTGCTTTAACCTCAGCTTTCTGTCTTTCCTTTCAGAGTTTGTTATAAATAAAAGCTTGGTCTCCCCAGCGGTTATCAGGAATAGCTCTGCTGTGGACAGTGTGAGATGTCATAGCCAGAAGCAGAAGACACAAAACTACTCGCACTCTCAACATGCAGCATTATATCCTTCCAGCAGGATGTTAGGTATTGCTCCCTTTTATATATATATATATATATATATATATATATATATATATATATATATATATATATATATATATGTGTGTGTGTGTGTGTGTGTGTGTGTGTGTGTGTGTGTGTGTGTGTGTGTGTGTGTGTGTGTATTTTCACTGAACTTATTTCTCGATAGTGAACTCTGGAGTGAGTGTGAGAACCTCCACCAATGGCAGAGGGCCATGTTCCTCTGCTGAACCTGCAGTGAGAGGACATGTTTGTCCTGTCTCTCCCCATGTAGTGCTCAACTACACCATCGAGCCCAATGGCACCAACCAGCCTCAGGCCCTGAGCCTTAAAGTATGCAGTAACATTCATTCGCCATGCTAATGATTATGGCCTGCAGAGTAATTTCTTTCATCACTGATCCACTGTATTTATAACGTTACAATATGGTGACATTTGTACTTTGCTTGACAATTACCAACCAGCAGACTGTAACAACTCTTGCAATACAATCAACGCCCCAAAACAAGACAGCTTAATTACATTTGTTCATTTTAAGTGCTGCACTTATTGTTTGTACAGCTCAAACCAAGAAACATGCATATTCATGTGTGGGAGTGTACAGGAGGCACTGGAGCACTTCCGGCCTGACTTCATCTCCCGCTCTCAAAGACGAGTACGCCAGCTGGAAGAACGGGCCAGACGGAGGCAGCGCTCCCAGACTGCAGCCATGGCCGTGGAGTCGGAGGGCTCCAATAAGAGACAGAACTGCACCAAGCCACACCCTCTTAGTGGTAAGGCACTGGCTGCAGACAGAAAATCTCCTCAATCCTGCCAGCGGGCTTTGGGTGCGATGCTGAATACAAGATTATTACTGGGACAAAGTGTCGCCGTTTAATTAAAGTACATATTATGAAGTTCAGGTGTTCAGTTATGTGGTTGCCATCATGCAGTTATAACACGGTGCTTGTTAACAAATTACTTTTGAATCCATATAGAAGGGCATTTTTGCATGGTAATCACGTGGCGTTTGTTTGAAGCACTAATGGTTGCTATGGTAGCCATATTCTAGCGGACTGCTACCAGCAACGCAGTGCTGCAGTCGCACAGATGTTGCATTGGATCTGTGTTCTGCAGAACAGCTTATGTCAGGGACTGTCAACCAAGACCAATTACTAACTAATTGCCAAGCCAATAATAGAATTCTCATATATAGATATAGCCAAGTTGATCTGTAATAGGTGAGAGCTTTTGATGGGTTTAAATATATTTATCTACATTTCAAACAGTTGCACAGGCTTTAGTCCAAATACATTTATCAAGACAACCCCATTACAATAATATAGTTATATTGTTAAATATATGGAAAATGTTGCTGAATATAGGAAAAAATGTGTTTTCTGAGTGATCATAGGACATGTAAAATATTTTTTAAATGTTAAGAAAACAAAATGGAATTTTATTTATAGATACCATGCATTAATTTTATATACATTACATTTTATATACATTATACATTACAAATTTTGTATCCAAGCTTGTTGTTGTTTAATGATACTTTTAATCATAACATTGCTAAATTGCTAAATGCAATTGTGCTTTAGTGTTGGAGTCAGCTGTTTTAATGTAAATTCGTTTCACAGTTACATTATTGTGCCACTAAAAAATAGTGACCAAATCAGCTGACTCATTCCCCCTGCTGGCCTAATATGATATTACACGCCTGAAAACAGAAAAAAAAACGACAGCTTTATAAAATAAACTGTAGCTAATTGATCTAAGATTAGTAAGGACCTTTCACACTTAGTTTTCATTTTCTACAAACCCTCTTAGTCCAAAAAGATGATTTTTTTTGTGAGTGTAAAAGCCCTGTGCTAATGAATACCATTCAAAAACACTGGAAAATCATGAAGTTAATGGGAACATGTGACACAATTTACTTTATAATGACTTGCATGCACCCTCTTTGTCTTGACTCTAGATAACCTTTTTAAGCCAAAGGACAGGTTGATCTCAGGCAAAGAGATGCAGCTAAGGTCAAAACGGTTAGTCCGTCAAGTACACGCATGCACACACATGAATGTAAGACATTACATAACCCACACCTGATATAAATTTTTTTATCCCACTCCTGAAAAACAACATGTTTACTACAAATCAATCTCCAAAACCCTGGTGCCAAATGTTTGAAAAGGAAAACTGATCTGTTTTTTTTTTCTTTTCACTTTAATATGCGTTAAATCATAAGTTGATACTGGAATATAAATACAAGTGTTTTACAGAGTACACATGTAGAGTATGTTCACACACATCAGAGAAATGTTGCAGGACTTCTGAATTGTTATAAAGGTGGCACAGTGAGAAATTGAATAATGGTGTTTAATTTCAGTCAGTTTTTCTTGGTTTGCTATGAGCTTGTTTTGGTTGATATGTTGGACAGAAGAACCTTAGTTTATAGAACTATAGATTGACTGAGAAAATCTGTATAAGTATAAAATCTGGATAAGGAGGGACTTATCTACTGAATCTAATCTACTGAATTGTTAAGTATGAACATAAGAAGTTATACATGTTACTTAGAGGAAAAGCTTTTTAGTGTGTGTTGTTTTCTGAGTTCAGACTTTGAATCTTTGATGCAATTTTAGTACAACACTTTTCTAAAGAACATTGTCTTAAAACTGCTTAGAGGCATGTTGCATGATAAATTTTACAATAAGGGCGAAGAATTTAGTTTAAGTGGTCTACACAGAAAGCCGATGAGAATCACGGCCACATGGGTCCACTGAGAATCATGTGCATTATGTGAGTATCAGCCTGTCAGCAATGAGGGATGACTGCAAGGCTGTGGTCTTGTTCTCTAAGCTCTTCTTCTTCATTAGCAGCATTTACAACAAACTCCCTGAGGTGACCAAGAAGAAAGAGGAAGAGAGAAGGCGGCTGGTGCAGCAGACCAACAGGCTGAGAGCTGAAGTCTTTAAGAAGGTAGAGTCCTTGATTAATCACCACATAGCAGCTTGCATATATATATATATATATATATATATATATATATATATATATATATATATATATATATATATATATATATGTACAACATTATATATATATATATATATATGTGTACAACATTATATATATATATATATATATATATATATATATATATATATATATATATATATATATATATATATATATATATATATATATATATATATATAAATCTCTCTATAATTACAATGGGACACGGTACAATATATACTGCAATTTATCATATTGATTAGTGGCATCTTGGTGGCATTGCCTATGTATATGTAGGAACTGACGGTAATGTATACTAAGGCTATCTTGACCATGCTGTAAAATAATTAAGATTTTCTCTCTTGTTTAAATAAAAGGTCATATATATATATTTTTTAGAATAATTTTCTTTACGTAAGATACGATCAAACTTAGTGCATTTACAAAAATCTGATTGTACTGGAGCAATATAGAAAGAGTGATCAAGAGTATTTCAGGATATTCCACAATGTTTCAAATTCCTTACAATAACTAATTCTATTAAATATGATGCAATATAAGGTAACACTTGCGCACTTTATTCTAGCTTTAGTGAAGGGACAGATTGCCATAAACTGGACTTGGCCACGTTTTGCAGCCTCGAGCGTGGGAGCAGTTGTAGGATCTATAAAACTTTTCTGTGGTGTAAGCTTGAATGAGCTTAGCAAAAGGCACAGCTGTTGGTTCTGCAGCAGAGTCTAATGAGGACACAAGCAAGGGGAAGACACAGAGCTAAATTTACAGAGAAATGTAACAAAGAAAAAGACATTACAAAGTGAGATGGGGGGACAATTTAAAGTCATCTTGTCTTTGCATACCTAAATATATCTGCCATGAATTAATTCATTTATTCTAATACCTTAAACTCTTTCAGAGCTTCAACAGCTCTAGGTAGGTTTCAGTTGGAATTAGGAGTTAGTTTCGCTAAAAAGGAATCGAGAGATTTAGAAGTGTTATGGTACTGCATTAGTTATGCAAGTGCTACAGCTTCCCCTGAGACATGGCCAACAAGCTCTCACTCCTAGAACAACCGCGCCTGGGCCTTTGTTCTTCTGAGGAGGGCCGCCAGCACTCTCAGCCTGTGAGATACGAGTCGCAGATATGAAGAGGGAGCTTATGTGAAAACCTTGCCCCAGGTGCAGATGGCAGGTGTTGACTGGTGTCATAGTGTGATGATCACACCTGAATGAGCTCATACCTCTCTTTAGGTGTTCGGAAATGTCACAGACTTTGATATTGTTGTATCTTGATCATAATTTCTAAAGAGTAAAAAAAAAAATCCTTGTTTAAATTGTATTGTCATTCATATGAGAATATTTATTCAGGCTACGTTTGCCCTTTCTGGAGCAAAAAAATATATGAAGACAGAAAATAATTCCAAAAGTTTCTTACCTCCAGCAGAGGTCACTGTTGCTCTCTCCATGAGTCTCCCCTATTTAACAGATTTTGATGTTCAGTTTAATTCCACCTCACAGAGTGATTTATTCATATATTCCCTTTGTTCTTGTTGAAGATTGACAGACTTTAGGGGCTTCGCTGGTGTGGAGTGTGTTGATGTTGCTCTCTTTGTTCTCTGTGTTGACTGTACTGAATGTCAGAACAGGACGTTAACCTGCCATCATCTGTTATATTTACTGACAGGCTGCTCCTTGGACACCTAAAAAGCAAGGTCCTTGTGTAAAAGGGAGCTTCTTTCTCTTCAGCTTGTTGTTTTAATGGGTGTCAGGTCCTCCGAGGGCCAAGCTCTCATGTAGAGTCAGACTCACTATCAGGGCTGTACTTCTGTATGACAGTGATGAATGCTAGAATGCTTGATCACTCAGGTGAGAGAGAGGGAGAGAGAGAGAGAGAGAGAGAGAGAGAGAGAGAGAGAGAGAGAGAGAGAGAGAGAGAGTCTGTGATTCTTTACATGAACAGGGAAAATGAGGACTGGGAGAGATCTTGGGTGTGTTAGATGTTTCAAGGTGGCAGTGCTGACTAGGATTATCTTTTCTATCAGCTTAGAACATGCTCCATCCTAACGCCTGACATCCTCCATCCATATTGACCTTTAAGATGATCAGCTCTGGTGCTCATATCCACACTGCTCCTTTAATGCTGTGAATGTGCTTTTTTGAGCTTTCTAAAGCAGATTCCAATGGACAGGATATTGACAGCTGGTTGGTAACAACCCCAATGAAATCCAACCTGATGTGCCACCTTTTCAGTTAACAGATAGGAATCATGATGGAGACACCTTCTCCTGGCTATTATTAGATAAACCTTGACTTCCTGCTGATAGTGTCATCTGTGTGTGGTGCACGTCTAAGCCGCAATCGGCTCTCACATTTTGGACACAACTTAGATTTGTTTCATTGAATGCCTAAGTGCACTTGACATTTCAGAAGAGAGAACAGACTTCTAAGTGTTTGTGTTTAGATGGAGATATCTGAGTGCTATGCACATGATGTACACTAACACACTGTACACTTTGTTGCTGTTGTTTACATCACGTAAACTTTCTTTTTTTTATGTAACTGCACTTTTGGATTATACAAAATGAAACTCCATGGCTGTCATTCAGGCATTATTCAGCACCACTGCATGATGGTGGGCACTGAAAGTGAGTCACTCTCTCCACTAAATACAAGGACTGTTAAACAAGGGGACCCAAATCTGAAGAACAGGGGTGCCCAAGTCTGTAAAACACTGAAGGTATTGATGAAAGTATATCAGATATGTTAAATGAGGGTTGGAACTGAACTCTGCAAGGTGGGAGACCACCATGCCTGGACTAGAACAGTCCTGCTGTAAAAGACCCAGACGAGAACTCAGGTAGCTGGATCAGAGAACAGAGACGATGTGCCACTGAGATGATGTGGGACAAAAAGGTTCATCAATCCAAATGTAAATATGTATCCTCTGAAGCACAGAGACCCCTAAGCTGTATTAAAAGTACATCTCTAATTCCTTGGACATTTACTGAAAGCCACAACAGATGTTGACTACAGAAATAGCACTCTCTTCTGATTAACTTGGAATCAAAGCAGTTTCTTCTGTATTCCCTTTTGGGATCAGCAGTTTTATTAAACAGTAACTGGCAGCAGAATCGAAGATAACTGAGAACGGGGAGTTGGGCCAGAAAATAAAATGAACTCCGCATGAGGGGAAGAGAGCTGATAGCTCAGTGTGGTGGGTTCACAGATAGCAGGTTATCACTGTCCTCCAGCAGATATCCTTCAAGGAGAGAAGCAGAGAGAATTATGGGTAAACTCTACTTTACCTTGCCATCGCCAAGAGTAGATGGGAGGTCTGGCCTGGAGATCGGTTGATGCTCATCAGTATAAACTTGCCTTTTTTTTTGTTTCTTCCACAGAAACTTCTGGACCAGGTCTTGCAAAGAAATGGCGACTGAGGAGTGTCTGTGCGCAATATGCTTGTCCTTTGTGCTCCCCTTGCCTCTGGCAAAGCACTTAAGTCTTGCAAGACCCTTGCAGCCGCCCTCAGTACAGGCTTTCCTCATGCATGGCCCAAAATACAAAACACGTTTCTCCGCACTTGGGCCGAAACGCACTCGCCTGTGCCCTTCCGAAGCCTCTCGCCAGGACATCTGCAAACGGAGTGGTGCAAGCGAGACGCTTCACAGGGAAGGACGAGCGCACTGCAAGACATCACTCCATGGCACGCGATGCTTCTACGGCCACCACAGCCCCATGGTGACAGCTGAAAAACTCATGTCAGCCACTCCACAGAATGGACATTGTACAGATTCATGCATTATGAAGTTCTAATAGCGTGCGCTGTCAGTCAAACCTGAAAAATGAGCACACTGTGGTCGAATGTCTAGTGAAGAAAAGAATAGTATATGGTTATTTGCCTACTTCAGTACTCACTTGACATTACTGAGGACATCATCATACATATCAGTCAAGGACTTCAGCCCACCCAAATATGATATAGGCCAACTTTTTTCCCCACCAGAAATAGTAAGAAATGTCCAGTTCCCAGATGTGAAATAATTGTCATTAGAAATCGGTTAACCCAGTGTGCAGCTAGTGAATATATCACTGTATTTTTCTTTTCATGCTAGCATTACCAGAGCAGCAAAAATGCTCTTTAATACCATTACACAAATAACAAATTAATAACTTTTACTCACCTAATACAACAGTATAACTGAATTTATTGTTTATTAATTAATTTATTTTCCATGTTTGGAAGTGCAATGAATACAATAAATAGCCCACTACATCACCATGATACCTGCATGAATATGTGCTATCTGTCTGTATTAATTCTGCTGTATATGGCTGTGGCATTCATTGTGATTCTGGAGCTGTTCCCCGATTCTCTGGTACGTGTATTCCAGTAAATTGAGCTGCAAGGAAAAAGTAAAAGTTATTTGATGCATCGCAGAGCAAGGAAGGACGTATCTTTCTCTGTGCAACTCCGTCTTAGGCCTGGAGGTGTCAGGGTTTTAGTCCGTAACATGGGGTTCTGGGAGTCAGCGCGAGACTCTTACCACAGGGTTCACTGACCAGCAATGGCGGGATGACACCATGACAGAACAAAGATTTTCGACCCTTATCTAGAAATAGTGAGGTCTCCATTTAGCAAGTATTCATTACTGTTATATTGGAGTGGAAGGAAATATTTGGGGAGAACAATAGTAACAAAAGCACAACCGCATGAGTCCTGTACAAGGTTTGAAGTGAGTCATGTTTTAATGGGAAGTTTGTATTGCCCCCTTCCGCAGTTTGCGAAAAAGAAAAAAAAAACGTTTAACAGTATTTTTTCAGGAAAAAAGTATTTTTTATGATTGATTGTAAATTCTGAAATTACATTTTCCTATTTAAATGTTGGGATTTTGAGCATTCTTGTATTCAACAGACCGTTCAGACTGACCCTAAATATCAGTGCTGATCTCATGTCATCTGTTTATAACAATTACAACACTGCTAAAGACGACTACGAGAAAGCTTTTACAATCTTAGTGGGATCTGGGATTAGTTCCGGCTATATTATTTTGTTCACGCGTTTTACGTTACCGTAAGCACGAGCATAATTCTTACAAAGGCGAACCTATTTACACGGGGCTCGTCCCCAGTGCAAACATTATACATGAGGATACGTGTAACGGAATTATTATTAAAAAATCCAAATCCTATTGTGTAATCTACAGCAGCTTTTCTCTAGACTGTGGGACCCGGCGTAACTCTGAAATAGCGCACGTGGGGAACAACTGGGCACACGGTCCTGCAAAGATCTCGCACACTTCAAATAATGATATCAATGGGACCACTACTCTCTGGACGAACCCATCATGTGTAATGTCAGCAGTATTTCACCGCTGATTTCGATACCGCTGCTGGAGGAAACTTTTGGATCTCCGTCGAAGGCTCAACACAACCCGCCCCTCTCGCTGAGGATTTGATAGCAGGAGGTCCCTCGCATCCTGTAACCCTTCGCACTGTGTGTATGTGTGTGTATATTAAGAAGAAGCAACAGTGAGGACAGCTGATCGCTTCATCACCGCCAGCCGGGCAACATGACCAACTACCGGCGCACGGAGAACTTTGTCTTTCTGACCGGGCTTCAAGCGCTGGCGTTACTTACAGTTGGTGTCACTGGTGACAGCTCCAGGGATGAAGCATCTGAGGGTAAGTGTTCTCATTCAGCCGCTTTGCCCTTGACAGCTATCATTCATGTCAGCATTCAGATTAACATGCAGTAGCTTATTTAGAAGTCTACCTGGCAGAAGTGTTTTGGGTTTTGTTTTGTTTTGTTTTAAGTTGCGTTATTTACGAGGATTTGTTTGCTGCCCAACCAGAACGTTTCATTTTAGCCAGTGTGAGTGGAAAAGTTTAACAGCTGGTGGTATATTTCCTGTGTGCTACGTTTCATGCAGCTATATGAAACATATCTAAGGATGAATTCGTGCGTTGTACGTGAGAAAAGGTCGGAACGAGAGAGAAAGAAAGAAGAAAACATTACACAAAATGAGTGATGTCGATAATAAACGTGTGTGGCAATGTTCTATATACATAGATCAATGGGCCGAATAATATAGTCTTATTTTTCTGTATGAATGTAATAAACAAAACACAATTACAGGAAGGAGAATGGAAATAGACTGGGTCAACTAGTGTTTCATTCAATATCAAGAGTGAAGATGAATGTGTGTGTGTGTGTGTGTGTGTGTGTGTGTGTGTGTGTGTGTGTGTGTGTGTGTGTGTGTGTGTGCGTGCGTGTGTACACATCTCAGGGTTGATGTGTTTTATGCTTAGTTTCATTCATCTACTATTTAATAATCCTTGAACCCTTTGATGTGTCTTAATATCAGAATGCAACCTAGTTACTTGCAAATAAATGTTTCTCTCTCTCTCTCTCTCTGTGTGTGTGTGTGTGTGTGTGTGTGTGTGTGTGTGTGTGTGTGTGTGTGCGTACAAGAGTTTGCGTGTGTGTAGGAGTTATGTAGTGATGAATGCACAAGTGAGCATGTTTTGAATGTGTGCTGTAGATGAGATGGAATTATGTAGGGTGACCATTGCTGGGCAGCTTTGATCAGTGTGCGGCTCCACTTGAGAACTCTGACATGAAGGAGCACATACAGTGTGCCAGAGGTTGTTAACTCTGTTGATCTAAGACCAGTGACTGCCCATCCTCTCTAACTCAGTCCCATTCTCATCTCAGAGTTGACAGGCTGGAGATCAGCACACAGGTCCATTTATAAATCAGTGCTGACATTAGTAATATTATTATTGGCTGTGTATTGACCTTAATAGCAAATATGTTCTTAACTGCATAAAATGCCAGTGTGGCAAGATTATTCTTGCTGCCCAAATTTTCACTTTGCAGACTATATCAGTGTTGTTACATGTTCTCTGAATTCCTAACAATTAATCTGACCACTAGGCAAGACTGTCTAGAAATTCAGATTAGAAACAGTGTCAAAGTGTTCATTAGTGACTCATTTAGTGGATTTATCCAGATCTCATAATGATCATTACATAGATTCAAAATGTTAAAATTTTACGTGCAGCTCATTGAAATGACTAGGACATTGTGGTGAATTCAGTGATGTATCGGTCAATTAATGTACAACAGACCAGTTAATTCTGAATTCTGATCTGCCTATGAAAGTTTTATGACCATGTCAGTTCACTGAATTAGTGCAAATTAGTCCGGTGTTTGTCAAAATTGAAAGAACATCTGCTTTGTGCCTGTGTGAGTGTAGAATTATCCATCCATCCATCCATCCATCCATCCATCCATCCATCCATCCATCCATCCATCCATCCATCCATCCATCCATCCATCCATCCATCCATCCATCCATCCATCCATCCATCCATCCATCCATCCATCCATCCATCCATCCATCCATCCATCCATCCATCCATCCATCCATCTCAGTTAATAGTAATTAATCAAGAGACAGAGAAACACATATAGCCACATGTGGTCTAAATTCTTAATACAATGTTCAAAATCCTCCCTGCACTTATGGCTATAATAAAATGCTCAGTCAAGCCTCACACGGCCTCCAGATCTCACCTTATAAGCTGACACTTCCATTGTGGTCTGTGTATACACTGTATAGTACATTTGCTCGTACCTAGTGACTGTTGTTTGAACATGGTGCTTTGTAGTTGACCTGAAAACTGAAATCTCTCACTGAAGAGAGAGATTTTTTTTTTTTGTAGAGAGATTTAGAAAAGGTTTTTCTTACAACTTTAAAGAGCGCAATATCTGCTTGTGTTTGAACTTATACCTTAGATATTATTGTAAGGCATATGAATGCAACATCTGACGTACCAGCAGCCATTTGAAGATAATGGGAATTTATTTAAAACTAGAGCTGGGTGATGTTTTGTTTTTTCTTTCAATTGATCATATCTGTCACAATTAATATGTGTAGAATGAGAATGTCACATGTTTTTACAATTTAACACAATTACCACTGCGCTTTAGCCGATATATCAATAGTTCCAAACAAATACAAACCAACAAGCAAACAAACAATACAGCTTTTGTCCAGTTTGTTGTACCTTGTCATTATCTCCACTGTGGACAAAATGTAATTTTCTGAGCATTGACTTAGTGTGTTGTTGAACACTGGTTTCTTTGGCCAGCTCATCGTGGGGACTTGGTGGACATTGCACAGTAGTGATGACAGAAAGCAACACTGAAAGAAATGACAGATAATGAGTGGAATTGTTTGCTTAAGTTGGACAGGACATTTGCTTGATGTTTGCCACAGACTGTGATTAGTCACACGATCAAATATGCAGATAGTATTGGAGAAATCAATGTAGTCTGATCAGCATTCATTAGTACATTTTTATCCCTGCACTGTAGTTCTGTCCAATACAGCATGTGAGCTGTTTGGTTGAACTGCTTTGTGTGCTAGTACTCTTTTCTTCCTATTGTAGCACTTTGTTTTATTGTTTGTGTATAAATGCAAAGATATGTGTGTGTGTGTGTGTGTGTGTGTGTGTATTCTATTTGTGAAGCATTACTGGCCAGCTCCCCCTATCACCTCCTTTAGCCACTTGTCACTATTTCACTGGCACCTCACTAGCCAGCAAGGAATGTGGTACGACAGCTGTCCTTTTACTTCCATGGTGATTTATCACTATGTCTAGCCCCCGTCACACTTTTTATGTGTTTGTGCATACGTGTGTGTATGTGTGTGTGTGTGTGTGTGCATGTATATTTGATGCCAGAGGGCTCAATGCTGCAAAAACCCTACTGACAGCATATTAGCAGGACACATGGTAATAAATAAATAAGTCTTCTGGATGATGTGCCCTTTGACACAGAGCATTGGCAATATTAATGGTTGTACTGGGTGTTGCGATGGTCTCATTTTCCTTGTGACGGTGCCTCCTTCATAGTCATGACAAGTTCAAGTCCAAAGTGGAAATAGTTTCACAGTATCACAGTCCTCATAAGAATGCCAGCAAAAGCATTTAAATGCATTATGAGAGAGTTCAGCCCTGCCTGATCTGTCCATGGTGGGCCAAGTATATGTGTGTGTGCGTGTGTGTGTGTGTGTGTGTGTGTGTGTGTATTACAACCCAGATCCAGATGATCAAGTGAGCCTTATGAGTACATGGAATCTCTGATCTGCTGTTCCAAAGTTCTCTAGTGGAACTGCAGACATCTAGAGTGAGCATGCATCCTGTCTCACACCTAGTTGGCAGAGTCACTGATCACTCATAGCAGGCCAACATTTTCAGTCTCTGCTGCCCCAGGCTTAAAGCTTTGAGCTTGAGTGGAAACAGAAGAGGGAGTGTTCTGTGGTGAAACAGGTGGGAAATAGTATCTAACTCCACATTTCTGCTTGGTGTGTTTGTGTTATTCCTCCTGGGATTTTGGGAATGATGCTTTAGAGGGGTGCAATAATGCAAACTCATCAGCTCTAGTACAGGGTGTTAGAGTGCTATTTCACCTGGGACCTGTGTGTGTGTGTGTGTTAAACCAAGTCTATCCGTTTGTTACCGAACGGTGGCCTAATAAATGTATTAGATGTACATTTCTTTCTTTCTCTCTCTCTCTCTCTCTTTCCCCCTCTCTGCTTCTGAGTCACTCACGAATATACACACAAAAACACTTAAAAACAGCAGGGAGACCTTGGAACACTGTAATTCATTGCAAAGTATGAATTTCATAGTGAAAGGCCATTAATATACATTATATGTGCAGAATGACAGGAATCAAATAAAATATAAAACAGTGGGAAGCTGTACTAAAATATGTCAAATATCACACAGAGGCAGTATGATATTTTATTAAAAACCCTTTTCTCACACCCACAGTCAGTCAGACACACATACACACAAGGCACAAGTACAGTGGTTTAGTTTTAGATATATTTTTAATGGAATTCCAGTCAACTTACAGAGTAAATCTAGAAACAGTGTAAAAGACAGAAAGAGAACCAGGCAACAACCTTAATACCTCTCCAAAACTATGATAATGTAACATCTACCTTAATACAATTATTTTTGTATTATCAATAATTTGTAGACATTACCAAATGCTGAAGTGCATCAGTGTGTTTACATTCACACCATGCCTTGTAGTTTACTAGCCTTTCAGTGCTTTTGATTTGTGTTTGTGACAGTGTAGTGCGAGCTCATCAAGAACTTAACCCTTAAAAAAGTCAGGTCTTTCACTGTTGCTTCTACAGGAATTAGTCTTTATCGAGTCAGGTCTATTTTCATCATTAAAACTGAGGAACGGTTTAATCATCCAGCTGATGCATTGATGTTCCTCATTGTTTTTCAAGTTTAAAAGTCCAAGGCTCTGTAGGACCTACAGCCGATTCACAGCAGAGCCATCAGCATTTTGGCCAACAGTTCCACAGGCTTTGTGAGTATGTCCAAGTCCCGTGAGACATTATGAGGCTGGTATAGTGAGAGCGGATATGCTGGAGGTTCTGACCCATCAGCACTCTCTGCTCAGGACTTTCAGATAGATGCCATGGCAATTCACACTGCGTGAACTGTCAAAAATTAGGATTCCGTGTTCCTGATTACCTGAAGCGGCTCTGTGTACAATCTTTGGGAAATCGGGTCAGGGGCATTACTTTGTGTGCTGCTCTGAGGGGCCCCATACATGCCTGGAATTATGTGCTTGCAAATTCATCACTGGAAATGGAATGGCTGTGTTTCAAAAAGTGATACTGGGTGTTGACACTTCTGAAATCAAGTCATTACATTACAGATCATGGAAATTAAAAATACAGATACTAGAAAATACACTAGAACAAGGGTTCAGCTCCTGTTTAGAGTTTCTAGCAAGGTAAATGGCTTGGGACCTGTTGTTGAATTTGAACTTAAGATTCATTAAAATGCTCTGTGTGTGCTTTGTTAAAAAAATAAAACAGACACCACCACATTTCTTAATTAGGTTTGCTCAACTGATTTATGTAAGCAACTGAATCATTCGCTTTAGTTTCGGCTCATTATTAAGGTACTTCTTCTAGTCACCTGCTGGTTTGGCAGAACCTTCAGTGTTCAAGCTGCTGTTTCTTCCTGCCAGTGTCCATACGGTTTGAATGGAGCCCTAGTGTTGGTTCCAGGCTCACCCGTGTACACAGGAGACTGGAAGCTTCCATACAGTGACTGATTCAGACATGAACAGCTGGAATTAGCTTGAGCAGCCATGCGTGACATGTTGAAGCTACTTTACGGTATTCTATAGAGATACTTGATTGTGTTGATGTAGCTTGACCGAGAATATAAAATTCATAACAGAATGAGTAGTGATAACCTCAGGTTAACAATATCAGTGTTCTTATAAGAATTGTGTGTAGGTAAACCTTTGTATTTAAACTGGGAATCTAGAGGTTACAGTCCAATTTCACACCGACATCTATTTAATATTTTGAAGGAGAGACCTTATTAGTGGGAGCAAGACTGTTGGCAGGCCTTCAATTTAAATCCGCTGTAAAAAGCATCATCTTAAAGCATGGCTTCAACAGATTACTAGCCTGATGCAGCCATGTTAGGTCAGTGAAGTTTAATATGTTGTTGTTGTCAATGTTTGTATGCACAACCTATTAGCTTTGTGGTTTTGAACTTAAAACAGACAGCCTCAGGTAGCTTTCACGTCTGAATGTCTACCTCACCTCTGTACTCCAATGCTGTCATAAAAAACTCCAGGGTTTTGAAGCATGCATGTTTGTGAAGCATGCTCTGAAGCATACATGTATGGTGGCTCAGGTAACAGATTCTGTAATAAATGCTCACTGTCATTTCCAGATGAGGAAATACATACACTAGGTATATGCTGCAAACCACCAAGTCCACCTAATTCCACACAGCCTTTCAGAGACTTGACAGATTTACATGACTGGCATCAGAGTAACCAATGCAGACAGGAAACCCCTTGTGGCACCTTGTGGGGGGAAATAACTGCATATATCCGGCAAGGCATCTGCTCCAAACAGCCAGACATTTGTGCCTCAACAGCAGCAGTGCTTGACAAGGTCTAAGACAAAAGACAGTTCACGAACAGCTGTTGATAGCACATATGACTATATATATATATATATATATATATATATATATATATATATATATATATATATATATATATATATAGATAGATAGATAGATAGATAGATAGATAGATAGATCATATGTTACAATAGGGCAGTGCTATTAGACTGTAGTCTTTTTCTTCTGCATAGGCTATTTTTTGTGGGTGAATGTTATTTCCTCTGACTAGTATATCTCCTCTGACTAGTATATATAAAATATCCTGCAAACTATTAGTTTTTTTAATGTAGTCACAACACCAATAGAGGCAACAATTCAGATTTCAGTTAGTCATTTCATTTCAGTTACACCATTACATGAGGCTCACGTGCCCTCACAAATTCATACACACGCACATGAACTTCACGTATGGAAGTGGAAATGGTGGGTTTAAACCATATGGTCTGTGTGGCTCCATCTCCTCCTACACTAGTCACGCTGCAGCCGCCCCCTAACAGACACACAATCCTTAATCCCAGGTCCCCCCCCCCCCCCCCCTTCTCCTACTCTGGTGCTCCCTCCCTCCCTCCCTCCTTCTGTTCCTTGCGTACCGTTTGTCCTCTTTAAGAAAGTGACTCAGTGTGCTGAGTGGGCACTTTTCAAACTGCTGGGGAGAAGATAATGTATTCAGCTCCAGGTTTCAGAAACTGAAACCTCCACCAAGCATGGGCTGTCACGATGCTGGCATGATCATTTTGCAGATGAAAGAGTTACATCATTGGTTAGATTGATACAATCTGATGCATTTTCTGTCATTTTATAATGACATTATAAAAACAACAACAACAAAATCTGTATATTGCTATTGCAGTTGTGCATTTTTTGTAACGATAATGCATTTAGAACATCTAATATAATCAGCCAGGCTACAGTAAAGAAGTACTCCGTTGCAATAAATAGGTACATTTTTAAAGATTTGCATGTCTGACACTCATTTTTTGTTATTAAAGCTTCTTTCAAGAAATACTTCTTTCTTGAGCGCTCAAAAGATTATTGCTCCTCTATGGTTCTGCCCTTTTATTATATTTATAAAATGGACATCATTTCTGATATAGTTCCAATATTTTGATTGAGTATTTTGATTTTATGTGCTGATGTACATTTGACGTATGCTAAGGAACGTTCTGCTGCAGTCAAAGGAAAACACCCAAACATATATGTGAACATGTTCTGGGTAGTTTATGCAGTAATTCCGAAAATCTCCATCAAAGCTGCATGGGAACTCATGACCACAATCAGGCATATCACATTTCCAAGAAATCTGAAGGAAGGTTTTTTATATAGGTAATGGATGTTGACACACTGGAGTCATTAACACCCAAATTCTCTCTCTCTCGCTCACTCACTCACTCACAGATATTCATACACATATGCATATACATGTGTACATACATGCATATACATACAGTACATCTACATACAGGCCCTTCCTCAACTAAATGCTTGTTTGTTCCCTGGCATTCCTGCAGGCATAGTCCTTAGCATAATCTGACACAATATCATTATGATAAACAGTTTGCAGTGTAACAAACAATACAATTCAATGTCCTAAATATACAATGCAGCGTTTTTCTTCTCAGCCTTGTATGCATTGTACATACACTGAATGGCCACTTAATTAGAGACGCCTGCCCTTTCAGGATTGGAGCTTCCTAGTATAGTAATTTGACACCTGAGCGCAGCACAAAAATCCAAACTGCCATTCTTCCGAGGTTTTGTTGTGCATTGGTGTCTAGAGTATACTGGGAATGGTGTGATCGAGCAGAAGTGCCCAGTGAAAAGAGACCCGGTGGACGTAAACTCGTCGAGGAAACGAGTTAGAGGATGTTGTTAAGAATTGTTATGATGAACAGGTGGTGCCCAGTCAAGCAAATTGCAGCTAAATTGAACAGTGGTACTCCAACTAACCAGCCTGAACACACGGTTCATTGTTCCTCAGCGTGGATGGACTATAACAGCACAAAAACAGTTCAAGTGCCATTGCTGTCTAAAGGAAACAAAGACACGAATCCAGTTAGCAAAAAAGCACAACAATGGAATGACTGAGCAATGGAGAAACATCTCCGGGTCAGATCCAGAACCAAATTTCTGTTGCACCACGATGGCAGAGTCAGAATGTGGCAAAAGCAGCATGAAGTGATGACCCTTCCTGTCCGGTGTGGAAACACTTCAGGCTGGTGGAGGTGGAGTAATAGTCCGGAGAATGTTTTCTTGGCACACTCCATGTCCTCCGATACCTGTGGTTGGACATTTGGACAGTCGGGCTTACCTAAGCACTGACTAAGTTTGTCCCTGCATGGCAGCTGTTTACCCTGTGGCACAACAACTTTCAGCTTGACAATGCACAAGGGTCATATAGTCACAGACTTGTTCCAGGAACATGACAGTTTTCCTTGCATCACTGGCCTTCACAGTCCCCATATCCTGATTCTATAGAGATTCTCTGGAATAAGGTAGAACAGGCTGTTCAGAGCATGTCAGTACTTCTATCTAATTTATGGAAACTGCAAGGAGCTACCCTGTCTGCATGGGCCAAGTTCCTACAGAACAATTTCAACATGTATCTATACTAAAACAAATTGGTGTACTTCTGAAGGCCAAAGGTCATCCATCGCTCTAAAGGAGGGGTGCCTCTAATGAAGTAGAAATTTTGTGTACAACACTGTATCATCATAACCCTTTATACTATGCAAGTATATTCAGTGTCTAGAATGTAGAGTTTAATGGATTTATTAAACTCCATTTAGACTGATTGAATCACAACAATTTGTTGTGGTTCTGAAGGTCAAATGAGGTCCAGTACATTGCTAGATGGGTGACTCTAAAAGGGACAATTTTTCATATTTTTTCATGTTTTTTACTTTTCTCTATTTTGCCCACACTCCATTTACTGATTTCCTTTACAGATCATGCATACGTGTTTGAACTGTTCATAGCAAGGTTCTCGTCAGTATGATTTTCCAATCACATTATGCTAATGTTTTATGGTCAAACTCAATGCTTTGGGTAATCTAGTCATTCTAAATGTCGAGGATCCAAGAGATTTTATAAGCAAGGTGCTTGGAAAAGATTAATTCCCTGAGCCAAGAGACATGCCACTGTTATTACTTATTTTATAGGACTGGTTTTAGTACCCACTGTTTTTTATATCCCAGATTGCCACGCCACACTTTGCAATTATTCAGATCAACAAGATGTTTAAGATACACCTAAATCTTACCATCTAAAAGAGGACATCTTACTGACTATGACATTTACTGAAGTCTGTTTCCAGTCTCTCTCACTTTGTGTGAGACACACAGCATACAAACACATGCGCACACACAAACACACATACTGTTCAGTTATTTGGAGTTTTAATTGCAGCACTGATATTTTTACTGTTTTAATCAAACTCAAAAGCCCTGCACAAATTTCCTTTTTATTGAAGTCTGTATGATCTTCAGTTTTTATGAAAACAATAACCTTTCTCGAGTACTTGGTTGAACATCTGTGCCTGTTCTGCTAAGCAGTCACTAAACAGTAAACTCACCAGTAGTGGATTTAATCAGGCAGTTCAATAAAGACAAAGTGAACACTAGAACGGTTCATGTACATATTAATTCTCAAGCATTTCCCCTTCATCATGGTTAATGTTGGGTTTCCCGTCAGATCCACATTTACACTGTCCATGAATGTGTTCAAATGAAAGGATAGTAGTGGATGTTTCTAGGCATGGTCCTCAGTGACAGTAGTCCTATTCACAACATACATACACCCACAGGCTCTGTCACTTCCTCCCATACACAGGAAGTCCTTGGGGACAGGGAGAATCTCAGTAGGAGTGCAGTCTCCTTTTATTTGTTAGTGTGTGCATGTGTATGAAGCTACAGCGAGAAAGAGAATGATAGAAAGATGAAAATGTTGCTTTGCTGTTGTCAGAAAGGCTTCTGTGTGTTTTCCATGATCCAGTTAATCTGTATATTCAGTTTTTTTAAACATGCAAACATTTTCTTCCAGATGACACTTTCCCAGATTATAGTGCCGCTTTCATTATACTTTTGTATAATGAGTGTTATATTTACAGATTTGGAATTTAAATATTTAAACATTTATATTTAAATTTGGAAATTTTTGTAATCCATTAAAGACTTAATGCTGATTATTGCTCTGTTCACAACTTTTTAGACTTGGGAGAGGACTATGCTGAAAAGATAGTGAGGGTGGATAGTAAAACAGACAGGAAATAGGATAATTGATGTGTGTGTGTGTGTGTGTGTGTGTGTGTGTGTGTGTGTGTGTGTGTGTGTGTGTGCATATACATTTGTGTGTGTGTCAATGTGTTCATGTGAGTGCATTAGATGAAGAAGAAAAAAAAACCAGACAGGATGTTCCGTATGCCGAATACACAAAGATGAAGGGCAACAAACCACTAGGGCCTTCTGAAGCTGTGTGTGGCAGAGGTCTCTTACAGGTCCAACAGCCCTGTAACCCTCGCCTTCCCATGGCCTGAAGACTACATATCCTGTAGCAGCTTCCCTTCCGTCATACCAACTGCTGCTTTTTTCCTTGGACCCTGAGCCCCTCATTATGGCTCCATATCGTGCAGTTTCCCACTTCCTGCCCCCATTTGAGAGCAGGGCCATGGGGAATAGGAAGTGGCTCAGCGGAAACTGGCAGTGCAGGCTGCTGAGCCGTGAGCCCAGGATGCAGGGAGTGCGCCGTGACGAGCACGTTTGTGCGTTGAGGGCGGTGATGTGCTGAGTGTGTGGGAACTCCACAGAGCAGAAACTCTGCACTCGTCTTCTAGGCTCTGGCTCTAAGGTTCCCCCCCAAAGTCCTGAACTTTAATGAACAGTAGTGTAGTGGTGCTTAACGTGTGCACCTTCAAATACAGCTGTGTGGGTGATCAGTTGGTGTCACCTGCAGCTCTACTGGACATGAACAAGATATTTGATGCATCATACGTGGACTCATAGTTGGTATTATAGTTTCTTGATTAGTTTTGCTGTTGATTGTAGAGTTCAGGACAGTCAGAGACCTTTCGTTTTTCTCAGAGCAGAAAATATTACTAAAATTAAATGTGCCAGGACACAAGACAGTTTAGTTAAAGTGTTGTAAAAGCAAATGCTTACAGCAGCTTTAAGGCAAAACTGCACTGGAAATACTGATCTACTCACAGTGCAATAATGGACAAGGATTTTTCTTCGGTCCATGTGTAAAATGCCGTTTTTAGTTTAGGACAGGTTCTTTTAGCTTACAGTCCTGTGTAATAATGGTTGCAGTTCCCTTTATACTTACAGACCTTGCTGACCTTGCTGTGTATTGCGCTCGATCTGCTCCCATATTTGGACATTGCTCCTTTTCCCACTCACACTCCTTCCCCTTTTGGCACACTTTGCACCGAGGACTGTAACATGAACAAGCATTCATTTGTCTACCTCTAAAGAGACCACTTGTATATTGTGTCTTGTCTCAAACCAAGGACTGTGAGCAAAATATCAATACGGCAATATGCAAATCAATACTGTATCAATATTTATGAATGTTTCTATTCTTTATCCATTGTGAGATGCTTACAAATTTAAGTGTAGTGTTTAAAACGTCCAGCAGGTGGCATTTAAAAAAAACGGCAGGCTTTTCGCCATGGATTAACCGCATTTGTCAAGGAATAACCACCGGCAGTCACAATTTTGACTTCAGAATTTAAAGCTGTCATTTGGGTAAACATGGAAAAATGTTCATTTCATTTAAGTTACAATTACATTTCAATGTTTGTAAATTGTAATTCAGGTATTTGTTTCTTTTGTAATCTCTATTTTGGTACTTTAAATTTACTCTCCATGTTGTGTTGTTGGTTTTTATAATTAATTAAGGTATGCATGGCATTGTGGCATTGTTATTGTTAATAACTAATAGTACTTTTGAAATATTTTCTATAATAAACTGTTAGTTATCGTTAATATTTTTAAAATAAAGGTATCGTATCGTACCGTGAATCCTATATCATGATATATATATATCATATCATGAAGTTGGCAATACCCACCCCTAATCACAGTACATCATCAACATTGAATATTTTTGTAAATAGTCCCGAAACTATGTACTCAAGATATTTGCATTTTTGTGTTTCGTTTATAGAATTGTAGAATTATAGATTCTGTTTCTGTATCCTAAATGTACTCATGTATGTACCATTGTACTGTGGCCTTGTGTGATTTGGACCGTCACTTTGGAAGGTTAAATGGGTGCTCTGACTGCTACGCCACAGTGCTGGCTCTTTGGTCTGGGGGTCAGTGCTCATGTTTAGTCATGTTGGACATGAGTTCAAGTATTGGGTACAGTGGTTTCGTTCACTTCTGGTCTACTTTTTAATATATATAGAATTGTTTTGCACATACACATGCATACGTATGTATGTCCCTTCATCAAGCACTAATTAAGACAGATTCCATTGAGGAAATCCAGTGAATTAAAATTTTACACAATTTTAACCCTAGTAACAAATAATGAGATAAATTGCATGATGGTTTAATTTACACACTTGTGCATTGTTCTCATTCAACTGCTCAATGCCATCTGATCATCTGAGTAAATCCTGTGGGGAAGTTCAATTCCACAGTGCAGGAGAGAGGCAAAGCAGGCTCTCTTAATGCTCTCACTAAACACAGTTAATCCACACAAGTATGAATATTACATTGCTTTATTCTCATTTTCTTCAATGTTGATTCCATAATTCCGACGTAGGTAGTAGGACACAAGGGCAGTTCAACTTCATTAGAGCTTTTCCAGGAGTCACTGTCAGTACAAGCTGGTCAATCAAAGACACATAGACTGGGTGATTGAAGGCATGCTGAAAAAGCAAGCAAAGGCCATAACAGGAAAACCCTGGAGCCAGGAACATAAGGACAGTAGAACTGATATAGCAAGTGGAGTATATTAGATTACTCAGTGGGGAACCGTCAGGGCCCTCTACGCCCTCTCAGAGGGCCTAAAATATTCTTAAAACTTAACATATATATAATATAATTTATCCAATTTTATTTTATCTACTTACAGTTTCACAATCGACATCTAAACAATTACAAAAACATAGGCAAATAAATTATTCACCCGTGTCTATTCAATCTGTGTTGGAAGGTGAGGGATTAAGTGGAAGCCTGTGAGCCTGTGTCTCCCCCTATCAGGACTGTGATGCCCGCTGTTCATTTACAGAGGGCCAGGAAGTGACAACAAAGTTGACCAATCATATCTTTCCTCTTAGTGGACGGGCTTAACTGTATGATAATTTCCGCCCGCTGTGGCGATGCTAGCTGTCGTTAGCGTACCACCGCTAGCTGGTTTCGATTCATTCCTTTGATGCCCTCGTGCGCGTTTACATATTCCGCTTCCGAGGAACACAGAGCTGTGAACCTTATTTTGTTGGAACCTTATTTTGCTTAAGAAGTTATCTAGTACAGATATTATTGTTTATTGCGTTTTTAAAGCTGTACTGTCGTCTCAATTTTTAAATTTTTTTTAACTATTTTGTTTGGGGGGGGGGGGGGGGGGGGTGAGATATGGGGTCTGGAATTGAAATGAACCCTTACCCTAACCCAAACCCTGACATCCATTTACACTCATGGTCCTTTTAAATCTGCGTGCATCTGTTTAATATTGTTTAATATTAGTCTTTATTTGATCACGTTTTGCTTTTGTATTTATTAGTTTTTCACTTTCCAATAAATTCTGTTCTTTCTCCGCCTCGTTATATTTTAATATGTTTTCATTACTGATTTTGAAGGCTGGATAATAATGTTCTATTATTTTATTATTACTTTTAAATGTTCTGATGAATTGGTAGAGGAAGATTGCCTAAGAATGAGATGCATGTGCGTGTCTGTGTGTGTGTGAATGTGAGAATAATGCACTCTGCCACTTTTCCTACTGCCTGGGACTGATTCAGTGCTATCTCGCTATTGTTATGCATTGTGTGTGTTTCTCCTTCGTAATTGATATTGTGGTTTTGTAATGTATGATTTTTCGAGGTTAAAGCAATCTACTGGGGCATAAACTAATCACTAAGGAAAGAAGGAAGCACGTTGATTAGGTTGCAAGGCATGATGAAGGCTAGATGCATAAACAGAAATTGATTTTGATTGGTGTTTATTATAGCAGCTACAAGCTACTGAAACACTATCCAATATTGTCAATCATATTGCAGAAAAATCTGAAAATAATCCATTGATTGTCAGAATTTTATGGAAGGGATGACAGGAAATAAAAATACTTGTTTTTGCAAGTATGGTAAAGAAAACATTGTATAGTGCTCTGCTCCCCTTAATCCAGTTATGTGGCTCAGTTGCTGTTTGTAAGTGTGGAGGTGCAGAAAATCTAAATCCGTCATACAGAACTGTGGTGTGCCAAACAACATGCTTGTCTATCCACATGCACATCCCCCCCCCTTCACTTTAATTTTCATATTAATCTCTGCACTTTGATGCCTCTGCATTTTTATTTTAGTTTGGCTCAGGTGGATTGGTTTATTTATGTACGTACTTATTTGTGCATTTATTTATGTATTTATGTATTTTTGACAACCCGTCCTTTTGCTATATCAAAGGACACTCCTGTGAACGAGCGACTCCATTTCAGGTTTGTTTTTCACAGGGAGACGTTTGAAACGTGGCATGGTGCAGCTGGAACGCTACCACACTACGGTACCGCTGCTGTTGGAGGGGAGGGAACGTCGTCCGCTCAGCCGTCTCTACTCCAGGGTAGGGGCCACACTCATGACCGCTGAGGGCTCCCTTTAGTGGGCGGGGAGCGTCAGCCAGAACACAGGCTGTCTAAAGGGGTTCGTTCCGGAGCTCTTCTGTGTTCCAGAACTTCAGGGACATGGTGTTTCCTGTGGATCAGAACACGCGTGTGTGTGTTTGCTCCAACATAAAACAGACATATCTGCATGATGTTGCATGTCTTTACTGCGTACTGATAATGTGTTAATTGAAGCAATGACACTGCTTATTCTGATGTTGTGGGTCATTTTATCAAAGTCTTAAGTTTAGTATGAACATACAGGTATTGTGTACAAAAACATTCATCAGTGCATGTATGATTTTGTTCAGCTATTGCCTTAAACCAGCATATCACCAGTATTATGGTGCTGTGTGGTTTTGGTTCTGTAGAGCTCCGCGTTATGGTACGGCCCCTTCTATTGTGAATTCTTCAAACTTCCACACTGTTGTCAAATCCTAAGTTTCACCTTTCATGAAAATCTACAAAGAATCCCACTTTAAGAGTGATGCTCTACTTCAAAATGGATTGCTTCAGTGCTTCTTGGAGCTAAAGCTTTTCAAGTGTTTTCTGTTGTCCTTGAACTTGTACATCATCTATTTAACACTCAGCATGAACAGATTCTGAGTCTGACAACTTTCAGTTGTCTCCACTAAATGTATTAAATATTTTGTATAGGCTGTCCTCTTTATGTTACAGTTATACTACTAAAAGTATATATATGTGAGTGGAGCTCACATAATAAAGAAGACCCAGTGAGGCAGCAGAACACCTCAAAGTGCTTAGAGCAGCAACAACACAAACAGCAACATATAGCGCAGATGTATCGACACCAGGAGACAAGCAGTCTGCACCGACAGCTAGGACCTTTGGACTTGAAGAGAGCGGGGGACTAAATGGACACAGCAAGAGACAGAGAGAAGAAGTAAATGGAGCTAGGGCCAGGGACAGGGCTGATGGTGGGGTGTGTGTGTGGCTGGGCGTATCCCTCACGCAGTGACCAAAGATCTCTTCTTTCTCTCGTCTACTTGCTTGACTTCAGTTACATTTCAGTGAGGGCACCACTACAGAAGGACGTACTGGTGGGCTGAACCTCTTCCACTGATACAGGAAAAGAAGTTTCTATTCTAGCGTAGACTACAACTGTAACAAAATACTCAATACTTAAAGCCCCTGTCCATTTCAATCACATGATTATAACATCTTAATAGTAAAGATACGCACTGGTTATCAAGAAATATAATGTGTTAATGTGTGTTAATACATGTGGCAAGTAGGAGCACGAATACGAGCAGAAAAGGCTGTATGCAGCCTTGGGTTCTTAACCCACCTTTTTAGATAGGTATCTCAAACACTGACACATGGTGAGCAGAGGTACAATTCCAATGATGGATTGATCAGCGACTGTGAGGTAGTCCATCTGCGCAAACACAGGTGCAGGTGACTCTGATTGGTACACTGACAGCAGTGCCGTTTCAAGGTATTTGGGGGCCCCAAGCAAAGACACCAACCGCCCCCCCCCCCCCCCCCCCCCCCCCCCAACCTAAGTATGGGATTACCCGGGACTAGGGTTGCCACCTAGGTCTGACAAAAAACAAGGACACTGTCATACTGACACAGGGTGGCGAGTGTAATCTGTTGAGCGGGGGGGGGGGGGGGGGGGGGGGGTTGGCGAACGTAAGTTGTTGAGCGGGGGGGGGTGCGAACGTAAAATGTTACCGGAGGGGTTTAAAATGGACACAGCGAGAAAAAAACAGATTTAAAGTGTGCAGAAACAGTCTGAATCGTGGTTTTAACTAACCTAATTTTTTCCGGGACTGAATATTAAAAAGAAGAAAAACCGGGACAAACCGGGACGGCCCGGGAAAACCGGGACAGGCACGTGAAAACCGGGACAGGTGGCAACACTAGCCGGGACGTATATATTGTTTTTAGCCTACCTGCTGCTAAATTACACCATTTGTACAGGTAGGCCTAATTTATCCAGTGTAAATCATCACTTACCATTGTCTTGTGTTTTTTTGTGTTCCTCTTTCTTCTTTTGTTTTCTCTTTTGGCTTCCTGATGTATAAATTCGCTTCATGGTTAAGTTTCATATTTGCCGGCGTCTAAAACTTGGCTGTCTGCCAGGACAGTCTGCCTGCCTTCAGCAGCTTGTGGGAGGGGCCCCTTGAGGGGGATTCTGAGAACAGTGTCATTGCTCATGACTTTGAGAATGTAAAGGGGGCTCACACAGTTTGTCGCTGCATTTAATTCTTAACCTGTTGTTGTCTGGGGGCCCCAGGCCAGCTTGGGGCCCCAAGCAATTGCCTGGTTTGCCTGCCCCATCGCGACGGGCCTGACTGACAGACCTCACGTCATGCACACTAAAGTGAGTCCTGCTCAGCTCCAATTCAACAAACGAAAATGGCAGAAAATGTCAATTAAGAAAAAACTTGACAGAAAAGACCACAATTACTGTCTACCAGTTCACAGTAAATTACTCATAATAGCTACACATGATAGTCAGAAGAATATCATTCAAGCGAGCAGACAGGGTCTTTAACAAATGCAAGTACGTATCTTACAAAAAAAATTGACAAATCACCAGAAATGCCTCACTGCTTTGGTTTGACATTCAGTCTGTGGTTTGACAGGATATTATCAGCCCCAGTATTGATGGATAACTACATTGTATATGATTTATTATAGCTACTATAGTAAAGCACGTTTATCCAAGTAAAAGATGTGCTATTGCAGTGGAAAACTGTGTCTCTGGAAGACCAGCACTCATTACTGAAGTGGTTTGATTAAGCAATGTGAGTCAGACAGTCCCATGCTGGATAACCATCCATTAATTACGTATACGGTTGCAGATGGAAATGACTATGCCATGCAGATACTAAATACCACAATTAATACACTGAATGACATTGGCTACAATTAACAGTGTTAACTGTAATAATGGACCACTCCAAAATAACAAAAAAGCTGTAAGAGTTGAGCCAATGATTGTTATTTTTGACAAATTTCCACATTAGTGTAATGTGGAAACCATGTAAGGCTCGACTGTCAGGATGTTTTTTGCTATAGAAACAGAACTGGCTTGAAACCCATTGTTCACATACATGACTAATATCAAACAATCCACTTAAATGCGGCATTCCTTCATCTCCTTGTAACTGCAACAAATCCGAACGCAAAGAAGTTGTTCACAAATGCATAGGCTTAAGAATCTATTCCTCTATTCCTGTCATCTTACTCTGTTCTGCTTATTCTCTGTTGAAAGGATCTGTAAATGCTGGTTTGAGTCTATTTTAATCTTGCGGTATTTTTTCTGTATTAACCACTGTTGTTTATTATGGGTCAGATTTGGTCTTCTGTACATAGTGACTTCAAATCTATAAGATGACAGAAGTTAATTTCAACATTCAACAATTCCTCCTTATTATACCCGTATCTCCAGTTAGCGTTGACCCGATGAATTGCCACATGCTCCGATGGAAAAGTTCAGCAGAAACACATCCCCTGAGCTCTGTGTTGATGTAGACTGCAGACAGTCACAGTCAAGAATGAAGGACGGGTGGAGAAAGTTGTCGTGCTGCTGAAAGTAAAAGCACTTTAGGAGCTTAAAAGTGGAGGGCACATGGGGGAGAAGGGGAGTGCGAGGCCATGCTGTCTGTGTTGTTTGTTTCTTCTGTTCTCAGGGCCCTCCCGCTTCACTGCACATCCTGATAGAGGCAGAAGGGCAGCAGTTGATCCTGTCTCTGGAGAAGAACGAGTAAGTCTGTCTGCATCCAGATCCAATGCCATGCAGCCTCACACTGCAGGAAACAGGACAGCGTGCCCACGGGCGAAAGTACAGCGCAAGACGTCCAGCCACACAGTTCAGATCTGCTTTAGAAAAACTATGAGGAACATTTAAACTTTTGCATTCAGTTGCAAATTTGTTATGATGGAGACCGTCCAATGTGGTGTGAGTTCATAAAATATATGGACAGCATAATTTGTATATTTTTTGTTGATGTTGTTCATTGCTGGCCTAAATGTTCAGAAGCAGAGCCGTGCAAGCAGCAAAAGTAGTGTGTGGTGTGTCCACATGCTTGTGAGGAATAAACTGATTAACCACAGCATGCCACTATCTTCCACAGCAACACACTAATGAAATCACTTACACACAGATACAAAGAGACAGCGTGTGAACAGACAGTCTGCCGAAAACGTCCAGAACCCTCAAAGGTTGATACTGCAGCTGTAAAACAAAACAAGACGTCATGAAACACAGTGATTAGCGAGCAGCTTTCACAACAAGGTGCAACTGTTTGCAGCCTTCAGCAAAAATATCGTATAGCTCGGGTGCCGTGGGCACGCAGACAGCCTGGCCTTTCCTCAGCAACTCCTTCATCACTGTTTATTACTGCTGAGTTTGTTATGTCTGCAATCATGTGTAGCCGTTACCTTGTTTGAAACACAGTGCTCCCACAAATGGATAGAGACATTGGTAGTTGCTTGATCAGCAAACAGACCCCTAAAACGTCTGCTGCAATACAAGTCAACGGCCAGATTCCAGTCCACGCACGCGCACATCTGTTCGCAAATTATTACGCGGCCCATACAAATATTCAGCAGTTTATTCAAATGTTTCTGAGAAAGGAACCACACTGCATTATACTGAAAAATTGACTCACATGTCTCATTCATATATTGTGTAAATATTCTCGAACACACGTGAATCACCAGGACGGGCTCACGCGCTACAAGCTTCTGCGGTTTTTACTTTTATTTTGAAAGCGTCTCAGCAGCAGCAACACTGCACTGAACCGTCAGACTTCGTTATACTATAAGCAAATCTGCTTTAGATGCAAGATAGTGGGATGAAGACTGTACACGTGTTCCTCACAGCTGGGGCAGGAGGAGGTCCTAACCCAGGCAGATCCCATCCCAGCCCAGTGCTTGGCTCAGACACCTCCTCCATCTTCTACTGATAAAGGCAGGTGCGACGAGGTCGTTATGGTGGCTGACACACAGGCACCGACGTAGGTTATTAAGGAAGAAACAGAGGGTGTGAGGTATGAGTGTTTCCTCTCATTCAGCGGCGCAGGAAGGAAAAACACAAAAACATGTCATTACTGTGACAACTGCAAACATCTCCATAGCAACCAATACTCCTTGTTTGTAACTGGGGGTGGAGGGCGGATGGGGCTGTATGGTGCTTGTTGGAATGACACCTCCAGATCAGAAGAAGAACCCATCTATTGATCATAGGGAGGTGTACATATACACACAATCTTTGCAATTATACCCACACATACACAGTACAGACTGGCACAATATTTTAGACAGAATACTAAACAGGTCATATTTGATAAACGTAAAAAGGTTAATAAAGGTAGTTGTAGTCTAAACACTCATCAACGCAGAACAGGGAGATGCTTGGAGATATTCCGATTGGACACGTGTGAGAGATGCTGGTGCTGGTCAAGCAGAGAAAATACTGCAGTGGTGTCTCAAACTGCCCTAAACACACTGGATCTGATGATGAATGCAGTGCCTCCTTCTGCTTTTGGATGCATGAATTATCAGCACGCATCCATGACTCCAGTGTTAATAAGAGAAACTGTCAGTGTCAGATTATTTTTTAGCACCAATTACGTATATTATTCTAAAGGTGCAGTCTCAATACAGTATTAAAATACTGTAATACTCAATACAAAGTCTCAGTACAGCATTACAGAATACTGATTATTATAAATACTGAATATATTCTGTAATACAGAATATTACAGAATACTGTAATACTCAATACAAAGTCTCAAGACAGTATGAAACACAGATGTGTTCAGAACATGGCATCTTAATAAAGGATATTACTTTTTTGTACTGCTTTTTAATTTCTTACTTTCTGATACTTTAGTGTAACAACTATGTATAGTAATGTTTGGTCTACGTGTCATTGTGAATGATCGTGTACAGTGTTGGTTTCTATTATCAGTGTTTTGTTTACTGGAAACCACTCTGAATCTAAAGCAGTGAAGCAAGCATATGTAAGCTCATACTGTGGCAGTATTTTGAACATTTGAACATTCATCTTCCAGTAAACCGTTAATTCTTATTTCAGTGTTCAAAAACAAACTGACAATAAGGTCAGCTTGATGGTTACTTCTTTATTAAGATCAAGGTTATTCACTGCTCAATAGTTCTTGTTTTGTAAAAGTTGTCAATGAAAATGTAAGCATCAGGTGCTAGTGATTCCACAGGCAGTAGGGCTGAGAAAGAATGAAGCCTTTAGTGGCTGATAACTAAGTCTGCAGTCTCCCAAGTACAGCCTTTCCATTAAGGGCCTAGCTGTGAACTTTCCTTCTTTTGCAAATTAGCTCTCCACCGAGACTTCAATTATTATTTTTTTTTTTCTTGGAGCAGAAATTAAAGAAAGATCCTGGCGTTTAGCATGTAATCGGGACTTGTAGAGGGTTCAAAGTCTGTAGCAAGACAGAGAAAAGGAGAGAGTAATAACATGATCTTAGCAATAAGAGATGTCCTTGACTACATAGCAAAGTCTAACCTTTTAAATGGTCACACAACGCAGACACTCACAGGAGTTGCATGGCGTTTCAAACATATTCATTTATTTTAAACGTATTTATGCCCCTTCCCATTTAATCTCTCTCTACTTCACTGGGATATTTACAGTTCTCAGAACTGTTCATCCCAGTGGAAGTCCCCCCTTCTCTTTGTGTTTCTTCCTAGACTTCCTTCCATCTCCTTGTAAATGTCATAGACAGTGACTTTTGGCATCTTCCTATTTTTGGAGCTGGGCGTTACCACAGGGATTGCTGCAACAATTCTAGCAGCAATTCCCAGTCCTTCTCTAAACCACTTAACAAATGTGCTCTTGTATGTATTTTTTATTTTCCTTTTTGAATGCTGAAGGGCTCATTTACCTCAGAGAACATCAGATAAGATGTCAGCTTCATTTCTGCAGTTTTTACCCTCTCTAAAATGGGTCACCTATCAACTGTATGAGTATTGTGGAATGGATGATGAGGCTAAGCTGTGTGTGGCAAGTCTGTGTGCACGTGTTGTGTGTATGTATGCCTCGGTGTGTATGCAGGTATGTGCACATGTACTTGTATGTGTGTGTTGAATACATTACCCTCAGTAATTGGCTGGAAATTAGGCCGAGAGAAAGATAAAGGCAGGAAGAGGCATTAAGCTAATGGATTTTCCCGAGCCCCATGCTGCAAAGTGCAGCTTTGTTTGAGATATTAAAATATCGTATTGATAGGCTTGGTGTCAGCAGTCTGTTCAAATGACAAATTACAGAGAACAGCGAAGGGAGAAATGAAGTGTAGCCAAGTGTACAGTAAATCATGCACACTAATATAATGGTGCACAATGTCCAGATTAACCCCTTGAGCCTTTTAATCTGTGTCAGCCGACAATAAATGCACATTTTATCTCTTGCTACAGTAGCATTAGGTATTCATAATTTCCAATAAAGGGGTTTCATCTCCATGAAATGTACGATGTGTATGCTGTGTGTATTCCCAGTATACACCTTGGTATGGGTCTCGGAAACAATGGCAGGAGACATGCGTCATTGGTAGATATCCTGCTGTCCTGCTGAATCTGTGTACGTCACTGTGTGCTTCAGAACAAATCAACCGTTCACTTTGCACTATAAAGACCACAGTCGGAGACTGGCAGCGTGGTGTGCTAGGTGTGGAGTACAGCTCTTTGGGTAGGTGGAAATGGCTAATTTGATGCTGGTTGTCTGCTCTTGCTCAAAAAAACAAAAAAAGCCCCCTCGCTACTCTGCTTTTACTCTAGAAGTGATCTGTCTGTGCAGCATACATGTTCCACCCCCACGCTGGACTCCATGAACTCCGCATGTTGAAACAATGCATAAATGTCAAGGGTAAAGCATTAGATCTTGACCTCAGTTAGAAACTGCTCTTAAAACAGTGACCAATCCAATTTAGCAAAAGGTGCCAGAAGCATTTCAATAATCCTCCAGTCAGCTCCAATCACAGAGCTGAACCAGTTAATGACTGTCCCATTAATCCCATTAGAACATGTGACAAAATGGCAGTTTTCTGAAATTATGATAATGATATTACTAGCTTTTAAACCAACCAGAGCCAACAATGTATTATTATTTCTCATAACTCTGATCTGTTTGGAGGTGCACACAGTATTTGAGGTCTGCCTTCTTCCATAAGCAATGAAGGTCAAACGTTAGTGTACTTAGTGGTTATTAGAAAAACACAAGTTATCAACACAACTCAACCACAACCACATTTTTCTGAAAAACCTTGGAGAGTGGTATGATTACTGCTAAATTTAAGAACACTCTGGATGTTATGAATGGAGGCCTGGAAGAGTGGAGCCTTGTGCATGTGCTCTAGAGTTAATGGCCCTGTTTGGTTAGAGAAAACTTACACTTTGTATCTGGAGCAACTCCATAACCATGAAGTATTTATCTCCACAGTATGTCTGCCAGAGGTTTGAAGTTCATGTTGCTTCAGTACTCAGTTTGGGTAAATCAGAGTTACTGGCTATAATCCAGTTCTACTCATTCCTCTTTATTGGCCCATTCAAAAGGGGGCTGTAACTCAGTCTATTACCCATCTCAGTGGAGACCTCATTCCCCTGTTCTCCACTGATACTAGTGCTGTTAATGCGGTGACAATTTAAAAAATCATCTGTTCCTTGCAGGGAAGAAAGACAGACCATTGTGCTTCATGATATGCAATGCAATTTAGTTTTTAACTGCAGATGTGGGACAGTAGGTGGGAGAACTATGCCCCAAACCACACTGATATTTATGCTTGTGAGCTCGAGCTTGAATTTAGTGTGTGTGTGTTGGACTAATGTTCTAGTTAATGGGCTTGACAGCCTTGTAACAGTGCTGTGCAGAATGGACTAAATATCTCCAAGAGTAATGGACACTTCAGCATGAATAATTTGATGTCAAAGACCTTGGTTTTTCTTTCAACTTTCTTGTCATAGTTTTGGTGGAACTCAGATATACTTTATTGCAGTGCTCTAAAGCCAAGTTTATTCATTTTGGCCTCATCACTCTTTGCTTATCTTATTCTTGTGCTTGTTGAAATACCTGCCATAGACACTCAGTCACAGCTTACAGACGGGGGCGGGACTTACTGCCCTGGAGCGCTTAACATGGCATTTGTATTAACTTGGCAAAGATGAGGTAGAGTAGCAGTTTGCACCCCTGAGCGAATGTGCGCAGGATCCACAGGCTGGAAGTTGTCAGCCAATGAGCTGAGAGGCAAATCCCAAAACAAAACATCAAAAAAAAAAAAAGTTCCAAAACAAAGGACGTGTTCCATAAATGGCTGTGCAGTTAGCATGTTGTCACTTTGTGTGTAATGAGTTTTTCATCAGCCAGCTGAACGTTCTTGGTCTCACAGTATTATAGCCTGGCTTCCTGTTCCCACAAGTGCATTGGACCTGACCCCTTATGATCTCATCACTGAAGGTCAACAGCCAAACCAGGAAACATGTCCTCCTTTATCAGCCAGATGTGATAATGGCAAAAAAAGAGGAAACACAATGAAGGAGAAGGGGATTTTGAGAGAGAGAGAGAGAGAGAGAGAGAGAGAGAGAGTGAGAGAAAGTAATCTTAATTGTCAAACACTGTAGTTAAGGTACAGTGAGAACTACATGTAGAACAGGGAATCTCCACAGTGAAACAAAACAACAGAGAATGGAAGTAAAATTACTGCATTGCTTTGTTAAGTGTTAGTTTCCCTTTGATCTCTCTCTGTCTCTCATCTCCTTTTCTTACCCCTTTTCTCTCATTCTCAGCTAGCTGACAAAGAGCTGACTGAAAGCTCCGTTAGCTTGGACATCTGGTTAAACTAATGGAAATGCATTCAAATGGACTAAAAGTGGAATTGCTCACAGATGCTGTAATAACTTCACACAGCATCCGTGCCAGTCAGTGTCGGTGTGGGGAGTGTACTACAGCACCTTGTTTTGGAGAATAAATGTTTGGAAACATTTCTGCTCTCTCGCATCTTGAACACACCGTGTTAAGTAAAAAGAGGTCTGGCTTTTACTTGATTCCTACCTGCAAATGAGCTGCTTTCCTCTTTGCCTTTGTCTTCTTTTGTCTTATTTGTTTCAAGATTCTCTCCACACAGAAGAACACTCAAAAGTTAACGTTCAGCCGCTTTAATGAGGCAAGTTTTAAACAAGGCCCAAATGTATCACAAGCTTGGTGATGCCACCTGTCTTTTTGCTCCCAAAGTACAGCCTAGTCTAAACGAATCACTCTCAGATCCAAAGTAGAGCCATACATCAGGCCAAAGAGAGTGATCAGAGATGTGCAATGAGCTGAAGACTGATGGATGAGGTTCCATTAGATTACTTGGGAATTAGAAGTGTGGAGAGAGACACAGACAAAGACAGACAGAGAGAGAGTGAGAGGGAGTGAGTGAGAGAGAGTGAGTGAGAGAGAGTGAGAGAGAGTGAGTGAGAGAGAGTGAGTGAGTGAGAGTGAGAGAGAGAGAGTCAGAGAGAGTGAGAGAGAGAGAGTGAGAGAGAGAGAGTCAGAGAGAGAGAAAGCAGTTAATGAAGTGATGCTAAGACACTGTGATGATCACAAAGTGCAAAATGCAAATACATTTAATACATTTATTAAACCAAATTTACAGTTTGCATTCTCTGTTCTCTAGTAAAGGAAACAAATTTTAGGTTGTATAGAAGTCTTTAAAAGGGAGAAGATAGATGCCAATTTGCCCTTTGATATGTTGTTTCGAAAGAAGAAATGCCTGGTAAGGTCTAATTACCAACTCCCCAGTTGCCTGTACCAATAACAGAACTGGTGTGTAAAAGGTGAATGCAGTAATTTAATTAATTAGCCTTTTGTCCTGCATATGATTAAGCCTAACAAATTAATGTTTGGTTAAATGTAGGGATATAGCTTTAATCCAGTAGATGTTCAAAGTATAGTGAAACATTTTACAGCAAATTGATATTCTCGGTAATTTCAATTGTAACTGGCGTGGTAACAACAGTTAATTGGTGCTTTCATAAAGCATTTAAGAGCTTATGTAGACCTATGTGGTTTACTAATTGCCCAAGACTGAAATAAAAAAACAAAAACAAAAAATGCAAACTATTTAAGAAAAAGAAAGAATACTCATGGAAGATGAAATGAATTGGACAGTCACCCAAGTTCACATTTATACCATTTGAGCAGTTCAAACCTGTCACAGGACCATGTTAACCAATGAGGGATGAGATCAGTGAAATATGGAAATAAGAAGCTATAATCTTGTCCCCTGATCAGAGCCAAACCACTTTAAAGTATTGTGGCCTGGTGTCTACAATGATATTGTTCTGCTGTAAATCCAGACCAAATGTGATAAGAAAATGTGTCCATCACACAAAATAATATTATACTAGTGTGTTCCTAGATCTGGAGGCATGAGCTTAACCTCGCACTCTCACCCAGGGGTGACCAGTGATTCACTCTCAAAGAGATAAGAACAGCCACTTCTTGTCACCCCAATGATCAAAAGATGCCATAGGGAGTTCGTATGACTGAGGGAGAAAAAACATTGTAAACAGTCCCTTGGGCTTCAAACTGACAGCTTTTCAAAGTTCATTCACCTTACATACACACTGGCCACATTCACCTGTGCAGACCAAGATCAATGCAAATTAAAGTATGTTATTTCTATGCAACTCTACTAGGGCTGAACGATTAATTGCACTTGCGATAATCTCGTGATATTTTAAAACGCGATTCTCTAATCGCACAGGCTGCGATTTAAATTGGTCACGTGACTTGGGAGCGAGCCGAGCCGAGGACGAACGGAGCAAACCCGAGCAGGAGGCAGGGAGGTGGAGAAGTGAAGTTAACACAGCGCACTTTAACTTGTTGCACAATGGCTTCAGGCTCGACAGACGCTGACACAACTGAAAGTCTAATACCAAAGAGGGGCAGCACATCAGTTGTGTGAAATTACTTTGGCTTTTAAAAAGATGCTGCTCAACGTCAGGTACCCTGCAAAACGTGCCTTGCTACTGTTGCTACGACGCGAGGTAACACTACAAACCTTCAGCATTAAAAAAAACACCACAAAGCCTCGTATGATATTTGTAAGGCTAAAATGCCAACGACCAGTGCTGCATCTTCAAATACGCAAAAGTGTTTCTCTGCGCTTATACAGCCTTAGTATGCGGTGAGCAGCGAAATACCGTAAAATCACGCATATAGGCGCAATAAGATTTAAAGCGCGGATGAATCGCAAAAGCGTGGATAGCAGCAGACAGGGTTCACTGACCGAATCGTTTGAAAGTGTAACTCCTTATGGATATAATTCGAAGCGGCACGCTGAAATAACTCGGGCAGTAACGGAGTTCATAGTGAAAGACATGATGTCCGTTAATATAGTGAACAAGCCCGGCTTCATGGCTTTGTTAAACACACTGGATATGCGCTACCAAATGCCCTCACGCACATATTTTAGCCAAGTTGCTATCGCGATCGATCGCGATATAATAATAATAAATTTTGTCCATTTTACACCGCCCCGATAACAACAAATTACGTTCGCCACCCACTCCAGGTTCAAGTCTCACTCCAAGCAATTTTGAAAAGTTGGCAACCCTGTATCTGAGCTGTATAAAAAATGCCGAAACAGAGTTTCCTGAAAACAGTGGGAAAAAAATCGCGATTTTAAATCGCAATCGCAATTTATAGATAAAAAATTGCAATTGGATTATTTTCCAAAATCGTTCAGCCCTAAAGTCTACACCAGGGGTACTCAACTGGCGGACCGCGGTCCGGATCCGGACCCGAACGCAGTCCTGTCCGGACCCAATCTCATTCCTGATTAACTGGATACGGACCAAAACAAAACCGTAACATTTATTTCAGGGCTATTGAAAAAACACTCCGTCACGAGTGTACGTTTGCCACCCCGCTCAACAACTTACGTTCGCCACCCCCCCCCCCCCCCCCCCGGGCTACAAACCTGGTTGACGATTCGCGAGCGGTGCGAGGGTCAGCGCGGCGAAAATAACGTAATCGCTGAGGCTCCGCGTGTGCGCGAGTGCCTCGCGCGCTGTCGGTTCGCGAGGTCGTGCACCTCTAGAATTTTGTAACTTAGCGCGCGCCGCGCTTCAGCGCAATGAACAAAGTCACGTTTTCAGGGTTCATACACCTTTATAAGGTGGAGTTCAAGCACTTGTACGTCACTTTCAAGGTCCATTTCAATATTTCCCAGCATGTTAAACATAATTAAGTTAAATATTTATACATATACTCGAAATAATTCGCTTTTTATCACATTATTTAATGGTTGTTTATTTTAAAAACGCCCAATCTTCACGTCTTCACGTTCTCATGTTTCGTCCTGGAATTACAAGAGGCTCGTATTTGTTAACCTAATACAAGAGAACTATTCAGTCAGACAGATTTGTTGTGAAACCAAGTAGTTACAATTTCAAGCATTTTAAAGTACTTTAACCTAAATTCCAGCACTTTTCAAACCTGAAACACATAGCAACATTAAAATTGGTCAGGTACATGTTCATTCCCCTGTTTTGAGGGGTGTTTCTACCACATATCGTTTCGGACAAAACACCACAACCCCCCCCCCCGGACCTCAGGTCACAGGTATCTGCCAAAATTGGACCGCGGACAAATTTAGTTGAGTACGCCTGGTCTACACAGTAAAACTGATCAGTGCTAATGTATCTAGGATGCTTAGCACTAGTGTTGTCACGATACTAAGAATTACAACTTCGATACGATACTTTAAAAAGTATTGAAATTCGATACGATTTTCGATACCAAAGTCAGATACTGTGCTCATTTCCGTTTTAAAGGCTTTTTATTTATTTTTTATAAACAAACAAATGAATATTGTATTTTGTTTCACAAATGTCAAATAAATAAAAGGTGTAGTCCCTACCACATTAAAACAGAAAAATAAATAATTGCACATTAATATAAATTAACAAAAATAATAGTAGTGCACTCTGGAATTCACATTTAGAAGTTAAAAAAGGCTAGTGCAAAAAGTGTATTTTAAGTATACTTTAAACAACTTTAACTCTTTAAGTAACTAAAACTTCAGTATTAGAGTTCAGTATTCATAGATGATTGATCCATTGTAGTACGATCACTCTTTTTTTCTCCCTGTATGCTGTCGCACTTACGGCTCTTAAACCAAGAATATGACATTTGCTAGGATACCATAATCAGACACATAATTTTGTATGCTATAATACTAGAAATGGGAATAATCACCAACCTCTTGGAATGTTTTGTACAAATATGCGTGCCTTCAGGTGTTTGGCCAGGTTCGTTGTGTTAAGCTAGGTTTAAACTTTCGCGAGTGACCGTAGCGCGCAAGTCCGCACACCTTGTCCGCGTGCTTGAAAATGCTTGAAACAAATAGCTGTCTGACTGAACCGTTCTCTTGTATTACGTTAACAAATACGAGCCTCTTGTAATTCCAGGACGAAACATGAGAGAACGTGAAGACATTAAAATTGAGCGTTTTGAAAATAAACAACCATTAAATAATGTGATAAAAAAGCGAATAATTTCGAGTATATGTATAAATATTTAACTAAAGTTTAACGTGCTGGGAAATATTGAAATGGACCTTGAAAGTGACGTACAAGTGCTTTAATTCCACCTTGTTGGTGTATGAACCCTACAAACATGACTGTTAATTGCGCTGCGGCGCGCGCTAAGTTACAAAATTCTAGAGGTGCACGACCTCGCGAATTGACAGCGCGCGAGGCTACCGCGATTACATCATTTTCACCGCGCGGACCCTCGCGCTGCTCGCGGCACGTCAGGTATAAACCAGGCTTTAGCGCCCTTCGTTGAAATGTTCCGAAAGCACCGCCTGCAAACTGGCTTGTTCATGTCCTTCGGTTTTCCATCTGTATCTGCTTCGAATCCAAAGTATTTCCACACAGCACTTCTGCTGCTTTCCTTGTTTAATTAAGACGAGCTGCGAACACACTGCGTTTGTTTTAGCTGCCATTTCAGCATTACCAACTGTTCTGTGCATTACGGCACCTTGGGTGGGTCAAACGAAAGCGCATTTTATGTAAAAAGAATCGATTGGCTCCTTTGGTTGGTACAGCTTTAAAGCACCGTTTGCAGACCGGTTTTGATGTGTCCACGGGGTTGCCATGACTGTCTGAAATGTATGCAAATAATTCCATATTTCGCTTCGTGCGTGTAGTTTTTCAACAAGCTGAGGACGGTCCGCAATATTGCTTGTATTATCAGCCATCGTACACGGTTTCTTCTTATTCTGCAGAGAGGAGGCAAGCGCTGCACTGCTGTACGCGCACACTGCCCCCGTGTGGCACTCTTTGGAAATACTGCTCTTAAAAAAAAAAAAAAAAAAAAAAAAAAAACGTACTTAGTCCTATAGCACCGATACTAAGCAAACTGGGTATAGTACCGTTTTTAATGACGAAGTATCGCGATACTACTCTAGTATCGGTATACCGTGCAACACTACTTAGCACATTCAATTTACTTTTTTGTTTTTTGTAGCACTGATAATTTGGTTTTGCCACACTCTTATCTTTTAATACAAGTAAACGCTCAAGACATTTCAGTCAGTCTTCTTACAGGTATTATTGTGCTAAAGTAAGTATTATCATTCTGGCTACCACTGCTTACAGAAGAGAGAATGTAGTTTCATATTGCAAAAAGCATTTAGAGCCAAAAGCTTAGGTGAGAGACATTACTTCTCTCTACAGATAAAACTCAAATCCCCAAACAAAGGCAGTGGAACACAGTGAACAATAAAACAATATGAATCAGAGAAGGAGAGAAAGAGAGAGAACATGAAAGAGAACGAGAGAGACAGAGAGAACATGAAAGAGAAAGAGAGAGCATGAGAGTGAAAGTGCGAGAGGGAAAGATAGAGAGAGACTGCGCAAGAGAGAGAGCTAGAGAAAGAGACTAGAAGAGAGGGAGAGAGACTGGCAAGGCGAGGGAGAGAAAGAAGCCAACCTTTTTTCCAAACTACATTTGAGCTTCATCATGCTACATTACCATGACTAAAACTACTTTTATGTCATCTTATGAAAGCAACATAGTCAGCAAAGCATCCCAGGCAAAAAAAACAGGTAATAATGTGCAACCCTTTCAGAAGAGCAGTATTCAAAGACATCAGGAGGCTGGTACTTTTTATTTGCTTTATATTTCTGCAAGGACGGATTGCTTTTTGGTCATTCAGTTTCTTTCTCTGCTGTTATATAAAGGTCGGAGAGATATGTTGCATCACAGAGTAATGTTTCATTTAAAAAAATGTTTTACCATATTTATTGCATATCACACAAGTGTATTGGCTTAGTTGTTGTGCAACTTGGAACAAGAAGGCATAGGATTCAGTGTTTTATTGTTAGATGGAAACCCGGTGTGACCATAACATTTAAAGATGGCGTCACACGCGTTGAATGAGCAGCAGAGAGGAAGAATCACCAGAAAATAGTTTAGAGTCTGACTGTCCTTTGGGATTTCTAGGTCTTAATGAGAACACCCAGACTGCTGAAGTTCTATGCATCCCAATCTTCCTTTAAGTTAAGTAACATCCCCAGTGTCAGCAAACACCCGATAGTTATGAATGAAGTCCCTGGGGGACTAAATGGGGTGCAGGAAGGGGAGAGAGGACAGACCCTAGTGACAGAGCACCATCCACCACTGGGCATACAAGCACACACACGTTCGGAGCTGCATGATCCTAGTGCTAGATTTGTCGCTATTTGGATATTGTTTTTTTAACCGTTAAAAAGTGGGGGGGACATGACTTCGTCGCTACTTAAATATTTGGTTTTAACTGTAAAAACTGGGGGGGACCAAAACCGGCTTTTGAAAAAGTGGAGGGGACATGTCCCCCCCGTCCCCCCCCAAAACTACGTCCGTGCATTTGCTATATTAAACCTTTTAATTTGATTATCTTTATGATAATCCGCACCAGATCCATTATTGACTGCTTATCAATATTCAGGAATTCGTCGTTCCCCAATATCTTGACATATCTCTAGAATATTTGGTTGGATGAGGCATTCCTTCTATTCTGACCATGGCATACACCCTAGGAACTCAGTCCAAGGACCTCACTGCAAACTCACTTCCTATGCCTTAATGGACACGAATCACCAATGAACCAGACTGAACCAATAGCAGCCACAGTTTCACAGTCACTCAAACACTATTTCCGCTCAGCTGGCTTGTGACAGTCATGTTTTCGGAGACTAAAAGCAGGTAATGTGAAAGGAGGAATGACAGAAGCACACTCAACATGCTGTGACCTCACAGGGAGCTGATTGAGCTGGAGTAAACTGAAGAATAGGTCTGATGAATAGACATTTAAAAGAAAGGCAGAGCGTACGTGTTGTGAATCGAGCTGGATCGGTTTCTTTTTCTTAAGGCCTGACCTCTTCTGGGTTATGTCTTCTTGTATACCTATAAATGACATAGATGCAGGTTTGTAGGGCCTTGCTACGCCGGTCCTTGTGTACGAGGGATCCACAATATAGTGGTACTTGGAGGACGGTTTCGTCTAGAGCAGCAGTGCTGTCTAATGCGTCTGAGGTATTAACAAATACAGCAGAAACTAAGCAGCATGCTCACCTCCTCTCACATTCCATTTTTGGGCTTATTTGCTCAACCTGCCGCTTTGTTCCAGAAAAGCCATTATAGTCGTCATCGTTTGACTTTCTCTGCAGCTGGGCAAACGTGGCGAAGGGGATGAATTCGTGTCAAGTTGGGTCAGTCTTAATATGTTGGTTAAATGCATTTCTGGCAAATTTATCATTGTGCTTTAGCTGGCTCTGATGCTATAACTGACACCCACATAAAAGTATTTCCTGTGCCTTTTAGGCTCAAAGGGTGTTTAAGGTAACTGCAACAGGCTGGACTTGGATAAAATGGCTTTCACAATATAGCCCAAGGAATGGATATGTCATTACACACACACACACACACACACACACACACACACACACACACACACACACACACACACGCACCTTCTCCCTCTCTCTCACTCACAGTGTGATGCAAAAAAATATTTCCAAACTCTAAGCATTTCACCCCTGTCCATGTATGGATAATATGGGTAGAACAGGTTGATGCTGCATTTCAAGCATTTATTACCACTATAACATGTTAACAGCAAAGAGGTTTTGGTGATGTGTGTATGCGCATGTACGGGCAGGCAGAGTATTTTCAGTGGTAGAGCATGTGTAAATCCCTAGAAGAGAGCATGAGGGGAGCTAAAACGAATGAGATTACTTTGTCAGAGCAAACAGAAAGATATGGCAGAGTAGTATTCCTAAGGGATTGTGTTTAAATGGTTTAAAATCCTGTCATGAAAGGTTTACGTGATGATGAATTAATGTAAGCGTGTGCGTGTGTAAATGTATTTCCAACCTCAAGATGGAAATCGCACTACCGAGCACTTCTGTCGTCTCTTTGTGTCTACCCTGGACATGTCAGTCATGGACTCCTTACTGAATTTTTGGTCTGACTTTCTAAAAGGAAGACCTTGAAAGTTTTTAGAAAAAAAAGGAGGGGGGGGGGGGGAGTTGGGGAAGGGTGATGCTTTGGAAATTGCAGTTCACAGCATGGGTGGATTTTAAGGACAAATTGTACCATATTGTGTTTATACTGCTAAATACTAGCTTGGTCATATACCATGTATTGATAAACCTTTAATGTGATGTGATTTAAGATAAGGCTGCACTAGATTACATCATAAAAATGTATGCTTGCTGAAACATGTGAATTTTAATATGAATCAAGAGAAATCGTCGGGAGCAATTGGGGAAAAAGTTTTTCAGAACTAATTTGCATGTTTCTTCTTATTACGATATTAGAACGTCAAATACCAATATTCCAATAATGATGAACACATCACATGTACAGCCCTCAATCAGTTACACGCAGGACTCACTCTCTCTCTCTCTGTGATGGTGGACATGTATCTTAAACCACATCCAGGGTGATCTTTACAGCAGCTTCTCTCCGACTAAAGAGGAGATGTACAAACTCTACACATGGGGTGGTAAAGTAAAATCTCAACTTCATTTAAGGGGAAAGTACCCCATAAAACAAAACAATACAGTACTGGAAACAGTAATTTATGTAAGCAAATTCTCCTGATGAACCGATATATTAAAATATATATATAACGTGTACTTTGAGGGTACACTCCAACCTAAAATATAAAAGGATCTCTCCCCTATTTCTACTTATAGAAACTTGAAGAGGGTTGGTGGAACTTCAGCTGATCACATTATTGATGTGCTTGGACTTCTCCTCGGTTGAAGTCTTACTGGAGTGAACACTTCCATTCCGGTGCTGCAATTCTTCTTCAGAATAGGATTCTGTTTTTTGTGTCACTGTCCCAAATGTTCTCTTGTAGATCACATAATTGGCAGTGTATATCACTGAAGTCACCCTTAGATAAATTATGGTCATCCTGCTTTGGTGCTTATTATAACCCCTGCCATGGGATTATTAGAGAGACATTCTCTGTGATATTATACATTACATAACTGAAAGGTGCTGTCCTCTGGTCTTCCTCCTCCTCCTCTTCATCCATCCTCTTCATCCTCCTCCTCTTCATCCATCTGGAAATATAGGTGGTTGTTTTGACCAGAAATGATGGACAAGTGTGCTCTTCTACCTAGCCTAATAGGAGGAAGTTGATGGGAAGAAAGAAGTTGCGGTGTACAACTTTACTTTTGTTTGTGGATGGGTCCACCATCCTGTGTAGGATTTCTCCAGCTAACAACATTGACAGTCGTGTCCCACACATCAGCTAATTTACATTTCTACCATTCCTTTTTATTGACGATCTACAACCCATCACCTATTTCCACTGTATAGTCCCTATTTTTTTTTATATCATTCTCCAGCCTTCTTCTGTTGGGCCCTTGATGTTTTTGCTTGCACAATATGCACAGCTTCCTGAAGATCTCTCTGGAAAGACTCTGCAAACTCATTAAAACCGAAAACTGTCTCGTCTCCTCATGGGGGTAATGCACGGATCATGTTTCCTAGGGTACAGTTGGACCTTTCTGTCTGACCATTACCCACCAACCTTCTCTTTGATCACTCAAGATGCACTGTGAAAATCTGTATATACAGAAAAAAAAAATCTTCCACAATTTTCAGGCCAGCTCTTTTGCTGCACAGCAAAGCACGGGCTACTTTAGTGCAATGATCTGTTGCGACTAGCATGACAATGCTCCACCCCATCCTGCAGGTGATATCAAACACAAACTTATTCCAGGAAACATCTTCACCAGACCGGGACCTTACCTGTCCCTGGAGTGCAACGTCATCATGGGTTCCCCTGCTCTACATGAAAGAGGAACCAAAAACTGATACCGGTTTACGACATTACCATGCTTGCATTTTCTTTCACTTTTAAAATGTTGCTTGGTCTCCCTGTAATTGCTCTTGGTGCTGCATCACGTGTACTGTACACATGGAGGAAACACCCTAGCGCTCCAAACAGGTCTCCTTAAGATCCTGCACGTCTCTGTTACTCCTTACTTCATTTGAAGCCATCTGGGTGTTAAGTGATGGTCAAAGAATCTCATGTGCATTCTTAGACATGACAAGTTTTCCACCCCCAAGTTTTCTGCCCCCTGTGACCGATCAGATCTGCAGGTACATTCCATGATCCAGCAATATGCTTATCATCAAAATCTCACAGACCTGGGTTAGACACCCAGCCCTCTTCACTGGCATCTATTTGTGGTTTAGTAAGTATATGTGTAGTAGGAATGGTTTACTAAAGCCAGGGTGTGCTAAATCTAATGCATAATTTTTTTGTCATTCAGTCCAGTCTTCTGAGAGATGTTCTTTTGGGTCTTCAACTCAGGAATAGAGGTTTATTTTGAAACAGTTATTTATGTGCAAAACAAATTCCTCTCATATTAAAAATAAAAGAACATTGCTGCTCACCCTTTACTGTCTAGGAGGTACACTCTAACCTAAGATCTTCCCAAGCCCAAAAGATTTTGAACTTGTGGTTAATCATGAACCCATACTAACCAAAAACCAAAACAAACAAAAAAAAAAAACACAACAATAACAAAACCAACCCCCTCTACAAAAACTCCCAGCCCACATATAGTCCATTACCAGTACTCCAATCGTACAACTGTTTTCAGTAACGAATAATTATTTCCAGTCCAGTAGGCCTAATCAGATTAAAGTTACTTATCCAAATACCTAACTGTTCGTTACTATTTTTATTTTCCTTAGTAAAAACAGTGTTGCGTGGTGTGGAGAGGCCAGTAGGCAGATCCATTGCCAATGTAACAAGGATCTTCTTTTTTTTATTAATGCCTCAGCAGCATAATCACGTAAAAGAAGGGGTGGCAAGAATGAGATGACATTACACACACATGGCAGGAAAAAATCACAACTGTACACGTACACAAAACGATACGGGGCAACTTAACTAAACAGTACACATAATCCAATGCATAACCAATAATAACATGTCACAGCACTACACATAATAGGAAACAATATCGGAGCCGCGGGTACTCATGGGAGCTAGCGTCGTCCCCCATTGGACCGACGCTACAATATATATTCTTGCTTTCTTCTTGGCTCAGTTATACTTTTGCGTCTGACCGTAGCGCTCGACTCCGCACGATGCGCGCGAACCTGTGAGAGCGCGAGCGCGTTCACGTCATTCTGTGCAGTGTTGTATGTGGTAGTGTAAAGAAATACCTCTCAAAAACAGGGGAAGGAACATACACCTGACGAATTTTAATGTTGCACTGTGTTGCAGGTTTGAAAAGTGCTGGAATCTTGGCTAAAGTACTTGAAAATGCTTGAAATTAGGGCTGAACGATTAATTGCATTTGCGATAATTTCGCGATTTTTAAAAACGCGATTGTCTAATCGCACAGGCTGCGATTTAAACTGGTCACGTGATTTGGGAGCGAGCCGAGCCGAGGACGAACGGAGCAAACCCGAGCAGGAGGCAGGGAGGTGGAGAAGTGAAGTTAACACAGCACACTTTAACTTGTTGCACAATGGCTTCAGGCTCGACAGAAGCTGACAACTGAAAGTCTAATACCAAAGAGGGGCAGCACATCAGTTGTGTGAAATTACTTTGGCTTTTAAAAGATGCTGCTCATCGTCAGGTACTGTGCAAAACGTGCCTTGCTACTGTCGCTACGACGCGAGGAAACACTACAAACCTTCTTCAGCATAAAAAAAAAACACCACAAAGCCTCATATTTGTAAGGCTAAAATGCCAACGACATTCAAATACGCCAAAGTGTTTCTCTGCGCTTATACAGCTTTAGTATGTGGTGAGCGGCGAAATACCGTAAAATCTCGCATATAGGCGCAATAAGATTTAAAGCACGGATGAATCGCAAAAGCGCGGATAGCTTGACCGCGGTCCAGCAGACAGGGTTCACTGACCGAACCGTTTGAAAGTGTAACTCCTTATGGATATAATTGGAAGCGGCACGCTGAAATAACTCGGGCAGTAACGGAGTTCATAGTGAAAGACATGATGCCCGTTAATGTAGTGAACAATCCCGGCTTCAAGCTTTGTTAAACACACTGGATATGCGCTACCAAATGCCCTCACGCACATATTTTAGCCAAGTTGCCAACTCTCATGCATTGAGCGTCTTAGACTAAAAAGTTAATAGTTCGCTCTGGCGCCAACCACAGGCGATCGATCGATCACGATATAATAATAATACTGAAATTTAGTCCATTTTTTACACACACCCCCAAGCCCCCCCCCCCCCCCCCCCCCCCCCCCCCGGCACCCCCCCCCCCGTGCACCCCACGTTTACAAATACATTTACAAATAATACAAACAATGTCAGGAGATACATTATTTAAATGTCAGGAGATACATTGTTATTGTTAAAAATGCACTTCCAATAAAGTGAGTATTGGAAAAACTAATTTTGCTGCTGAATGTAACTAGTAAAGTAACTTGTAATCTAACGTAATTACTTTTAAAATCAAGTAATCAGTAATGTAACTAAGGTACTTTTTAAAGAAGTAATCAGTAATCAGATTACTTTTTCAAGGTAACTAAACCATCACTGTCCATTACCCATCACATGACTACGGTGTAGGGGTGCACGATATGACTATATAAAATCGTGAATGGCGATAACGAGTGGAGAATCGCAGGCGATCTACCAAATTAGAGAAATCGTATAGATCGCCTTTGCCAATCAGCGCAATGACTTTTTTATGCTGGTTCCCACCGATGCGTCAGACGTAGGGTGTATGACTGACCAATCACAGCGAACTGTGTGTCTTCCATGCCTCCATGTTGTGTTTGTAAAAACACAACGACGGCAGAAAGCCAAACCGAGGAGCTGGTAAAGAAGAGGAAATCCACCTCTGTAATCTGAAATTGATTCGGATTTTCTTCCACTGACCAAGACCAAACTACAGCGATATGTAAAGTGTGCAAAGAACACGTGAAAACGTCTGATGCCAGTACAACAAATTTATTCAATCACTTGAGACGTATACATCCCAAGTAATATGCCGAAAGTGAAACAATGCGGGCAGCCGTCTCACAAGTGACCATAGCGTGCGACTCCGCCACACCTCGCGCGAACGATATGTGGTAGTATAAAGAAACACCCCTCAAAAACAGGGGAAGGAACATTTACTTTACGAAGTTTAAAGTTGCTTTGTGTTTCAGGTTTGAAAAGTGCTGGAATTTAGGCTAAAGTACTTGAAAATGGTTGAAATTGTAACTACTTCGTTTCACAACAAATATTATGTTAACAAATACAAGCCTCTTGTAATTCCAGGACGAAACATGAGAGAACGTGAAGACGTTAAGATTGGGCGTTTTGAAAATAAACCACCATTAAATAATGTGATAAAAAAGCAAATTATATCGAATCATTTCGACTATATGTATAAATATTTAACTTTAAGTTTAAAGTGCTGGGAAATATTTAGTGCAATAGTGCACTTTAACAGTGTGAGGAACTGCGTGACGCAGAGCAGGGAGGCGGACACAAGCGCTGAGGAGAGCGAGATTTATTGAATGGACAGAGTCGTAATACCGGGCAGGGGTCATAACAGGTAGGCAGTCCGAACATGAAAAATAAACGGGCATGGTGGCACAAAGAACAAAACAAGGGAGGGGAAACAAAGACTAGGCTGAACGGCACTTACGACGAAGACGAAACAGAAACAGTTAAATCCACTAGAGCACGAACGAGGCAAGAGAATAAACAGGTAAGTAGCACAAAATAACCGATACCGACATGGGAGACACGGGGAATATAAATACATTGAACTAGACTAGAAACAGGCAGGGTTGCCAGGTCCTACAAAAATATCCCGCACAAAGTCAGTGTAAAACTCGCCCTTCAGCAGCCTAAACTAGCCCAAAGTAGTTGACCGGGTGGGGGGTGGCGAGTGTTTAAAATGGAGACAAATTAAGTATTATTTCGCGATCTATTCTTTGTGTTGACTTGTAACCCACGTGGTGGCCCAACTCAAAAGTAGTGGCGTGAAAACCACAAACCTGGCAACTATGGAAACAGGTGAAGACAATAACGACATGGGAGTGGCAGACGTGGGGAAACCATAGAAACACACAACAAGGCGGGCTCAAGGAGCAGGGAACAACAGACACGAGGAACAGGGAAACCAGAGTGACAGCTAGGAGAGGGGGGCGTAGCTCTACGTGACACAGTGTCACGTGTGTTGTTTACATTTTTTGTTTACAATGTTTGCACATGGAAAATTGCAATATCATTCATTTAAATCTGCTTAAAAAGAAAGCTTTGTAGCCCCAATTTTTTTTTTGTTTTTTGTTTTTTTTTTTTTTGATGGAAGATCATGATAAAAAATCAAAATCGTGATTTTATGAAAAAAAATCGTGATACTATTTTTTTCCCATATCGCCCACCCCTACTACGGTGTAACTCCACAAGCATGCATCCATCCAGATCAAGCCCACCATTGCTATTACTGCTTCCAAAATTTACTGGAACAATGTGATCAATCTTTATGTCAGAGTTCCTGTTCTTGGCTCACACAAGCTAACTAAAGTGCAGTGCAATGTGATATTAATGTCAACCAGCCTACTCTCAGCTAGCCTCTTCAATCAAAACATATCAAAACTAGTTAACAACAGTAGGAAAATATTGATTAAATGAAACTGCTTGACTAGGGTGGATTTAATCAAGCAAATTTTCACAAAGGGTCCACAGGGAATGGAGATTTGAAGTTCTTTGGTTCTGTTGCTGTCCCACCAAAACCAAATGTGTGTTTGCAGTTGTACCATCAGTCATATGGATCCCACCATTTATCTGCTAACACTTACCTCTGAGACACATTCTGGAACAACTGTATGTAACAAATATATGAAAAATATACTATAATCATAACTCTCTCTGTAAATGGTGTCAGTTTTTGCACACTCCCATCCCTAAATCTACACTCATGTTCTGTATTGTATGCCAAGGAACAATAATTTAATCTGTCTTGGAAATTACATGACATAGGAAAGATGCTGTAGCAAATGTGTTCATGCTACATTTAGCTCCACTTATTCTTTTCCCTGTATACGGTGTTTGTACCTCCATCAAAACATTATACAGATAAAACATACTACTATCAGAAAATGTGATTATAATTTGCAGAAAGAAAAAGAAGGCTAACAATCAAATGTGTTTATCCTTCAGAAACTGTGAAGCCAATTGGACTGTTGAGTCAAGTAAGGTGTGTGGGAACAGTTCAAGCCATAATGGTCATTGCTTATGGTGGTGATGGTGGGGGGGTCCAAGAGACAAAAAGACAGAGAGAGATGTGGAGAGGACATCTGTGCACTCTCATCAAGGGCAAATTCATCTTACACCCGTCTTCCAAAGCGAAATGGAATAATGGGAAGAATGAACGCTTAAATGACCATTTCATTTATGGAACTCACGGCAGCTCATGCGTGTGATGTCTCTGAAAGTCTATTCTTAGCACACGTTTGGAACACCTCAGCAATGGACCAAGACCAGCTGTGCTATACAAATGCTACTTGTACAAAAACCGAATATTTTTGGCTGCATAGCACCGATTCAGTGGCTTTCTGAAGCCGATTAAAACGGCCCCGAGATTTAGGATGTTTTTCAAACTTTGGTGCCAGTGTGTATGTTACCTTCAGACCTGCCCTTGACCTCAGCAAACTTAGACCAGCCTGTAGTGTCCCCACCACCCCAAAATCACCCACATTTTCAGCCCTTAAAAGAACTCCTCTATGTGTCCTCAACCAAGATATGAGGGCAGGGCAGGGTGAGGGGAAATCTGAGAGCCCCAGGGTACCTGATTCAGTCATTTGTTCAATGGCTGTGCAAAGCATTAATCGGGCCTATGCTCCTCTAACTCACTTGAAGTTTTTTTTTTGTCTGCCATTACCCTTTCATAAAGTTTTCTTTTTTGCACTGATTTGCCAAGGGTCCGTTTTCCTTTTGAGTGAAACCATTTTCAGAATGCAGCATGATGATAATGTAATCATCCCAAATGCACAACATCGGCACTATGGCATAGTACAGCAGGTTTGAGGGGAGTTCACCTTGCAGTCCCTTGTTGGAACAAGCCTGCTAAAATCATCACAAAATATGCTATATTGCCAAAAGTATTCGCTCACCTTCCTTGACTCATGGCATCATATGACCTTAAGTGACATCCCATTCCTAATCCACAGGGTTCAATATGACGTTGGTCCACCCTTTGCAGCTAGAACAGCTTCAACTCTTCTGGGAAGGCTGTCCACAAGGTTTAGGAGTTTGTTTATATGGATTTTGACCACTCTTCCAGAAACACGTTTGTGAGGTCACATAGTAATGTTGGACGAGAAGGCCTGGCTCTCAGTCTGTGCTCTAATTCATCCCAAAGGTGTTCTATCGGGTTGAGGTCAGGACTCTGTGCAGGCCAGTCAAGTTAATCCACACCAGACTCTGCAATCCATGTCTTTATGGACCTTGCTTTGTGCACTGATGCTCAGTCATGTTGGAAGAGGAAGGGGCCAGCTCCAAACTGTTCCCACAAATTTGGGAGTATGGCATCGTCCAAAATGCCTTGGTATGCTGAAGCATTCAGAGTTCCTTTCACTGGAACTAAAAGGACCAAGCCCAGCTCCTGAAAAAACAACCCCACACCATAATCCCCCCTCCACCAAACTTTACACTTGGCACAATGGAGTCAGACAAGTACCGTTCTACTGGCTACCGCCAAACCCAGACTCATCTATCAGATTGCCAGATGGAGAAGCGAGATTCGTCACTCTAGAAAACACACCTCCACTGCTGCAGAGTCCAGTGGCGGCTTGTGTTACATCACTGCATCCGACACTTTGCTTTGCTCTTGGTGATGTATGGCTTGGATGCAGCTGCTCAACCATGGATACCCATTCAATGAAGCTCGCTGCTAACTGTTCTTGAGCTAATCTGAAGGCCACATGAAGTTTGGATGTCTATGGTGATTGACTCTGCATATGCGCTTCAACATCCGCAGACCCCCTCCATCAGTTTATGTGGTCTACCATTTTGTGTTTGTCATTCCTAAACACTTCCATTTTCTTATAATACAGCTGACTATGGAATATTTAGGAGCAACGGAATTTCACAACTGTATTAGTTGCACAGGTGACATCCTATCACAGTTCCACGCTGGAATTTACTGAGCTCCTGAGTGCGACCCATTCTTTCACAAATGTTTTTACAAAAAGTCTGCATGCCTAGGTGCTTAATTTTATACACCTGTGGCCATGGACGTGATCGGAACACTTGATTCTGATCATTTGGATGGGCCAGCAAATACTTTTGGCAATAAAGTGTAAATAGATTTACACTTGGACTATGTGAGTTTTACCTTTGGAATATACACAGAAAATACAAGGAAACACTTCATGGCATGGAAACGTTTTTGGATGACTCAGTTAAGTCTGGAAATTCTTGCCAATTTTCCACCATTTATTAGAAACCTACAGTCTACCATTACTATTTGCAGTACAACTCTTCAAATTCCAAGGCAAAATATTAACTGGGACTTACAGCTACAGCTACACTGCATTTGCAGTGAGAGTGAAGAATTCCTCCCAAAAACTATGTATATGTGAAAATGTTCAGAACTGTTGGTTTCCTAAGGAAGTCATACATGATACCTTAGCTCATGTTTTACTTGTTCAGGTACACAGTGGACACAGTGACCTATAAAAAATCTACTGTTAAGAAAATTAATTAGGAGTCATTTGGTGCTCACTTTTGATTCTAGTAATTAAACATTAATTAAGGTTAATATTATACTCCAACATTTTATTTTATTTTATTTTTTTATACTCCAACATTTTAGAATCATCCAGGGCATACCTGTCAAGTGTCCCGTTTTGGCCGGGACAGTCCCGTATTTTACCGCTCTGTCCCGGCGACGTCCCGTATTTTTATTTTCCCGTATTTGTCCCGTATTTTCAGTTTTCAATTTTCACTAGCCTCGCGAGAACTGCTACCCACCCAGACTACTGCAGGTAGCAGTTCTCGCAAGGCTAGTGACAGAATTCTGTTTGGCGCGGCACATGAATGCTTTAAAAAATATATAAATTAAAACTCGCGGGTTTAGTGTCGACAGTGGGAGCAAACATGGAACAACAAATCAGGATTTAACGAGAGAAGGCAGTCCTGCCTAAAAAGCTAAGCGTACGTGTGAGTACCTTGACGAATGCGACAGGGAATTTACTTTCCTAAAGTGGAGCATGAAGGGGCACAGCTACTCATTCTGTAAGATATGTAGCTGCGATTTTAGTGTCTCGCATGGGGGAAGGAACGATGTCCGTCAGCACGAACAATCTGCCAAGCACAAACGCGGGCTAAAGGCACAGAAATATGCCCAGGAGATGTCCCCATTTGTAGCTAGAAATACCACTAGAAATTTTTTATTTTTTTTATTCATTTGTAGTTCAAAACATATTTGGGGTGTTTTTTCTTCACTTTTTGCCACTCCAAAGATGTTTTCGTTTCTCCTACAGCCTCGATTGCGGCTATATGCAAATAACTTATTATGCAAATTAGGTGATGATGTCATATACGGGAAATGTCCCGTATTTTTAAATGCAAAACTTGACAGGTATGATCCAGGGTGATGAAGAGACCATCTTTTAAGGATCCTCCACGAATACACAGATGAGACAAAAAATGTCAAAAGTGAGATAAATGAGTATTGAGATCATATCTGTGCTGCTGTACATGCTACATGTACATTTATCAACACAGTCACCAATATAACTGGCATGGAAGGCTCAACTGTTATCACTCATTCTTCCTCATGCATTACTGTGAGAGGAGTCTACTATATTACTTTAAGGACGTGTAATGAGATTTGTATTGCTGATCATTTTTTAAACACCTTCAGACCATCGGATTTGTCAGGTTCAGTGGCAATACATTTATATAGTCTAGACCAGGGGTACTCAAATAGAAATGATGACGGGCCACATTTAATTTTTTCAATCACTGAGGGGGACGGTTACGGGGGGGGGGGGGGGGGGGGGTAATCCCCGGCATCGTCTTGAGATCGCGGTGCGCGATTTCAAAATAAGAGCGGATAGCGCGATGAAAAAAATAGATTCCTTAAAAAAAAAAACACTTTTCAAAACAGCTCGCGGGCCAGAAATAGATAGTACATGGGCCGCTATTTGAGTATAGGGGGTCTAGACCATGCATTAACGGCATAGGCCGTTTGCCTTGCCAGTTGTTGCTATGGCAGCAATGAAGTTAGTAACAGAACAGATCCACATTCTCTTGGAACTTCAGTAATATATATATATATATATATATATATATATATATATATATATATATATATATATATATATATATATATATGAGAGAGAGAGAGAGAGAGAGAGAGAGAGAAAGAAAGAGATATGTAGTGTGTGTGAGAGATGTGAGAAAGAAAGAGAGAGGGAGAGACAGAGATAGAGAGAGAGGGAGGGAGAGATAGAGTGTCTGTTTCTGACATGCTTCCTCTGTATATCCTTCCTTTCCTGTGTTTGGCTTCAGAGTGAGCATGTCTGTCACTCAGCAATGCTTACACATAACCCTGTCAAGCGGTTTTTGGGGGGTTTTATTTTACATCAATCAAGCCTTTCTCTTTCCCCCATCCCCAGATATAACCCCTAAGTCTCAGTGATGGGGCTTTGGTTTATAACATTAATCCCTAATCAGCAGCACAACACCCAGGGTGTGGTGCCTTTTCCCATACACCCACTCGTACTTGCGGAGAGAGCGGCGTGCTGACATGCTCTGGATTCGTATTCGGGCGTCGTCATGCTGATTCCTCAAAGAGCACATCAAAGCCTTTCGGCAAGGTCCTTTGAAGCCGATCCAGAGCAGCACACGACTCTGCCGCCGATGGTCAAATCGAACAGGGAGAGGATGTGAGTCGGACCGCTCAAGCAGTCATCGCTGATGGCCTAATCGGGACCGAACCCATGAGGAGCGGCCCCCAGTACGCCCAGCCTCTTTGCCAATATGCCCTCATGAGGTCTAAATCCAGCGAGATCACGAGGAGAATACCAAAAGGAGGATTTGCCTCGAGAATGCAAATGGCTGTTTACATAAGCCACTGAGGGTCTGTTGAACGGTTATCTGTATTTAAACTTAATTACGGCTTCCCTGGAGCTAGAGGAGGAATTTTGGAGGCCATCAAGTAGAATTTCAGCAGCTTTTGGTTTGAGAAGCAACACACACCTTGAAATTGCTTTAATATTTGAAATTGCCAAATAAAAAAATACACTAATACCATCACTGGAATCAACACCAACACTGGCACTAAAGTATAGTAAACAGATATTGATTGGAACAAAAGCAGTGGCATCTCCATTAGTGAAAATGGAACATTGCAACAAAATTAACAAAGAATTACTTGAAAACAAACAATGTAAACTTAAATTTAGTTTACTATTGCCCTGCACTCGAGTAATAGAACTCACACCGGCTCTAGTTCTCCTCCAGGACCATCTGATTGTACTTTGAAGTCGCCCATTTTTATGCAGTAAAGTACAGCAACAGCAACTACAGCAACAAGCAAGCAAACAAACAAACAAACACACAAAAAGCACTTGCACAAATGCTGATCCCAGTAGAATCATCTGCTAATGTGGCAGAGGTGATTTCATTAGGATTTCATCATGTAAGCAGCAAGTACAACGCAACACACTTCCATCTCCTTCAGCCTTAATCAGGCTGTGGCTTGAAAGCACGCACACCAAGTAACCCATGTGCACATCTACATTTTACCAGCATACACAACATACTGGAGTTGTCATAGGTAAGGGTTCAAGTCAAAATCATAAGCTGGGTGCGTGTTCATTGGTGGATTGGTGTACCTGTGTATATGCATATGTGCTGAAGCTCTCTTGTCTTAGAGATGCTGTGCATTGCTTGCTTTGCCAGTGATCAGGACAAAAGGCACATGCCACTTTCCCTCTTTTGGTGATCCAGAACTTCACACCCTTCATAAATAGTGCAGTGAAGACCACATGGTTGCCTGAACTGCAGACCTGGGAAATTTTTAAATGGTGAAAACCTAGAAAAAGCTGTTTGGTTTGTCTTTCATTTCAGCTTGATGCTGTGCTTAAGTGCTGAGTTTTGATGTAAGTGCAGTTGTTAATTTCAACATATTAATGGAAGATTAGTAATAACATATAAATGAACCTAAAATGGCCCATGGCTGTTCTAGCTTTCACATGTCTACCCTCGTGCAATCACTTATGCACTGACTTATAGTGAGCGGTCAATAAAAGAAAATCAAACATATGGATGATGGCCTTGCATCAGAACCAATACACAAAATACAAACAGCTTACCAAATGACATGAGTCACTGAAATCAACAAGTGCTATGTTTACAGCAAACACAGAAAGCAGAATCACTTGCAACAAACTGCAAAAAAGCACATCAGGCCCAGGGCCAGAGAGTATAAACAGGAAAACTATTTCATACACATCATCAATCAAGTGTAGCGTTTTGTATTGCATTTTGCTTGCTGAAAAGCAGATTAAAACCAAACAAACAACAATGAAAAATGCAAAGACTTGGCAAATCATTTCCAAGGAAAATTCAGTCTGTTTGGGAATGCCTGTGGGTCAGATCTTGCACTTATTGCATGGCATTATTGTGTGTGTGTGTATACACGACCATATCAAATAATAGAACCAACTAATGGAATAAGAACTTGTAGGCATGTTGTGGGATCCGGGATTAAAAGGCAATATTTGGTACGATGCAAATTCATGAACGTTCTACAAATTAAGAAAACATTTTACTCAAAATGACATATGCATTACATTTCGGAAGCGCGTAGCAAATTCAGGAAACATTGCAAAACTTACTTTTTACTTGGCTGTGGCTTATTCCAACAGGTTTCCCGCGGGTCCCATGAGATTCCATCCCATGTCAGTGTACTCCGGAAACTTCCGTTTGTATCGCCACCGTCTTCCGTTGTGTTGCTGCACGCGTTTTCTCAATTTCAACGCGTTTGCGAAATGTAGCGCACGTGCTGTCATTTGCAGTAAAGCGTTGTCTGAGTTTGTATAGCGTCCACGACCTTGCATCGCCTTTGTGAAATGTAACTCGTGTTGATGAAAATGCGCTGTGTATGTGTTGCAAATGAAAAATGAGTTTTGCAGTGAGATGGGCCTCCCCACCCCTCCACACCTTCCCTGCCCCAGTACTCTAACACGACTGACACTTCCGTCACAGCGCGTGCCAGGCCGGCCTCCTCCGCCTCGTGCATCGCTTAGGCGCGGGAAAGAAAAAAACGTATTACCACATGAAAATGCATGTATTCTTTCTACATACAGATTTCTGTTTGTTTTCTTAGCTTAAACAGCTCGTTCATAGATAGGTGAATAAGCTAAAAATATTTTTACTGTTAGTGAACTTGAACCGATTTAAAGCGGCCTCGTTTAGCAATTCACGAGCATCGGCACTTGTTGAACGCTGGATACGCGATATTACGTTGGTCGCCGCAAATTAACGCTAACTACGCAAAGAGACACAAAGTTTTTTTTTTTTTTTTTTGGTGCAGACACGCACTTTTAATACATTTTAAATACAGAACATAATTGACTTCACTAAATTAGTTTACTTGTATCATTACTTTAAACACAAAGCCATAGCTAATAGCTTAATAAACACTGCAAAAAGGTTTTGCTGAATAATGTTTCTCAGACGTTTATCATAGGGTTTGACTGCCTGCTATAGCACAGGATTTCATTAGTGCAATGATGCAAATGTACAGGGTAAAGGGGACTGTAGAACAGAAAAAATCTAACTCCAACTGAGCTGATGCTCAAAATGCTCTTCAGAGAGGTGAATTGTCCTGCTTCGGTGTGAATCTCACACTAGATAATGGCCCGGGGATGTAAATCAGGCGAGGAAGGGAGCCAGATCATCATTCTGTCATCCCGCATGCCTTTGCTGGCCAAGCAGTGGTGTACCTTGATGTATGCGATGGGGCATTGTTCTGCCTAACGATCGTGGCAGTATTGAATGCTAATGACTTCTTCCTATACCACAGCATGAAATGTCTTCTAGGAACTGGCAGTAGGTTTTGGCGTTGATTTTCAGTCCATCTTCAACCCAAAGAGGTCTAGTTAGCTCATCATTAATGATGCCAGCTCACAGCAGAAGCCCTCCTCCACCTTTCCAGCGCCTCACTCAGACTGGTACTCTGTGCCCATTAAGGTAGCCATTAGCGCTCCACCCTGGCCCACTCTTCTGCTCCAGATAGAATCACTCTCATTTAATCCGTCTCATTTCAGAAATCGGTCTTCAGGTATTTCTTTGCCCAGGCATGAAGACTCAGATTGTGAGTTTTATTCGGTGCTCGTCATGTCTCTGAGCACTTGACACCTTGTACTTCTAGACACTCCAGGAAAGTGGCAGTTCTGAAAGATGGTATTACTGGAGGATAATGGGTTCCTTGTAGCCTTTTTTTTTCATCTTCACAGTCAAATTGGGCCTTTTCTTCTCCACATGTTTTTTGCACCCCTATTGAGTATTCATAACAAAGCAAGTGACTGTCTGGTCATCGCACCTCAATAGTTTTGCAGTGTGCTGATTTCAATTTTTTTTTTTTTTGGGGGGGGGGGGGGGGGGGGGGCATTTTCAGTTGAGTTTCACTTTCCCAAGACAAACTGATGTCTTATTTATGCACACTTCATATGGGGATTTCATCAGTTTAAGCCACATCCTTCATCATTAGACAATTAAACTTAACCTGAAAATAATTATAGCCAGTTAGCATTCAGGTTTATGCTGTTAGGTCTTGGGTAATGTGCATCAAATCATCATGCTGACTTGCCCAGTATGTGTGCATGCACTGTCACTTAATTTTAAGGAAGCTTTAAAATAGCACTTTTGACACCCATCGGTTTCCTCAGCAATTTCTATTTAGCAAGCTACTTAAGTGAACTTTTTTAAGACAAGTACACATTGACTGTATGTGTACGTTCACACCAATGTATTTGTCACGCCTCAAACCATAGAGTGTTTTAGAGCAGAAAGTTTTTTTTAATGTGTGTTCATGTTTAGGTATGTTTGTGTTCTTTTGTAGGGGACTGTTCAGTAGCAATTACACTGAAACACACTACAGCGAAGATGGGCAAGCTGTTAGTGGCACACACAACTCTAAGGTAAGGTGGACGTCAAAGAGATGATGGGGATTTGTCAATAATAACTGCATCTCTGAAACTGCATTGATACATTTGTGCTTCAGGTACTTATAGAATAACAACCACTGCTAACAGCACCATTTTCTTTTACAGCCATGGGTTATTTATGTGAGAAAACACTGCAACAAAACAGCTACCACACCCTCATTTCTCCTATGCTTTTTCCTTAAGTAGTCTGGGCTCTCTGGAGATTAATGGAGGCAGCTCTGACTTGGCTAGCCAATCTCTGTCCTGAATTGGTGCCCAGGTGTCCTCTGATAGGCCACGTGTCAACACCATTGCCAGGCCTTGTTTCAGTCACCTAATAGATCCTGTTGAGTTACATAATTAGAGTGGCGTGTGGTACAGCTACTGACAGTCTTGACAGCATGCTACCTTCCTGCTTTCTCGCATCAAGCGTGGCACACACACATACGACGGTGTCCTACCACATTTATCCAGAATTCCTGCTTTCATAAGCTTTTTAAGAGCACAATAAGTAGAGGCCTTTGTCTTCACAGCCAAACAGTGGACTGAAAAGATTAGTTCCCCCGTACGAAGGCAAGAGCAGCATGACAGCCCTGCTGCACCAGCGTATGGAAAATACTCAGCCGCTTTCTTATTTTCACAAAGCTCTGACGGTGTGTGTGTGCATGTGTGTGTGTGTGTGTGTGTGTGTGTGTGTGTTGGGGGAGGGGTCTGGTCTCTTAAAATGTACTTATGTAAACAGGGAAAGAATACAGGGGCAGACAGTGAAAGAAAGAGCAGCTCCTGTAAATGCAGATCTAGTGTCAGGGTTCATTTTCATTTAGGCCCATGTCCTGCTGAAAAGTGACTTCAGTTTGGCGTGGCCACAGCTGATGTCTGAATTTGTCACTTAAAATGCTCCTCTTGACTCACCATCTCATCTCATCTCACCTCATCTCATCTCAAGATCACCTTTTACAAGCAGAACATGTCTTTTTTAGTTTTTAACAGGGGTACTTCACAAGCTAAATGTATCCAACTGTGTGGCCAGAAGCCCAGAAAATGTCTTTCTGTGTTTGTATTGGTTCTGCTGGAAATCAGGATGCCATGAAAGAAAGATGGTTGGGTGTTATTAATACAACCTCCAGACTTTGCTTTGCCGTAGTACTATATTATTTAAGGAGGCGATTAGCCGAGCCACTGGCAGATATATTCAGCCCTGGGCATGTGTTAGTTCAGTAGCTGTTTGCGTGTGTGTGTGTGTGTGTGTGTGTGTGTGTGTGTGTGTGTGTGTGTGTGTGTGTGTGTGTGTCTGTGTCTGTGTCTGTGTGTGAGTGCCTAAGCTAGATGTGTGGATCTGTGCCAGGCATAACAGGGTGAATTTGTTTCCTCTGTAAACCAGTACAGGAGACACTTCTCGTGTTAGCAGAATGTGTGTGCTTCCTGTCCTTAGGAAGCTGACTCAAAGCATCCCGCACTAGCCAGCCATTCAGTACCCTGGGCCAGCTGGTCAAATTTCATATTGATTCTATATAGATTTCATGCGTATTTATTTTGATGTACCACAAAAATGAGTGAAGTGAAGAATTCCTAAGTTTATAATAATAAAACACAGTGCTGCTAGCCAATCACAGCTGGATTTTAGGCCTTGTACTTGTAAGTGGGAAATTACTATACTGGGTGTGTCAGCAGGAGTTAAGAAATTTGGGTTAATTTTCCTTATCGTGGAGGAAGCATGAGATAACTAACCCTAACACTAACCCTCCCAGGTCATGTGACTGTAGACCTACATAGCAACAGGCAACTCAGCTAAATGCATGAAAAATATGATGGAAAAAATTGGGTTGAACTGAAATCTCATCAAAATACTTGTATGTTATGCCCTTTGTAATCTCCCAAAGCAACTTAGATGAAAAAGCTGAAAATCCATGTACTAAGTAGCCTAATCCTAATTGTAATTGTCACAGAAGGCACAGCCGATAAGTGCTGAATGGTATCGTGTAACTGGGCCCCGTGCGCTGCACACAGCACCCTCCGTGCCTAATTGTCCCCAGACACACGTTTAGCCTCCTTTTCATTCTCCTCCTCATTCTCTCCCGCCATGACCGTGCGAAATATGCCAGTGAGACACATAATTAGTGCTCCCATTGCTGCATGACAGGACGCTTTGGCAAGTTTCCCACCCTCGGAGGACGCGTTGGTCTTCGCCCGCCTAGGTTGATGGTGCTGTCATGAGATAAAGGAGAGACCTATTGCACTCGTAATTGGCTGCGACTAAACTGAGAAAATTACTCGCTCAATCTGATTCATGTTAACATTCCTTCCATGTTCCAACCTAAGATCACCTGATACAATGTTTTAACAATGCACTAATATTTACACACACACACACACACACACACACACACACACACACACACACACACATATATATATATATATATATATATATATATATATATATATATATATATATATATAAAATATATATATATATATATATATATATATATATATATATATATATATATATATATATATATATATATAAAACCACAATATGTCAGTAGGTAGTACAGATGCAGTGATTGACAAGCTAGGACTGGTGAATTGTAAGTAAAGGCTGCACATCGCCAAGTAAAACTAATTGATTTGTTTTTTTTTTTTTCTGTCTTTTTTTCTTCCAGATGAACTGCTATTATCATGGTGAGGTGCAAGGACACACGCATTCCGACGTCAGCCTTAGCACTTGCTCTGGTCTCAGGTGAGGACGACATCATCCCCTTGGCATCCCAGCCTTCGTTAAACAACTCCCAGTGCTAATTGTCAGACATTTTTGGCCTTACTTTTCAAGGTCTTTAGAGCAGTTAAAAATATATATAAGCAGCTGTGCCAGTGTATGCTTCTGAGAGAAAAGCCATTAGGAACCTGTAGTTCAACTGTTATTGTGCCACATACTGTTTTCTATGGTAGTGCTGTCTCTCATCCATAAAGGTGCTTTTTGAGACTCTGAAGCTGACAGGGTGAGGTAAACAATCGATACTGTCTGTACCGTCAACCTCCGCTTAATCGGTCGTGCTGTAAGTACACAATGTGATGAAAAGCATTTAACATGTCATGAAAACCTTCAGAGAAGCAGTAAAGTGTAATTACCAAGAACATTTGGTTGCAGTAAATTTGCCATAAAAGGCTGACCGGCCAAATAAGTAAACATTAACTGCAAGCATCAGGAATTCCTCAGTGAAGAAGTCTACTCTCCAAGGTCTTTTCTTGGTAATTACAGAAAGCCTTTTTAATGAAAGCTCATCATGTTTAAATTTGGCTCTTAAAAACCTTCAGGAAGACAGATGTGAAGGCTATGCTTCACGCGTTGTGTGTTGTTGAGTTTCCGGGCTGGTGGAAATGTGGACCTGAACGTTGTTGGTTGCAGTAGTGTTTCTGGGGTGTGAGAGAGAGACAGATGGAACCCAGTGCTCTAAAGAGCACACTGAGTCACGAAGTACTGAATCTCAGGAAAGCGCTTACAGAACTCAAATGAAGGTGCTGGGTCACGTAAAAATCATCAAAGCGATCAGCAAATGTTAAATAGATATATTATAAACTACAGTTGAACAGCTCCAGGTTGTATTTTGAAGCTTTACTAAGGTCCAGTACATCAGAAAGAGCTAGACCTTTGCACACAGTTATGCAAGTTTCACATGATTCATTTGATGATGTGTTTTGCAGAGCGGCCCAACACATCTTGAAAGAATTCGTGATTGTGTTTATGTGTAGATGTCTAGTCTATACCAATTATTGTTACATTTTGTTTGCTTATTGCACACACCCAGAAGTGATACACTGTTGACAATCTTATGAGAAACCTAAACAGCTTTTGTTCAAAATGTGATCTGCACCAATTGGCGCTCGGTGTATTAGATGCGTCCACCGAGTGCTGCTGTCTTCTCCAGATCTTTGCTCACTGTTAACATGTTCACAACCGCAAAGACAGAACTGAATGGCTGTAAGGTCTCCCAGAGGAGGTACAGGGTGTGTGGGAAAGAGGGAGGGACAGTGATACCAAACTCAGCACGATGTGCTGTCATTTTGTGAAAACATTTCCACATCCACCCATGTGGGCCAGAAAGAGAAGGAGATTTATTAGAGAGTACATTGCTTGGCTCGCAAACATAGATGTACATACATACGCTGATCATCTGCTTTCAGTTTACACATAAAAAGTTAATCCATTTTAATTGCATTCAAATTGAGTTATCTGATCTCATTTTCTTCTTCTGTCATGTCAGCCAAATATGTACACAGAGTTTGTATGGAGGTCAGACTCATTTTTCCATTTCGGGGTACACCACTGCAATACAGTTTGTGTAAGGTGCGGAAAACCCTGAGGCCTCTTAAAACGCTGCAAATCATGTAATGTATTTTATCTGTAAGTTTATGGATTCTGAAAGCTCAAAGGTGTCATGAGGTGAATTCTGACTGCTGTTACTGAAGGTGACGGGGGAGGAAGAGAAATAGTGTTAAATGCCATTGCTGCAAGTTGAAAAAAGATATGACATTCTTCCCACTTTAAGATTCTCTCAGGTCCTCTGAACTTTAAGAACAAAGTCTAACTGTTTTGTACCTCTCTTTTGATTGTTCAAAATTGCTCTAAAATTGTGATAACGAGAACACGGCCACCATTAAACCCATCACACCTGTGTATCTTCCGCACCTCAGTTTTTCTCTAATGTGCTGCAATTCCACAGGGGCTTCATCATACTTGAGAAGGAGACGCTCATGGTGGAGCCTGCTTTTGAGCCGGCCAACGGTACGCATGTGGTCTACAGAGGAGCACAGCTGCACTTCCCCTCCGGAACGTGCGGCCACGGACACAACATATCCGCCGGGAACCACGGAGATGCTGGAGGCCTGTTCCAGGCACCCGGCAGCAGGGTCAGGAAATCTCCCCTTCTCTCTCTCTTTTGCCCTGTGTTTTTCACAACTAACGATCAGTTCAGAAAAGGAGCACAGCTTCCTGCATGTGTTTATGTGAGCTACGTACCAGTATGAATGTGATTCCTACTTAGAAAAAAGCAATTTAGAAAAGCAATTACCCTGCATGTGTGATGTCTGTGTTAATGCCGATGAGACATGAGAAATGCATGCATTTAGTGCAAGATGGCTCACCAGTGTTAAAAATCCCTGCTGTACTTATCACAAGGAAACTTCCTAAACGAGCCATATCATTGCAGAGGTTGTCTGGCACAACAGTGTGCTCTAGTGCTGTTATAACCCCATGTGGGATCATGGAGATGATATTTCAGCAATGATTAAATTAAGGTCTTAATAACAGTGTTGGATGAATGTACTGCAGAAATATTGCTTCATTCCCCAAGAATTGCATGTTTTTGCAAATCGCTGGGTGTATCGCTGGAAAGCGTTTGATATGGTGTGTTGGAAGTGTTTGATATGGTAAGCATGGCAACTGCGTAATGTTATTTAATATGTTACCAAAACAAATTTTCTTGAAAGGGAAAATAATATATCTCAAAGAATATATCTCTACAAATCAAACGAGCACATTATTAGCCTAAGAATATAATGTGTTGGACACACAGAAAAGCTTTCTTTCTTAAGGTTAGTAAACATGCTGTCTACAGACCATTTACGTATGTTGTGGGGGAAATAAAATGTATGTGTGGTCTAGTGGTGGTGAGGTAAAGTTTGTGTGTGGTGTAGTGATGATGGGGTACAGTTTATGGGTGGTGTAGTGGTGGTGGGGTACAGTTTATGCATGGTGTAGTGGTGGTGTACAGTTTATGTGTGGTGTAGTGGTGGGGTACAGTTTATGTGTAGTGTAGAGGTGGGGTACAGTTTATGTGTGGTGTAGTAGTGGTGGGGTATAGTTTATGTTTGGTGTAGTGGTGGTGGGGTACAGTTTATTTGTGGTGTAGTGGTGGTGGGGTACAGTTTATGCATGGTGTAGTGGTGGGGTACAGTTTATGGGTGGTGTAGTGGTGGTGGGGTGCAGTTTATTTGTGGTGTAGTGGTGGTGGGGTACAGTTTATGCATGGTGTAGTGGTGGGGTACAGTTTATGGGTGGTGTAGTGGTGGTGGGGTGCAGTTTATGTTTGGTGTAGTGGTGGTGGGGTACAGTTTATTTGTGGTGTAGTGGTGGTGGGGTACAGTTTATGCATGGTGTAGTGGTGGGGTACAGTTTATGGGTGGTGTAGTGGTGGTGGGGTGCAGTTTATGTTTGGTGTAGTGGTGGTGGGGTACAGTTTATGTGTGGTGTAGTGGTGGGGTACAGTTTATGTGTGGTGTAGTGGTGGGGTACAGTTTATGGGTGGTGTAGTGGTGGGGTACAGTTTATGGGTGGTGTAGTGGTGGTGGGGTGCAGTTTATGTGTGGTGTAGTGGTGGTGGGGTACAGTTTATGTGTGGTGTAGTGGTGGGGTACAGTTTATGTGTGGTGTAGTGGTGGGGTACAGTTTATGGGTGGTGTAGTGGTGGTGGGGTACAGTTTATGGGTGGTGTAGTGGTGGTAGGGTACAGTTTATGTGTGGTGTAGTAATGGTGGGGTACAGTTTATGCGTGGTGTAGTGGTGGTGGGGTACAGTTTATGGGTGGTGTAGTGGTGGTAGGGTACAGTTTATGTGTGGTGTAGTAATGGTGGGGTACAGTTTATGTGTGGTGTAGTGGTGGGGTACAGTTTATGGGTGGTGTAGTGGTGGTGGGGTACAGTTTATGCATGGTGTAGTGGTGGTGGGGTACAGTTTATGTGTGGTGTAGTGGTGGGGTGCAGTTTATGTGTGGTGTAGTGGTGGTGGGGTACAGTTTATGTGTGGTGTAGTGGTGGGGTACAGTTTATGGGTGGTGTAGTGGTGGTGGGGTACAGTTTATCTGTGGTGTAGTGGTGGGGTACAGTTTATGGGTGGTGTAGTGGTGGTAGGGTACAGTTTATGTGTGGTGTAGTAATGGTGGGGTACAGTTTATGCGTGGTGTAGTGGTGGTGGGGTACAGTTTATGTGTGGTGTAGTAATGGTGGGGTACAGATTATGTGTGGTGTAGTGGTGGTGGGGTACAGTTTATGCGGTATATTAGGTCATGCAGTATGTCTCCATTTAGACATTATGTGGATAATCCTGAGGGTAGTGTCTTGTGAAATTGATAAGAGGCAATCTGGTAAGACGTTGAAATAGCTCCAGGAGGAAGATGTGTTAAAAGAATCCCACCCTCCTCTGATTTTAAGCTCCTTGGTCTAATGAGAACATTTTACAGCATTTTGTGTCTGTTTCAGAGCAGCCGTTTCATTCCAAGCTGTCCTCTTTTTGCTGTCATTTGACATGAGCGTAGACGCCTAACGCGCACGTTTGGTTTAGTTTTTATTTTTCTCTCCTCATCTCCCGTCTTTTCTGCTGTCCCACAGCATAAAAGAGATGCTCAGAAGACCACCAAATATGTGGAGCTCATCATCGTTGCGGACAACAGGGAGGTACGTTTGTCCAGGCTGGCTGGAGCGTCACACCCATGGGGCACCAGATGTCACTCAGCCTTGCCAGGATCCAGGAGCCAGTGACTCATCCAGGCATTGAGGATTAGTAGGCACAACAAGCAACAACATGAAAAGTCAAGTGAAGTTCTTGTTGTTTTGACTTGCTCCATAAGCAGGTCAGCGTATGGGGGTATTTTGGACATACACAGGAAGGGGAACACTATTTCCCACTGGCCAGACAGGAAACAGGAAGTAGTGTGCTGTAAAAAAAAAAAAGGCCAATGAGCTATAAGATAAATGATGACTAAGGCGATTGCTGCCTGTGTATGTGTGTGTATATGGGCATGTGTGTGTGAATGTGTGTGACCATGTGAGCCAAGAGACCCTTTTTCACTAAAATCAAATATTCTAGTGCAACATTCATTGATTTTGACAGTAATTGAAAAACTATTCATATGTTTGCATGGCTTTAAGGAGTGGTGACAGCCATATACAGCATCTAAAATATTACTTGTTTGCCTTATTTATCTGAATTATGATATATTCTGAAATAGTTTTATTTCTTTCACACTATACTTATCATGATGAAGATTATACCTATTCATCTTTACTGAGACATTTTCCTTTGTCTTTATCAAATGAAACACACACACCCACACACCCAAGGAGGAACGAAGTGGAAAAAAGTGACACCCCCCCCCCATCATCTTAGTTTATCATTGGGTGTGCCTGAGTGCAGCTCATAATCCAATGTCTGCAGACCATATGGCTCTCAGAGTGACACAATGTTCCACAATACACACATGTACAACCACACACAAATGCAAACACATGCACATGAATATGCATACAAATAATTTACACAAAAACACACAGATACACACATACAAATGCACATACAAATGGCATACATTATATACTGCATGTTTCTTCCAAATTTATAACATCTGCCTGTCTCTCTCTCTTTCTCTCCCCCCTCTCGCTCTTTCTCTTTGCATTTCCCTCTCTCTCATTATCTTCCTCTTTCCTTCTATCCCCCTACCTCCAGTTTCATAAACAGGGCAAAGATGTGGAGAAGGTCAAGCAGAGGCTGGCCGAGATCGCCAATTATGTGGACAAGGTATAATGCCCCATGCCCGTTCCCATTAGGCTGTCTGGAAACAGAATGCCGATTGGCAGAGACAGATGTGAGTCAGCCAAAATGACTGGCTGCCTTCAAAAATTATCTCGAGGCCAAATGGTCAGGTAGGAGACCTCAGGATTGTTAGACTCTAGATATTGCTGGCCATGATCGATGGGTGAACAGGTTAAAAAAGTGTTAAAAATACAGGAGTTTGAGTTTGTGGATAGTTTTGTGGATATACTGTGTATGTATGTATGTATATATATATGGGTGTGGATGTGTGTGGGTGTGTGATATTAACCAGTTTTACAGAGCTTTAAATATCCGTGTGGCTCTGGTGGGTTTGGAGGTTTGGAGTGATTCTGACAAATGCCCAGTGACACAGGACCCGTTTACCACGCTACACGAGTTTCTGGACTGGAGGAAACTCAAACTGTTGCCACACAGACCTCACGACAATGCCCAGCTAATCAGGTGTGGAGAGGGAGAACACACACACATACACACAAACACATTCTTCTTAACCTCCTGTTAGACACATTTTACAATTTCTTTGTGTGTGTGTGTGTGTGTGTGTGTGTGTGTGTGTGTGTGTGTGTGTGTGTGTGTGTGTGTGTGTGTGTGTGGGTGTGTGTGTGTGTGTGTGTGTGTGTGTGTTGCAGTGGTGTGTATTTTCAGGGCACCACCATCGGCATGGCCCCTATCATGAGCATGTGCACTGTAGAACAGTCCGGAGGCATCGTCATGGTGAATAATTACACTCTGTACATTTATTGTATTCAGTGCTTCCTACCTTCATACACAGATGAACAGAGGATATATCACATTAGGGTCATCTGCCATGTATGTGACTGACTGTATCTATCAGACTGTAATGGTCTATTTGACTAGTTGTGTTACATCTATTTGGAGTCCACCATCCTACTTTAACAAAGGTGTTAATTTAAGTAGCATCGCTGTTAGCTGTGATGTGAGCAGCCATTGGTTCTTTTATGAGATACTTTTGTGTTAATGGGCTTCCTTCCAAAATTTGCCTTGTCCATATGAATCCTGGATCCTACGTTTCTATACTGTCACAACTTGAGTCTCCCAGTCCTAAACTCAGATTTTTCTCATTTATTCAATATTTTGTAGATTTTTTCTGTGTCATAGAAAATGTCATAAAAAGACTTGGAGAGTCTCTTGGACAGCTGTGCTTTCTTCCAAATGTATTTAAATGTACAGAAAGCACAAGGAAAAAAGTTCTCTTTTTGACCATTGTAAAATTCTTGTTTTTGCACTTTACTGATTGCCTCTGTTATATGTCCTTTTGGGGCTATAAAAACTCATGGTAGGTGAGCTGCATGCAGTCTGTGAGTGGTAATGAACCTAATTAAGTGGAACACAGTAAGAACCACCCAAGGTCATTTGCTGCACCTTCATTTTTCTAACAACACAGGACTTGCTTGTCAATCAGAGAAATCACCTGTGGTTCTTTACTGCGGCTAAATACCAGATATTTACATTTTTATTAGAGCAGATAAATCACCTGTGCTCCAGGGGTATGTTTCATGTCTGCCATGGTTAAAATGCCTCTCTTTTAAATTCACTAGAGGTTCACAAGGCAAAAGTGATCAGACATAAGTCAGTATCAAATGTGTCCATATAGTTTGATAAATGGTTCCTATTAAACGGTCATGAGATGTGGTATATCAGCAGGTCTGTGGCCTGTGAGGAAGGGATAGAGAGAAGGGGGGAGAGGGAGAGAGATAGAGACATCTTTCTCTGTCGGATAGCTGCTGTGGTTTGCTTTCTCCTGCATAGCTCCAGATGTGTGTTCCTTCTGTCTTGCACAGGTGGTGAAGGTCATGAATCATGAAATAAGACAGAGGGATTAAATGTTGCGAGTGTGTGTGTTTGTGTGTGTGTGTGTGTGTGTGTGTGTGTGTGTGTGTGTGTGTGTGTGTGTGTGTGTGTTTTCAGAGTTTTCTGCTTATACACATGTTGTTTGAGTTTCACAAATCAAACAAATGTGTCACCTAACAAGTGCTTAATAAACATTCTAATGGCAGAACGGTGGGAAGTCTTTTAGTCTTTTAGACCAGAAAGATAGAAAGTGCTCCATGCAGCTCTGACATAAGAAGAACCAGACAGCTCTTTTAGCTGTGTCCATCATTTCACTGTTACAGTGGGTTTTGAGAAGGGTTCAAACTGTCTGCCAATCCCACAAGCTCAAGCTGCATTCATACTTCCAGAGAGCCACATAAAATAATTGAGGCCTCTTATGTCTGTCATGACTGGACACATGACATAACTGAAGACTATTAGGTCTGTCATGACTGGACACATGACATAACTGAGGACTCTTAGGTCTGTCATGACTGGACACATTATATAACTAAAGACTCTTAGTCTGTCATGACTGGATGCATGACATAACTGACAGAACTCTTAGGACAGCATTTTTTTAACTATGAAAGCCCAACTTAGCAGTACTGGCAAGTTCAAATGATATGTCATTTTCTTTTATACTTTCTTTCTTTCTTTCTTCCTTTCTTTCTTACTTTCTTTCTTTCTTTCAAATAAATTGCATTTCATTTTCGGGCTTGGAATGGGAAAAATGACTTCATTTCCATATCGGCTTAGGTAGTTACACTGAATTGGCACTTTATTAAAAATACCTGTCCTTCCACAATTGTAGCTTTCAGGTATGGAAATTAGACACGTGACTCTAGAATGCAGCATAAAACCAGGTGAGCAAGTTCTGATCAACTTTGAGCAAGACGTGGTCTTGGGTGCTAGACAAGCCCCAGGCCACAATTGCAAAACCTGCCAACATTGTGGCCAACCTTTTATATGCAGCAGTGTCAAGAGTATACTGAGAATGGTGTAATCGAGGAAAGACATCCGAAACGGGAAAGACAGCGAAAGGGGATCTGGATCCTGTTGACATGAACAACTCATTGACCACAATAATTGGATCACTGAGAAATAGAAAAACATAGCCTGGTCAGAAGAATCCAGATTTCTGTTGCACCATAATGGAAGGGTCAGAATAAGGTGCAAGCAGCATGAATCTTACAGTTTATGTGTAAACCATTAGCTCTTCTGGTCAGGTGTCAATGCTTTAGGCAGGCACAGTAGGGCTCACCTAAACATTGAACCCAATCAAGTTCATCCCTTCATGGTCGCTGTTTACCCTATGGCAGAAGGACACTTTCAGGTGGACAATGCACCATACATCACGAGTTGTATGATCATGGATTGCTTCCAGGAACATGACAGTGAGTTTTTTTTTTTTGCTTCTCTGGCCTTCACAGTCCCCAGATCTTAATCATGTAGAGCATCTCTGAGACAAGGTAAGACAAGATGTTTAGAGCACATCCATCTAAATTTGAGCAACTGCAAGAAACCATCAAGTCCACATGTGCCAAGATTCCTGCAGAACGATTTCAGCACCTAGTGCAAACAATGCCATGACAAATTGCTGTGGTCCTGATAGCCAGAGGGGTACTACTATTTTGTGTACTACTATTTTAAGTTCAATGAAACATTTGAACTATACTCTCCTCGTTATACAGCAATTTATTCAAAAGGCTTTCTTACATGAATGATGCATCAACTTTCTTTCTATATGTAATGATGTCAAGTAATCTCAGCAGAGGTGTCAATTCCAGGTTCAGAAAGTAAAAGTCCTCACCAGGATTTTGCTCAAGCTTGCTAGATTTTCTAATTAGTGCAATCCAGGTAAAATTAGTGGAAGCAACACAATCCAGGAAGCCTGAGCAAAATCCTGGTGAGGACTTTTACTTTCTGAACCTGGAATTGACACCTCTGCATCTCAACCACAGATCTCACATGGTAAAGCTGCCTTTCAACTCCTGTAGGCACAAATGATATGTGAAGAAGAACAGAAAAAAGTCATGGGTGTTTGGGTTTAAAATGCAGCTACAGTCACAGTGAAACTCTCAGGAGGTTCTGTGTCAGTTTTTTGGGGTTTTTTTTGTACACATGGAGGAAATCTAATTCTACAGTAGGGGCTCCAGTGGGATTTTTATGGTCAGTCCTGAATGTGACACATTCAGGTGAAAAGAAGAGATAGATTCAGTGGTGCTCAGGTCAGGATGAGTGAAGCAAAGAGGATGTGTAGGAAAAGGATAAATAGGAGCAATGAAAGACAAAAGAGAGAGAGAGACAGAGGAATCAAAAGACGTGGTAGATGTAAAAGGATTAAGGCTTATTCCCTTAATGTTACAGTAAGAATGATTCAGAATTGCCTGACATTTACTGAACATTGCTTGTGGGGTTACATTTACATTTTTTTTTTGCAGTTTGGTTCAATTAATTGCATTTTAGTCATTGCTTTCGGAAATATCTTCATCTATAATAGACATTTATGTACTGTTGAGACAGTGTATAATTACTAAAACAAACATTCAAAGAAAATAAATGACCCACTAGGCCACTTTGCATTTGAGTTTGAGTGCTGTTCCCCCCCAGGACCACTCGGACAACCCACTAGGAGCTGCTGTGACCCTAGCCCATGAGCTTGGCCACAACTTTGGAATGAACCATGACACTCCAGAGCGGGGGTGTGGCTGCAGGATGACCGTGGATCGTGGCGGTTGCATCATGACACCCTCCACCGGGTGAGTTCTGCTACATTAAAGTCAGAATGTTAATGTTGCAGAATCTTTAATAAGTCGTTATTTGTTATTGAATGAATTATAATATTAATTAGTGATCTCTATCATGTTCCTCCTTTGTGACTGCTTAACCTCCCCAGAACAGAAGAGGGAAGGTCATCAGCCTGACTGTACATTGCATTTCAATCTGCTGTAAACTTGCCTTATTGTAGAATAGACTCAAGAGTAGTAGGGCTGCCAAATTAAAGTATTAAATTTAAGTAATTGTTTAGCTATATCCTATAAACCCATGGTTAATAACGCTACCAGTAACGCACACGCACACACATAAGCGCAGCGTTATTTTCATCTTTAACATTCATACATATGTAAGTCTCAGCAGCCTGAGCCCAAACTCATCAATCTTCTCCACGCTCGTGGTCTCGGGGACTGGCTGGAGCTTCGCTCGGCCTGTGCGGCAATTCAGTTTCTACTGCTGTGTCTGGCGCGCAGCGATAACGCGCTTGCCAGGAGTGACAGGGGCCATATGACTGGCGTCTGGCGTGAGTAAACATCAGGTTGATAAGGTGAGGGAGCCTCGTAATGGGAGATTCTTTCCTCACACTGATGCCAATTTGCTCTTATCAGATGATGAGTCCGAGACTCACCGGCATGCCGTTCAACAGAAGGACGAGAGAATAAGTAAAGGGGGAAGTGTTGGCTGGTGCAGCGGAAGGACGTTGAGGTTGCTTTGTCTGTTTTTACCCTTGGAGGTTGGGGATACTGGAAAAAAACACTTTAAGTTTGATGGACCAGCATGCCTAATACATGGTGAACAATCCCTGCATCTGAGCCGCAGTAAGCTGAGGATCATGGGATATACTCTTAAGGGATCATGGATATTTTGCACTGGGCAATATGTCACTGTCTTTGTTGCCCCAGGGCCTATTCCTCTTGTCTTTGGTTGCACTGTTGTCCTCTGATCCCTGAAGCACCCTCATCAGGTTTTCACTACCATATGCCATCAGCTTTCCTCAACAGCACAGTGCCCCTGTATCCATGGCAACCCACTATCTTCCCCTCTTTGACTAGCTTCCTCCTCTCTCTCTCTCTCTCTCTCTCCGTGTTCTCTAACGTCAAAAGGTTTCAGTGTTGAACTAGAGTAGGTATTATCCCATTGCGATTCATCTCAGTTCGGCTCCGTTTGAATTCAGAATTCATTTTAGGTAACGTCATGAGATGGTTCTTGCTACCGTACCTATTCCATACCCACAGGTCCGGCTTGGATGCCTGTCCCAGTGATTTTAGAGGCATGAGGACAGGAGACGGGGACAGGAGAAGGGGACAGGAGACGGGGATGGGAGATGCACTTCGGCAACCACGTTCCATACACCTCTTTGCTGTGCTGGTCTTATCACGTAACTTGGTGTTTCCACTGGACTTGCAGGCCGCGGCTGGAGCTCAGCTGCTGCCGTCAGAGCAGGCCTGTTTCTTCATTATATACTCGCAGAGCAACACAGCAAAATGAAGCCACCTGTGGGCCTTTCACCTCCCTCAGGAACGTGAATGTAAAATAATAATAATAGCAGATGAGTGGAGGTGGGCCGGAGAGTTATTGATGGTGTCTCTGTTTATTAAAGAGAAGGGTGGCGTGTTTCTTTGTGCCATTGTTCCTGCCCTCATGCAGGTTTTATAGCTGCGTGTCCTGCATCCCAATCCATCGCTGTTCTTCTGCAGGTTTCATGAAAGCATGCAGCAGTTCCATGTCCTGTTGCTTTGTCAGCTTCTAAAATGGACCAAGGTGGAGGTCAGCACAAATGCGTGCCCACATGCACTGGCTTCAAGGGTAAAACGCAGCTTGTTTTAAGCCAGTGTGAGATTCAGAGGCACTGGGTGATAGAGGGCTATTGGGTAGGTCTGAGTTCAGCTGATACAGCCTGCAGGTGACTCCTTGTAGATCGATATTCACTGTGGGTTGATGTTCCAGACTCATTCAAGAGCTAATGTGTTTTGGCAGGTAGACATGTGTTTGATAGATCAGGGGAATTGTGTATTAGTGCAGAGTCAGGACAATGCTGTCCCATTTTTCTCCACTTCCCGAAGGAGGGACAGACTTCCTTAGTTTACGTAACCCTAAGAACCTCAACAAACACACACATGCACGTGTATACACACACACACACAGACACACACACACACACAGACACACACACACACACAATAATTCAACTTTTTCCTAATAATTCTTCAAAATGTAACTAATTTACATAAATACCAAGGTAACCATATTCTGCTCTTCTGTATCACACACATAGATTACCTTCTTAATGCATTTGATCAAGATCCTTCACCCAAGACCTAACACTATAGGTTGTTGTGTACAAAATGCACTAGAAGCTATTTTAAGATGAAAGAAGCGTTTCTCGATCTGCTGGACGTGAATCCCCCTCCCTGACAGCTGCAGTGCACTCTTGTTTCACCACCTTTATGCGCAGCGGCCCGTACGTAGCGTGCAACCAACTAATCACACCACACAAACGGGCCGAGACTTCTGGAACTGGGAATACAGCCGGGGGGAAGTTGGGGGGGGGGGGGGGGGGGGTGCGGAGAGAGACAGAGGGAGCGAGAGTGTGACAAGCTGAGATAGACAGGCCCGAGTCCAGATGGTAAATAAGACTGAAGAAGATAGTGAAGGAGACAGATGGGTGGAAAAAGACGGACAGATACAGAAACAGAGACAGGAGAAGTGGTTCAACAGACAGATTTGGGGAAGCAGACAGACAGACTAAAGACACTAGAACACATGCATGACTGTACACACAGACAGGGAAGGGGGAAGATGGGGACAGAGCGGTAGGAGACGGTAAGGAAAGTGGGAGGACAAGGGCTGCTTGTAGGAGACGGTGAGCACTGGCGATGACTTTGCTGTTGCTGAGCGTTACATGGTTCTCTAAGGAGAACAAAGGCAGAGAAAATGATGCAGAAAAGTAGAGGCTTGGTTTAATCTTCCGAACAGGACATGTACCCTCTCCCCCGGGACAGTCTGGATCTGTGTTAGCCCAGGAAAGATGATTAGCTCATGTCCTTCATATAATCCATAAGGCATTAGACACAAGCTGTAATCATGCTAGCTGGCCACGTATGCTAAGGTAGAGGTTTAAAGTCTCAAAGTCAGAAGAAAGAAACATTTTAAGGAGATCTTTCTGTACTTGTATTCATGGGCTCTTTTTTCATTGCTTTCCACTGCTGTTGAGATGTTGCTTGGTTTTTAAGCCTATCTCTTCTCCTCAAACAAATGTGACGGCTCTGCTGGCAGTGCAATCTACATATTAACAATAATGAAACATCTCAGTCAGAAGATAAGATGTTTGGTTGCAAAGGGATTTTTAAGGTCAGCTGTAAATGCTGTGAAGTCCTTCGTGGAGGATTGAGTACTTTGAACATGCACTGAGCTTGCTGCATGGTCATGTGTAGAACAGGTTTTTTGTGTCTATTTTGTATTTTGTATTCTGTTGGAACAGTTTGCACAGAGTAATGTGAGATGTATCTGTGAATTACTTGTGTTACTTGTGTATTTGCATATACTTGTGTTTGTGAACATTGAAATTGAGTAAATGACCTGCTATAACTGCAGTTGGACCACTTAATAGAGGTATAGACCACTTCATAGAGTATAGACCACTTCATAGAGGTATAGACCACTTCATAGAGTATAGACCTATTAAGTGTAGCCATATTCCATCCATCCTCTTTACCGCTAAATTTCACTAGTCAGGGTTGTTGGGGGGCAGAGCCAATCCCATCATCACTGAGCAAGGGCAGAGTACCAGTATACTACATGGAAAAGTGACACACTCACACCTGCAGGCAATTTAGAGTGACCAATCAACTTAACACACATGTCTTTGGACTGTGGGAAGAAGGCAACAGTGCTAACCACCACACCACCATGCCACCCAATGGCACCATATTAATAGACTTAATAAAGTATAGACCACTAAATAGAGTTTAATAGAGTATATACCACTTAAATAGACATTAATAGAGTATAGACCACTTAATAGACTTAAATAGAGTATAGACAACTTAACAGTATGTCCCCTTGCAAAGATATATTAGGACTAAAGTAGATACTGTCATTGAGCAGGAGAGGGTGGAAATAGCACAACAGCTAATTTGATTTCTATTTCCAGTCAAATGTTACCAAGTAGAGGAGTAATGCAGAGAAAAATGTGAGAAGATATTCAGCTGAGCTAGTTTAACTAGAGTAATACTATATAGTGCTGCATGCTAGCTTCTAATCCTCTACCAAAGCAAAATAGAGTGAAATTGAGAAATAGAATGAACTGAATTGAACTGGATTGAATCTTCTTTATTATGCCCTTGTGCATAATGTCATCATGGATGGCAGCCCACTACCTAATGCTGGATCCCAGTAAGACTGGTTTGCTTCACAGTCAATCCGGAGCAACTGGTCCTACCAGGGATCTTGGATCCTGGAGTGGAAGAAACCTGGGTGTACTTGAAGATGACCAGCTGCCATTCTCAGACTGTGTCACAAAGTCGACATGGTCATGTGCCATTTTCTCTCTAGTGAGGCTACCTTGGTGCTTGTTTAGTCTATTGTAATATCCAGGCTTTCCTACTGAAACTCACTCTTGGCTTTGTCTGCAGGCCATCAGGACCTTGAGATTGTTCGAATACTCTAGCACAACCAATCTTACGTGCTTCTCAGTCTTCCTCTACTGAATCTACTCCATTCAATTCACTGGCTAGTAACTGCTAGTATTTGCTAGTATAGATTTTAAAATCTTGTCTATGACACCAAAAGAAGGACCTGTTCAAGGAATTATACCTACATACAGTGCATAAAATAGAATTAAATTGACAAGACATTGGATTACATGATAGAATAGGACAATAGATATAATTTACAATTAAGTACTCAAGTACAAATTATTATAAGTATTCAAGTACAAAATTATTGTATAAAATCTAAAATAGTGGTTAAAGTATTGTAAGTAAGTGTTAATGATATTCAGGGCGTATGACTACAGCGTGTGTTCATTAGCGTCATGACAAGTGTAAAGAAACATTTCTTGTGTGTAGATGGACGTGGCTCAGACAGACTGTCCTGAGTGTGAGGTTCACCTGTCATATTCCTCCCCATTTCCTGAGATGGGTGTATACAGGTCCAGCAGGGAGGGGGACTGGTGTTGATGATCCTCTCTGTAGCTCAGACTATCCTCTGGAGTCTGGACGTCCTGGGTGGCAGAGCCAAACCAGACAGTGATGGATGTGCAGAGAAAGGATTCAGTGATGGCTCTGTAGAACTGACCCTGCAGTTCCACTACAGCTGGGATAGAAAGTTTATCCTTTACTGTTCCTTCTTCATGATGGAAGCTACATTTGACTCCCAACTCAAGTCCTTATAGGTGGTGGCACCTAGAAATTTGAATATTTGATATTGTGTTATCCAAGTGCTGTTGTGGATGCTAAGAGGACACAGTGCATAAGGGTTCTTCTTGAGTTCCATCATAGCCCTGTCTTGAGGGTGTGTAGCACCAGATTTTTGTTACTGTGCGCCTGTCTACCTCCTGCCTGGATGAGAACAATGCCTGCAAAGTTTGATGGAGTGGTCCATGGAGGTGAAGTCATTGGTGTTGATGTGGTGGGGCGTGAGGAGAAGCCAATGACACACTGCTAAAGAAATGACACTAAACATAACCTTACCTGTACCAACCATTACACATTTCTAATGGCATAGAATTGCAAACGTAACAGTTACATCCAGTAAATGTCAAACACAGTAGAGTAGCATTGTGATGGATGAAGGCCAGAGACATATCACAGTCCTGCCAGGTATGAATCTGCCTGCAGAGAAATACCCTGAAATTACAGTTTTGCACAGATTTCAAAATGAAATCAGTGAAAAGGGTCAAGGGAATGAATTGTGTCCTACGAAGATTTAATGCACCAGACAGATGTGGGTTTAAAGCAAAGCACACACTGACCTAGAGATAAATAAAACTGTCCTAAGGGCTATCAGGCATGAGTTCATGTGTCATGTTAAAGATAAAGACAGACCTCAGCATGTCCCTGCTGTGACCAGTTCTGAGGGTTACTGTGACCAGTTCTGAGCGTCACTTGAAAAGAAACAGTCCAAATGACCTCTGTCATAAATTAATAAACATTACATGGGATAGGGCTGTGCAGGAACATTTGCTAACCATACTTAGATAACAATCTTGTTCATTCCTATATATTCGTCATCCATCTAATTGTCTATAAAGGAGGACCATGAGGCCATCCAGAGCTCCTTGTAGTATCCATTGATTCTCTTCATGAAGATAAGTGTTAGGCTCTAAATAGCTCCTGTAAATAGCACCTGGAAAAGCAGTCAGATACTAGTACCACCACCATGGGCTTGATTCCCAATTAACGTAAAGGTAAAAATACATGTAAAGAATACTGAATATTAACTGATTAATTTGCAATATTGTTTTGTGAACATGCAAAAACAATAATATAACTTTTGGCAAAGGAAAAATGAAGTAGAGATGGTGACTTTCACCATAAGAGTAGGGACAGCAATTATTTTGATTTAATTTCTTTCTTTGTAGTAGATAAACAAGTATCAAGGGCTGCTCTGAGCTGTCATACCAGTCAAATGCCTGTGTGTTAAAATTAGTAAATTGTTTATTTAAAACAGAGCAAAGATTTTGGTCTTTAATTTGGTGTTATTATGGTCTATGGTGTTGCAGGCAACGGTTGTGAATCATAAAAGAATTCTTTGGTCAGGGATTAAAATCTCTGGCCTTTAACAGGAAATGTGTTAGGCTTCATAGTGGCTGATGTGTTGCTTCTGCCACAAAAAGACAGCATGCAGTTATTTTCTGGCAGTGACAGACGTTTTTCTCCAAAAGTTTCATCCTCTGACCACTGCTACAATGCATATAAAAAAAATAAGCAATAAAAAATAGTCTGGAAACTCACAGTGCATCCATACCAACTACAAACAAGCGGTATGTGGGATTCAGAACAAGGACATTCGGTGGACCTGTGGAAGCAGAGAGAATACCTTCTGAACGCCTCCACTGAGACTCACCACCTCCACCTCTAGAGTCTCATATTTATTTTCAAAACACTGCTTCTGCTATTCCAAGGACTCGGTTGCATGACCCTATTTATCACATATGACATTCAGCCCAAGTGAGACTGCACGAAATCTCTCGCGGAATTTGGTCAAAAATTCAGGTGCAGCATCTTGCAGAGTGACAAGCAATAAATATATAAGATCACTGTAGTCACACTTTACGTGACTTTGTCATATCTACTGTATACTTTATCCACATCTACTGTCGTTTATCAGTTTTATATTAGTTGGCCTAATGTTGTGTCCCAGTCAGCATGCCCACATTAGTGGGCAGAGCTTGTCAAATGCAGTCACAGGTTGAGAAAATGAAGGACCCCAGACCTTGCACTGAACACAGCCTGCGCTAAGTGCACAGTCACGTAGCTTATCAAGCCACATTCTCTCGTCACCCCCACCGCTGTTGCTCAGAACAAGAGGAGGAAATTTGTTCGTAATATGGAGCGTGTCAGATGGCCTTTATGGAAGAAAAGCGCATCTGATGGTATCTCTTAATGGATGACGCTTTGGTCTTTTGTTGGCAGTCCGAATGCCTAATCATAAATGACTCGGTTATCTCTTCAAAGATGCTGAGCACATAAAGGAACCCTGATTCCAGATGGGCCAGCGGTACTGAAGGGCACTGACTGATCGGGTGGCCGCTTCCTCATTTCACACTCGACGCCATCAGACCGATGCTAATAAGGTCACCATCTGAATGGGCCTCCAAAAAAGATCCCGTAGTAAAATGGGCTCTGAAAATCGGCCACCGGTTTTACCTCATACCTGTTGTGCATGTGTTATTAGAGGTGATGAATGTGTGCAGGTGTGTGGAGGTGCACCATTGTGATCGAAACGATCCTTTTGGGCCCGTGTGAGTCGACCCCACTGTCTGCAGGAGAGCACGCATGCTCCAGTGTATTGCAGTATCGGAGGTGATGATGGCGTGAACTGGGAGACTGGGTAGCTTTGATGCCACACAAAGGGGTGAGGTGGGGGGGTTGATTAAAGTAGCTGTAGTGCTGGCCTAGTAGAGAAGGCTCTAACATCGACCGGTGGAATTCCCAGCCTCTTCCAGGAAGATTCTGGCAAGACGCGAGCTCAGCTGAAATAATACTCAGTGGTGTGTGTGTGTGTGAGTGTGTGTGTGAAGGAGAAGGTGGGAGACACACAGGGAGGAAAGAACACATGCATTCCTGTACAAAACCCAGGGAGCCAAGTGGACCTCATGCCTAGGTGGACCTGGAGGAACATTTCCAGGATTTGCAGCTGCAGAGATGTAGCAGAGTTTATTTGGCCCACACACCCCTGTCCCTGTCTCTCAGTCTTTGTCTCTCTCTCTCTCTCTCTCACTCTCTCTCTCTGTGTCTCTCTTTCCTTTGCTTTTCAAAATCACTTTTCAAGTCTTGCTTAATGCAGACATGTAGCTGGCTTCACCTTAAATCTGATCTCACTCTTATCCTCTATAGAAATACCCACTTTAAGATGTCTAAAACACAGCAGGTTCCCTGGAACTTGAGCAGAACTATGCTCAGCATGTGTGAGCCAGGAAGAATGCTTAGAGCATTAGGTCTACCAGCACTAAAACTTTGATGCCATGACCTTTCTGCACCCAATCGTTTTCCATTTCTAACCCATTTCTCTGCCAATTTTGTCATTATAATACTCCAACTAACTAGCTAAAACTCATGCAAGAACTACCAACCATGAAGGGTAAGCGAGTATTTCCACTGGGATATATGCAGTCAGGAACCACGTCTTGTCGAACTGCTGGCCAAACTGTGGTAGAAGGCAGCCCAACACAATCAGAGGATAGTTCACAGCTCTCATCAGCAAGCATGAACACACAGGCGCGCAGGATTGGCTAGTGTCACAGTGAGTGATGGGTAATTCCAGCCCTCCCACCCAGAGAGCAGTGCCAATTTGTTCTCTTGGACTCCCGACCACAGATGACTATGACAGCATCAGGCCCGGAATCAGCAAGCCGGTAATACGGTGGGGAGGGGCGGGGGGTGTCTCTTTCTTGACACATTTTTTCAGAACCAGTCAAATGTATTCCTCACCAGATTCTTTAGAAGCATTACCATATATCATCATAATCCACAGATCAAAAAATCTCTGACAAGAAAGCTATGCAAGTAATTAAGTGTAGTGTTAGTGAGTTTGAGATTAACTACAGTTAATTGCCTCCAGGCTGTATTTGCTGGAAGCAGATGACTTTTCATCCCTGGCTTCCTGTTTGGGAAGAGAGTGATGGCACGAGCCAGCCAGATCTGAGCCTGTCGAGGAGGTTGAGATTAACTCAGGGCCTGGGCTGTGCAGTCAGGATTTACTGGTGCTAAGGAGGAAGGAGGGCAAGATTCTATAGGGGGAATGATTTGATGCTTGGACAGAAGTGTGAATCGATTCCAGAGGGAAGGTTTAAGGGGTTGCACAGATTGTAGCAGGGATCAGTTTGGTTTGGCCGTGGAGAAAGGAGAGTGAAGCAGGCAGAGGATCTGCGAGGGTGTGAGCAGACACGCACACTTGACTCCAAGTGTCGGGTGTGTGTGTTCCCTCTTGGCTGCGTGGTCAGTTCTTCTTATCTCCACACTTCCTGCAGCCCTACTTGATAATGTGTTGCCAAGGAAATGTCACAGAGAAACACACACGCGCGCACACACACACACACACACACACACACACACACACACACACACACACACACACACACACACACACACACACACGTCTAAACCTTCCATGCCAATGTCATGCTCGGGCCACTTTCACAGTCTCCATGCCCCAGGGTGCCAGCGGGCCACATACCCAGACGCCTGTGCTGGATGTTGCATCTGCTTGTCTCTGTATGAGAGCTGCCTCTCTCTGTCTCTCTCTGTCAGAGAGCTGCCTCTCTCTACCTCTCTCTGCCTCTCTCTGTCAGAGAGCTGCCTCTCTCTACCTCTCTCTGCCTCTCTCTGTCAGTGAGCTGCCTCTCTCTACCTCTCTCTGCCTCTCTCTGTCAGAGAGCTGCCTCTCTCTGGCTCGCTTTCTCACCACACACACACAGCCTCAGTAACCCTCTGGACCCGCTGCCAGGTCTCGCCAGCTTTGCTCTAAACCGGCCTCTCCAAACTCTGTGTTCTCCCGCGTTGGGTGACAGAGCCCAAGCGTGCCAGAGGCCCTTCCGGCTCTCGCCAGTCATATTCTGACTGTCAACCTCTGCCGAGCACCCCATTCCCACAGACACCATCCCTTTTACTCTTGTTGCCCTGCTGGGCTTTATGTGATAGGTTAAATTATGTAGGTTTGACTTACCGCTGCCAAATGTCAAAGCTGTTAGCGTTGAGAATCCCTGCTGATTTCATTCAGTTCCTGTCCTCTCAGACACATCACTGACATTCTGGTATCAGACCTTTGCAAGAAAAGACAGCATCTGACAGCATCACTGCAGGGCCGTTCACGTTTCCTCATGTTTCAACGTAATGCACCTTATAGCACTCTACAGGTGCAGGTTTGAATTGGGATAATGACATGCTGCCTAAGATACAAAGAAATGACTTATTAAATTATCACTCCATTTAGCTCCAACATCACTCCAATGCTCCTCGTGTCTTTGCCGAGCAGTGCAGGTTGGTTTGATTGGACACACTCTGGGGAAAGAAGGAGTTTTGGAGTTATGTCCATGTTATTACAGAAGCAGTGAGTCAAGATTTCCAAGACTATTAACACTCATGGTAGTCTGCTCTCCCTGCTAATATAAGAATGCCTCAAGTTCTTGAGAGTGACCTAGTAATGGTTTAAAGTATTTTAGCATTTGGGGGGGTTAAGAGCATATAAAGATATTGTCCTTTCTCAAAGTCTGTATGCAAGACAGACATGTCTCAACATTCTGAGTGATTTCTGGCATTCAGATTTTTCTTCCTACTCTATGTGTGTGTGTGTGTGTGTGTGTGTGTGTGTGTGTGTGTGTGTGTGTGTGTGTGTGTGTGTGCGTGTGTGCGTGTGTGCGTGTGTGTGTGTGTGTGTGTCGGGGGAGGGGAGAGGATGAGGGTGTGTGTGTTTTTGTTAAGCTGAGGCAGGGTCCACAAACCTGAGAAACCCAGTCTCCCTGTATCTCTGTCACTCTCTCCACATCTCACCTTAGCCAGCACCACACAACCTACTCGTAAAAAACGCCCCACGACCAGCTCATACCCTCCTCCCTCGGTGGGGCATAGCTGTTCATGTCGGACATTTCTTCCTTCTCAGGCCTCCTCCCTCCTTCTCTCCCTCTCTCCCTTTTCCACTCTTTGATCCACTGAGCGTTTCAGCCACTGAACATCCTGGACTCAAGGAGGTTTGGTTGCTAGCAGTGCCTCAGTGCGAGTGGAGAACGGCACCCATGGCTGTGATTGGAGCTCGTCTACTCGGTGTGGAGAGAGGCGGGTCCTGTTCAACTGAACGGAAGGGGGGTTGGGTAGGAAAACTGCAGGCTTCAAGAGTTCAGGAAGGGGATGCTTCAGACTCGAGGCTGAGGGTAATGTGAAATATCAGAGACATTGACTTGACTGACCCAACCGCCCTGGGCCAGTTTCCTCACATTGATGGAGTTCCAGTGAAACTATTTACATTGTTGGGCAATATCACTGTTATGTTTCTGTAACCAATATTTGTATGCTGTACTTTTTAGTGCATTTTTAAGGGTTGCAGACCAAAGCTCACTGTGTGGAAATGTCAGCTACTTTCTAAACACACAGTTGGAGGTGCCTTGCTGTAATTAAGATTATTGATTGCACAAACGTTGTTACAGCTAAAATTAAACCATTGTTGACACATACAGCCAAAATCAAATGCAAGCAAATGTCATTATTTGGCCTTTAATACTTTGTGTGTTGGATCATGTTGTCATTTGATTTAATGAAGTAAATGAAAGACAAATCTCCTCAGGGTCCTCTTCTGCGATCTCGTCCATGCTAAGATATCCTTGTGGCAACATTCTTTGATGATGTTGAAATGCCGCTGGCTGACCAAATGAAATCCCAGTTTAACCAGATGTCATAGATTTTCAGAACCCACCCTCCTGATTAGGGATTAACCAGGGAAAAGATATATGACACCCAGCATGTGTTCAGCATGTAGGCTGTGCTAGTTACCTTTGTATTGGACCGTTGTTGTAAAAGAAATATTAAATCTCTCTGTCTGTCTTTATCTTTTGTTTTCTCTTTCTCTCTTTGTCAGCATAATGGTCTGCTAATACTCAGAGGTAAATATCCAGATGTGTATAATACAAAGCTATTTGGCAAAATGATAATTTTGCATCAGCATTGTTACAGCCTATAGTAAAGGTTGCAGTTATTGAATGCATAACATTCCATTACAACATTACAACTCAGGCAGCTTTAACCATATACAATTAGGATTAACAGAAACAGCATGCGGTTAATGTGGTGGGCTGGCTCTAGGCCCCATTACATTTATGAATATTTAAATTTTAATCCCTCCCGAATATGCATGCTTATGCATGCTTTATTAATGCGAAGGAGAAGGGGTGTTCTTGCTTCCAGAGATCCCCTAAGAGACCCCCGACCATGTTCACAAGGCTCAGTCATTTGAATGCATGCCTTACATTGGGCAGACTCAAAATGAGACACAAAGACACAAATGAGATGTTTCTCTCAGGACGGCATGTCCCCAGGCGATAACGCCTCACGCGCCGGCGGGCACGGTGCTCAACCCGAACGCTCTGCTCTGGCGGCTGTCCCGGTCAAGCTGGAGTCTGGGGCGATGCTTCAGCGCAGAGCCATGCTCTCGGAGGAGGGTGGATTCCCAGTCTGAATATAATGATTGCTTCAACCATGAACGCCCCCCTGTATGATCTAGTGCTGGTCCCCAGCGTGACAATCAGAGAGTAAGGTCATGTGCTAATCCCCGTTTTGCTAGCCTTTGTGTTCACTGAAATGTGGGACTGTGGGCCAACTTTTGGAATTTGAACTTGCCTGGTGTGTATGGCCAGGTCACTGAGATCACATGAAGTCATATCTGGAGAAAGAAAGAATGAATCTAAACTACTCTGTGGGAGTGTGCTACCAGGGAGTGTGAAATGATCCAAAATAATCCTCCACATGATTCACTCCTCTGCAGTGTACACTGCAAACAAATTTGGAGTCAGCGCAGTACTTTGGGCAAGATGCTTATGCCTCTCTGAGCCACTCGGCTTCTCTCCTACAAAAGTTCACTCTCCAGGAAAAGTGGTCACCTTGAGTGGCCACTATCATCCCACTACTGGATGCTGCATATACAGTCTTGCCATAGTCTACTGTGTTTATGTTCTTGCTGTTACAGCCCTTATTCCTCATATTCAGGTTCCTCCATCTCTCTCTCTCCCTCTCTCTTTCTCTCCCTCTCTCTCTCTCGGTGTAGGTACCCATTCCCCACGGTGTTCAGCACATGCAGTAAAAAGGACCTGGCAGCCAGTCTGGAGAAGGGGGTGGGCATGTGCCTCTACAACATCCCAGAGGTCAAAGTGCTCTACGGTGGACAGAAGTGCGGCAACGGCTACGTGGAGGAAGGGGAGGAGTGTGACTGCGGCGATGCCGAGGTAGGACGTCCAGCCAAAACCTGACTGGCTTTTTAGCAGTTACAACACCCTCGCACATCTGGATGGAGCAGTGCGTGTGGAACTACGTATGGTGATGACGTCTGAGCACAGGCCAGAATGGGACAAGCCAACCATCACACCCGAATCTGACTGTGCACACACACAACATGCTGACGTCAGGTGCCGTGGGAGCAGACAGGTCCACAAGAAGATTTCTCGCTTGGCTGGCGGAGCTTGAACCTGACCCGGCCCGTTCCCTCAGTACGGAGCCAACACACCAGAGCCTTGTTAAAGGGAGGAGCAGGAGTGAGGGATGGTGGAGGAAGAGACCGTTAGCATAGCTGTTCTGTGTGAGATGTCCTTAATGAGGACATCAACAACACACACAGACATACACAGAGCACACACACACATGCACAGAGCACACACACACATGCACAGAGCACACACACACATGCACAGAGCACACACACACACGCACACAGCATGGTTAGATCAAGGCCCCATAATAACAGATCTCTCTTTAAAATAATAACAGTAATAATAACAGGGTCCTCGCATGCACCCCTAATCAAAACCATATGTGTTAACACACATACACACACAAACATAAAAAATACCGCATTTGAACCAGGAGAAAGATTGTTTTTCAAAAAGTATTGATTTTGTTTTTGATGTTGTTCTGTTTTTTTATGATTCAATGATTTTTCGGGTTTTTAAAGGATAATCACAAAAACTGAAGGCACCTAATGAAAAGCCATCTAAGCCACTAAGTGCTGTGCCATTTAAAGTGTCTTATATTCTATATTCCATTATGTGTGTATACCTTAATCTTTCTTGCATCAAACTAAGTCACAGCGAGGATTTCTATAATGGAATCACTTTATGATGCTTTTATCATCAACTTCACTGCAAGGCATGTAACATTTATTTCTTCTGTGTGCACGTGTGTGTGCACGTGTGTGTGTGTGTGTGTGTGTGTGTGTGTGTGTGTGTGTGTGTGTGTGTGTGTGTGTGTGTGTGTGTGTGTGTGTGTGTGTGTGTGTGTGTGTGTGTGTGTGTGTGCACGCGCACATGTGCTTTTCAGGAGTGTGTGAACCCATGCTGCAACGCTACTACCTGCACTCTCAAAGGAGACGCGGTGTGTGCTCACGGCCAGTGCTGCGCAGACTGCCAGGTATTCGTTTGATCTCTCCTCTTCTCTTCTCCTCCCTCCACCCCTCCTTCCTCACAGCCCACTCCCTCTTTCTCAGGAGGAATAAGAGCGAAGCGTGGAAAACGCATTCTCTTTGCCCCATTACTGAATGCAACTTGAACTGTCATTTACGCTCTAAATGTGCACGCTGCATTTCCTGCAAGGCTTCCAGACCCATAAATCAGAGAAAGGAACTCGAAGGAGACAGGAGTCCTGTACACCAGTGTCTGTGTGTACCACGCCTACATCCTGCTGTAGGCTTAGATGTCAGGATTACAGCCAGGCACCTGTGCCCACCAGAGTGTGTGGGGCCAGACTACCTGCCCAGATTGGTCAATATTGATGGCCTTGTTGTCACACATCTTTTGTCTTTATCAAGTAATGATACAGAACATATCCTTTTGTTTTTGTGTTGCTTATTTCATTTAAAGATTCACATGTTTTAATCATTCTCTGTGTGTATGCATGCATGTGCGTGCACATGTTTGTCTGTGTGTGTGTGTGTGTGTGTGTGTGTGTGTGTGTGTGTGTGTAAAGCTGAAACCTGCTGGAACACCATGCAGAGAGTCCAGTAACTCATGTGACCTACCTGAGTTCTGCACCGGCTCCAGCCCACACTGTCCTGCCAATGTCTACCTGCACGATGGCCACGCATGCCACAGCATGGACGGCTACTGCTACAACGGCATCTGTCAGACCCACGAGCAGCAGTGCATTACCCTGTGGGGGCCAGGTCAGTAGCCCTGATTACATTACTCTGTGGGGGCCAGGTCAGTAGCCCTGATTGCATTACCCTCTGTTCCTCAGGTGGGACTCAGCCTGAGTTTAGCATGATCTGTACTACGTCTACAAAGTTTTATATTACGGTAGGGAATATTAGTGAGCTCGGAAACATTCTTGTTATGTTTAAATTTTCAATGTCTATAAAATATGATCTAAAATCTATGGAAAATCTGTGTGCATGTGTGCGTGTGTGCGTGTGTGTGTGTGTGTGCGCATGTGTGTGTGTGTGTGTGTGTGTGTGTGTGTGTGTGTGTGTGTGTGTGTGTGTGTGTGTGTGTGAGTGTGTGTGTGTGTGCGCGTGTGTGTGTGCGATATGTATTCATGTCTGTTTAAACATGTAACTGATGAGCTATGTCATCTTACAGATGTGCTTGGATATTGATGCAGTGTGTTTCATCAAATGTAATAGTAGGGGGATGGAGGGTTTCTGTTTCCTTTTATGTACAGCAGACAAAAGGTTCATATATCACAACATGACTGCTATTGTTTTTTTACATAGTTAATAAATCTTGTCTCTAATATGACACAGGCTTCAGTTTGATGCATGTTCAGGCAACATTTCACCTCTTTTTTTTATAAAATGAATTTGAACTAGATGGGGTGAGTATAACAATGTGACAGGTTATAGATACTTATAGACTTTTACTGATTTTTACTTTTATTTTGTCTCTCTCTCTCTCTCTCTCTCTCTCTCTCTCTCTCTCTCTCTCTCTCTCTCTCTCTCTCTCTCTCTCTCTCTCTCTCTCTCTCTCTCCTAGGGGCCAAGCCAGCCCCTGGTATCTGCTTTGAGAGGGTGAACTCGGCGGGAGACCCCTATGGGAACTGTGGAAAAGATTCTAAGGGATCTTTTGCTAAATGTGAAGCGCGGTAGGGCAGTGCACTTCACAACACACAACACTCCACCTGACACCCTGTACACTACAGAGTTAACACCACAGGACATGAGCAAGACTACCGGCAGCACACGACTAGCACGCACAAAATAAAGCAGGAATGAAGCAAGAACTCACGAGCAGGTGAAGAGAGCTTGTTGGACGACACCTCAGTCACTGCAGTACTTTTGCTTTGGTTTGCAGTTTGCTGTTGTGTGAATTCAGGCAGATGCTGAGGTAGATGGAGGTTAGGGGCTCCTCAGTGCTTTTCTAAATCATACAGCCACCCAGGCATGACTGCAACTATTACAGAGAGACAGAAAGCAGTGCTGAAATTGAAGCCTTACGTTTGTGAGTTCTGCCTGTAACTGTTTACACTGCACTCCGCTACAACTGCTCTGGGTTCACATTCTCTGTCAAACCTAAGAAAACTGAAATCAATTACATTCTCCCTGTGAAAAATTGCCTATTTTTTTGTCAGCCTGTATTGCATTGTAGGTGTCTTTGTAAACATAATTTATATAGTTCAGAATTTAACCTGTCACAGACTTCTTTGTAATGAAGGGGGAATGACCACAAGCAAAGATAACCACAGAAGAATGTTGATAAATTAGATTATGCTTTGATGCTCAAATTACACCATTTATTTTTCAAAAGAACACTGAGTGCCCTTTGTTGTTGTCCATTAATCCTTGTATGTGTGTGTGTGCGTGTGCGTGTGCGTGTGTGTGTGTGTGTGTGTGTGTGTGTGTGTGTGTGTGTGTGCGTGTGTGCGTGCATGCGTGCATGCGTGCGTGCGTGCGTGTGTGCGTGTGTATGTGTGTGTGTGTGTGTGTGTTTGTTTGTTTGTTTTGATACAGGGATGCTAAGTGTGGGAAAATTCAATGCCAGGGGGGTGCCAACAGGCCCGTCATTGGTACGAATGCCGTTTCCATAGAAACCAACATCCCACTGCATGAGGGGGGACGTATCCTATGTAGAGGGACACACGTGTACCTTGGCGACGACATGCCTGACCCGGGACTGGTGCTGGTGGGCACCAAGTGTGCTGAAGGCATGGTAATGCCATGACTCTGGGCTGCAGCAGCAGACAGACATCTAACATTTAGCCAGTGCAGTTGATCTTTACAACTGACACCCACTTATTGTCTGTCTTTCTCCGCCCAATCGCAGGTGTGTTTGAACAGACAGTGTCGGAACGTCAGCGTGTTTGGGGTGCACGCGTGTTCAGGGAAATGTCATGGGAGAGGGGTGAGTGGAGGAACTCTTCCAGAAAGTCCACTTTGCTGGTTATTGCCTTTGACCGTAAATGCAGTATGGTTTGAGTTTGTAGCTCATCTGTTACAGTGAATAACCTGATCAGCACTGATAAGCTATTGATCGGTGGTGAGTGTTTGATGTCAGCTGGCTGCTCTCGGCTGTCAGCCTCGCCTGCAAGAGCCCCAGGAACCCTGTGCCTGATAAACCGGGCCAGCTGAACATCCACTTCAGCTTCAGCACTGCCGCCCTGTGAATAGTAATGCTGCATTAGCAGAGATCTGCCTGCCTAATCATCCATGTAAATCATTACAAGTGGTGTTGTGGTCAGACGCTGACCGGTCACATACAGGAAGGGCGGCTGTGGGAAATTATACGCACCAGTCTGGAACTGCGCAGTTGTAAAAGGCAAATGCAAAGTGGCCATTGGGTGTTGGAATATGGTAGGTGTCTTAACCATGTGACAATGACCCCCCCCCCAGCCCCTGGTTGGTCCCCTCCCATCTCTCACGGATAAGAAAAAACCAAATTAACAACACTAACAGCATTAAAATTACTCCAGCTCGTCTGCCCTATGCCTTATAGCTATTTCATTGTATATTCACTAATGATTAGAGCAGGACCTAATGTTACTGCAACTACAGTAAAACACTGCAGACATGGCAAAGGCATAATGCTAGACACTCAGTCATCCCTTTCCTATCTTAAGCTCACTTGACTCTAATAACCACATAGGCTGATGATTTCCAGCAGCTGTTGCACTACTTTGTGATCAGTCTTCGTTGCCCCTCTAAGGTTAAATCACTCTGATTTAATAGTTTCATTTATGTTCTGCTTAAAACCCTATTCATCATTGTTTGGCTCAGCCATGTGCAATTTTGTCTAGCGAAGCCCTGAGATGAATTACTTGTCCTGGCCAACATGCCCTGCCCCTCCCATGCTGGAATTTGCATACCCACCCTGGGTTGGTCCCATGGCGCGTGGGCATAATGTTTTATTTATTTATGCTCTATTCTGCCCTCCCAAAATGGTCACGTTGCTCATCATCTTTGGAATTCCATTTTTTTCTGTCTTTAGCCTGTGGAGAAGACAAACGAGACAGCTTTACATGTGCCAGTTTCTTTTGGCAACTTCTTTAACCATTGTGTTTGAACCAAAGGATTATTGTTGACAGAATAAATGAATGTTGTTTGAGATTAGTGGTCTGGGACAGCCAGTCTTGGCATTATTTGCCCACAGTAGACAAAACGAAAGCTGATCTTGACCTATTCCTGTCCCTGATCTATTGGCCCTGGATGGCTGCTTGTGCATAATGAGGTTAGAGCATTTGTATGTATGATTATTTTTGTTTGTCTGTTTAATTTACCGCTAGTCCTCCACTCAGGCCAATTGCTCCTTCCTAATGAGTGAACTTCCTATTCAAAGTGTGTGGTGTGCAGGAGTGTGTGTATGTGTGTGTGTGTGTGTGTGTGTGTGTGTGTGTTATGGTTGCCAAGCAAAGGATGTGCTTTGTGGCCCAGTCCGCTGAGCTCCCTCTAATCCCTTTCTGCATGCTAACACACACACACACACACATACACACACATATGCAGCTGAGACCCATTAACCTTCTGAGCCCCTGAAGCTCCCCGCTGTATCTTGAGGCAGAGTGTGGTTGCTTTGAGATGGGCTCTCCTCCATATGTTTTAACCATCAGTCTTGCCACTCCCAAGCCTCTTTACACAGCCAGACACATGGAGAAAGGCCTTCAACATGCACACACCACGCTCCTGTTACAGGGAGAATGGCACATTTTTCATTTTCTCTAAGGAAAATGTTTAGAATGCAAATGTCTATTGTCATGGTTTTTCCAGTTTCCATGGACAGGACATACAAATCACAGCATTGTTTTTTTTTACCACCCAGATTGTGTTGTTTTTGCAGGTGTGTAACAACAAGAAAAACTGCCACTGCGAGGCACACTGGGCTCCCCCGTTCTGCGAGACGGCTGGGTTTGGCGGCAGTGTGGACAGTGGGCCAATGAGACTGGCAGGTACAGTGATGACTGAACAGAGAACACAGGACAGAGCATTACCGTTGTGGCTAAACTGAACAGAATGCAGAATGTATTCTTGATGAGTCTCAGACTAGCGTCCGGTTCTCTAAGGTTGTATCTAAGCACTGCACACACTGCCGTCCATTTGTGAAGAACAGGGTTTACATATGTCAAACACGGAGTCATCAACAAGCTTGGGACAAGAGAGAAAATGTACATTCGGTTACACTCAGACAGAGGTTGAAATAAATACATCTATAACCTACTAAAACCTTCTCCACTGGAATAACTTTAACTCTGGTTCATAGTTGGAGATTGAGATAATAAATTACACGGAAAATCAGAGACATAGGAGCGACTGGATGAATGTCAGGAAAAAAAGACATGGAACTTCTTGTAAGATGCCCTTGAGGCAATGCTGGTCACAGTGCTTAATTTGTAAATCAAACGATGCCGGAACGCAAACAGCGGACAACATAAAATGTTACCGGATCGAGGCAGACAGTTAACGCACGCTTCAAGATTAAAGAGTTCCCGGATTCTGTTCTGGCAGGATCCGGCTCAAATTAAGCCCTGGCTTCAAACCTAGTTTTAAGAAATTTTAAAATGACACACTGCTAATTGTCCAAGCTTTAGTAAATGAGGAATATGTAATTAAGCACTTTGCCTGTTGTGCAGCAACAACAACTTCATGTTGTCCATGTAGGCTTTCCATGTAGGTGTACTGGGCATTTAGGTGTGTGCACTAGTTGTGTATGTAACAGGGCTTAAAGAATCCATGTAACTCACCAGCCACACTTTCACATTCAGTATCCAGTCAGCATTTTTATTGGTAACCTTTTTTGCAATATCATTACTCAGTTAATGATTAAAAACATTTAAACAATTAAAAACATAGTGATGCCCCCCCCCCCCCCCCCCAGCTATATGAAAAAAGAACAAAAGCTTCCCATAGCAACGCTGCTCCCCAGCGATGGTGACGAGATGAACCAATTAAGCTGAGTGAAGAAAATGCATGTGCACTCGGAGACGTACCACGCGCAGTACACATCTAGTCTACGCACCCCCTGCTTTAAGTAGCACTCTAAGCTACTCAATAAAGTGTCCGATAAATTAATGGATTCACCAGCCAGTGCCCAACTGTAAATGTCCTGCTTTGTGGGCAGAATACATTTGCATCTGAAGTGTGCCACAAGTGTTAGTGCATCTGGCTCTGTTTCTGAGCTTTTCACCGCTGCTCTCTCTCTGTGTCTCCCCTTGTTGTGCTGTGTTGTGCCTTTAGATGTGCGTGCGTGTGCATTAACGTGCGTGTTGTCCTATGTGACGGCAGCCGACAGACGGGCAGTGGCCATGGGCGTGCTGGTCACCATCCCCTGCCTGCTGGCCGCCGGCCTGCTGGCATGTCTGAAGAGGAAGAGTCTGGTTCGTCTGCTCTTCGCCAACAAGAAGAATGCCATTCAGAAGCTCAGGTACAGGGAGAGAGGAGGGGGTTGGTGAGCGGCGGGGAGGGGGGGGGTGCTTTTTGGATAGGCCCACACATTGTGCTTCCTGTGTCACTCTTTCCTCTGCAGGTCAGTGGGATGGAGTAGAGCACCCGGAGCACCACAGTCACAGCCCATGTGCCAGACTTCACCCCATCTCAAGTCCCCATCCAGAGGGGCTGTGTGTAGGCTAGACAAAGTGCGTATGCCATCTTGTGCTCGGACCCATACATATGCACATGCACAATGCACATGCACAAACACTTACACAATACATACAGGGCCACAATTCAATATACCGCCATTGTTCTCTGGCTGTGGGAAATGTGGGCAGAATGAACCTTTCCTTTCTGTGCCCAGCCAAACTAATATCGCCCAGGCTTATTGTCAAAAACAAGATGCCGCCATGGCTCATAATTGATTTATTCTTCGGGCCTGTCCCTGAAGAAATTTAAATTAATCCTCTGTCATCTGTGAAAGGCACACTATAATAGAGAGGTGTCCCCTTTTCAGTTCGGCATGAATCGCAAACAGGAGCTCAAATAGTTTCGGTTGATGATCAAGGCATTGCTTATGAAGGTAGGGGGTTGCAGCAGGGGTTGTGTGTGGGTGGTGCTGGGTGGGGGACAAACACATTGCTTAAAATATACTGCTCAAAAAAATAAAGGGAACACTAAAATAACACATCCTAGATCTCAATTAATAAAAATCTTTGAAATCAGTTGAAATCTCATTTCTACCTGTTGTCTGTTCCATTTGCACAAGAGCAGTTGAAATTGATTCACAATCAGTGTTGCTTCCTATCTGAACACGAAGTGTGGATGACTTGGAGTTACATTGTGTTGTTTAAGTGTTCCCTTTATTTTTTTGAGCAGTGTAGTATGTTTGAGAGAGGCTGTTGGAGCAGTGTTTTTTTCAACAATTTTCCTGCAGCCTCTGTGTGTATGTGTAGTATATGTAGTATATAGTATGTAGTATATAGTATAGTATATAATATACACCCTCTCACTCTCTCTCCAGCCATCTCATCTTTGTGCAGAGCCTCTTCTGCCTCCACCCAACATCCGCTCTCACAGTCTGCGACGACTGCCACAGTGCCCTGCTGTGTGCCAGCCCATCCACATTAGCCAACCCATGCCCATCAAGTTAGCTGTGGGTGTGGCCACTGGACTAGAGAGCGTGCCCTCTGCCCCCCCTCACAGGCCGCTGCCCACTCTCACTCATTCACCAATCAAAGCGTCCCCTTTCCTCACCCTCCCTCACCAGCTACCCTACAGGGCTAACCAGGTAAGAACAAATCAGCCACAGGTGAAGAAAGTGGCCCTTTTATATATTCACGCAAGCTGGGTTGAATAAAGGGTAACCTCACGAATGTATCACAGTGAATTACTGTATCAGAGTTGATGTGCATTGCCATAGTGGTGATTATAGTATACAGTACATATGATAGCATATTTGGATTATGCACTTATGTGCATGGATCAGTATAATGGCAGTCAGAGTCATACACGTATAATACAATAAAACCGTTATTAAGGCAGTAATAAGTGACTGTGGCACAGCACAGCTTGAGCATAAGTTTCTAATTGACACGCACGCTGTGTTATGAAGCGTATGTTTCACAGTCCGTAAAGTGCATAGCCAGATGCCCAGGGGCCTCCAGAGGAAGACAGCCATAGGCAGTAGGATGCAAGCACGGAGCAGATTTATTGGGGCTTCACCAAGAGCCGCGGTCAAAACTGGCATCGCCGTCAAAGACAGTGACGGACAGTGAAGTACTCAAATAGGGAAGTCCACAGGACCAAGCACACAAAGGTCTAAAACTGGAAAACACTGACCTAGCCATGCAGAGAAACACAGTAACGCTATTGATGAGAGTGACATCTATGAGACTTAGCACATTGCACAGAGAAACAACTTATGCACATGATTACATAGGTAATAAACCCAGGCCTGGGGTGCCGGGGCAGAGCCAGAAATGGGAAGATCAATCAGAAACAGCCAAGGAGGCCACAGTCTTCTCAGGTGGAGATGCCTTCAGAGCAGGATGCTAACCAGGAAAGGTTACTAAAGGATTGTTATGCAAAATAGTGCCTACATTTTAATATTGAATGAAGGCTGATGCTGGACAACGTGAGGTTTTCTTAGCTTCGTTTGAATTATGCCTTTAACGCAGAAACATTTCCCTGTGAAGACAGGAATATTAAACAGACAACTATAGAGGCAGCAGAGTGGAGTGAGAATGATACTGAAGGAGTGGGAGTCTGTGGGCAGTGGGTAAGAGGTATTCCATCAGCATTGGCACAGACAAAAGAAGCCGACACAGAATCATGGAAAATCTGCATTACGTCTAGTGATTCAGGGCAGTTGTGAAGAGGAACATTGTGCCAGACTGCCAGGCTGTCAAATGAACACTAAACTCCTGTTATAACCTTTCAAACAACTTATGTACAATTCACCAGCTTGATGGCTGAAACTAAAATGAGTGAGAATACCTATGTGGAAACAGAATAATAAAGATCATTACCGGTAATTGCTGATTAAAATTAAAAGACTGAAAAGTCAGTGTAGGTTAATTAATATTACAGGTTGTTTGATATGTGAACAGATACTAACAGATATTAAAAAGAAATTTCACCCACAAAACCTTTTGTAACAATCTAATGACACAAATATCTGGGGGTTGTCTGTTCCTGGCACACTATGAAAAAAACTAGAAGAAACAATACATTTCCAAACTTAGAAATCTGTATTGCTCATATTTTATTATTGAAGTTATAACGTTGGTGTCCGTTTGAAGTGGTTTGAAGTGGTTTTACCCACTGGCTGTGCTGCTGTGCTTCTGTTCCCTAAACAGACTTCTTACTGATTCACTGAGCATGACTCTTATTAAGGCCTAAGCAATGGAACCCAGAGTTGAGGGCTGTAGAAACTCTCTGCCCAGCATGGGTGGGGAGCGGGGATGCAGCGGTGTCCAAAGGGCATTCATTCAAACCCAGACGCGGGGACTGAGTCAGAAACCAGTGCCCCACCCCATGGGGCCTCAGCATTTTTCAGCAAAATCAAACAGACAGCATGAGGTGTATGGACACTGCGCCTGCTGACAGACTGAGAGTCAAACTGCATTAAATGTTTAATATCGTTCTGATGAGCACTACAGGGACCTTGTTTTGTAGTTGTACCATTGAGAGCTGGCCAGCAGCTTTGCAGCAACAGTAATGATTTCTGTGTTGAGGGTTTGTTGGAGGCTTGAAGGTGTTGGCTGTAGTCTATGGCTTTTGTACTGTTAACGTTAAACACCCTCTTTATGCAAAGATATGACTCCAAAGATATATAGCATCTCCTCAGAGACCTTTACAGCATTATGTAATAAATCACAATTAGATTCAAATAGTGTGTTTCAAAAATGTGGGCACATTTATCTAATGATTTGATATGCAGCCAGATTTAACTGGGTTACTATTTGGCGATTTCATATTGCTTTGTAAAATATTTTGAAAAATGGCACTGTTCTCCAGTCACCTTTCCCAACATTAGACATGAGTTATGCATTATGGGAAGCTATAAACATAATATGTCTTTTGGATCCACAAGGTTCTCATCAGTAAGATCTCTTGATCTTGTGCCTTCAAAACCACTTACCTATTAAATTATGGAAGCACCTTGGTTGACTTGGAACCCCTACGTGTTTGCTGCTTGACCTAGTCAATCTGTGAGACTCCCAAAACTAAAAGCGCCAGTAATCCAATGATGACACCGCGTTCTCTGGGATAGAGGCATGCTAAAGCAGTGCTAACACAAATCACGTCTACACAGTGACTAAGCGACTAGAACTAGACATGTTTTGGGACAGAGTCATAGAAAAAGGCCTAGCTGCTAATGTGGAACAAATCCACAGCCATTCCAAAACCTTAAAAAAGTGTTAGGGAGGGGGGGAGGGTGAAAGTTATTAAAAGTGGCTACCCACAGCCAGTGGTGAATGCTTTTTAATTTCTGTCTGTCCTTCTGCACGTTGTCTGGGAATGACTGTGGAATAAGGAGCACATGTATGCCATTACCTCACCCTTGGAATAAATTAGCAACATATGACAACTTCTTCATTCCACATATGTCCTTAGAGCCTCCGGACAGGGCAATAACAGCTGCAGCAATACCAGCTTGATGAGAGAACACTTGTGTTACTGTGGGCGCCAGTAACGGGCAGGAGTGTAGCGCCATCTAGTGGATATATATCTTATTTAAACTATATCTCTTAAGAAGTCTTAAGAGACTGTTTCACATTTTAACTATTTCTTTGTTAAAGACAATTCTGAAGATCACCCCCCCTTCAATATATATATATATATATATATATATATATATATATATATATATATATATATATATATATATATATATATATATATATATATATATAGCAAGATATTGTGATATGCCATAGTAATGAACATGAAGGAATGTGCCTCAGCAATGAGCATTCAGTTCTTAACCAGTACATACTTGGCTTTCACATATAAGGAAAAGTGGCATATACATGGGCTGGCAAGAAAAATGCAGTTTATGTTTATCTCTACTTTAAATTATAACTGTATCCCAAACAAGTAATGATCATAGTTTAGTTATCTTACAAACTAACAAACAATAAACGAACCGAATATAAAATTCAACTAATGGCACACAAACAGTTGTTTGCAAGGATCAGTGACATTTCTTAATACTAAACAGTAATGCCTTTTGCAGAAAAAATACACTTGCTGAAAATAAAAATAATATATATCTTCATCTATATAAATGTTGAATGTACTTGTTGAATACAGGACCATGAGAAGCCCAGTGCCCCCCAGAAACCACTGCCTGCGGACCCCCTTGTTAGGGGCTGCAGGGTGAGTCGCAATACTTCAGCAGCTGGAGTGTGGACACAAGGGCCCGGGACCCTGCCTATTCCAGTTCCAGTAATACCACGACCTCCAATTGCTATACCACAGCCAGTCAGGTCAGTGAAAGTGCCCACATTTGCCCAATTATATTAAAATGTTGCTGAATAATATAACAATATAATGTTACAATATAATGTTTGCCTTTTAATAACTGCTATATGAAAATTGCTTTACACTTTCATTTATGAATGAAACATATGTTCTTTGTTGTTGTGATTAAACTTTAGACCCCCTCCAAGACTACCACAGTCTCTATATGAGTGCTGAGAAGAGATCCCAAGATATATCGTTATTAAAAATAATGATGAATTCCACCAGCATCTGAACATTCTTTTGCACTATGAAAACTCTACTGGACCCACTGGTCACCCTTGCGGAATTCCTTGGAGTGTCTCTGAGTCTCAGAAAGTAACTGAGCTAACACTTTGGTGCTGTGCCTCAGAAAAGGTGCTCAGTGTCCTCACTCAGGTACTTGTAGAACTATTTAAGATGTGTATTTATTGTCAGAACAACACAATGCACTGTGGTCAACACTTTTTTGTATGGTAGCATTATTGTGAAATTTGTATTACTACATGACCTTTTTTACACTATGGACACTTGTTGATTCCATATCCATAAAGGAATTACTTGTAATTTATGCTTTTGGTATTTTCTTCTTTTAAATGGACAGTATTTACTGGAAAAATAATCTGTGAAATTCCTTGCCAAAATTGTGACTGGGTGCTGTAATCAAACAAATTTAAGCCCTCAGAAACTGGAACTTGAATATATGAATATAAATAAGAAGTAGCTTATAGTATATACACAACATTTCAGAGACATTTCATTTGATTGACACACATCACATTTCAGAGAAAATATAATTAAAATAATTTAATCGTGTTTACATTGCATCAACTACCATGATACTGTAATGCCTGTTTGTTATGTGCAATGTATAAAACAGAGAACTAAAAACCTAGAGATGTTTACTGAACTTTACATAATGTTCATTTTCCCAAAACTTTAAATCCAAGAAGTTTATGTAGTTATCTTGCTCAAATTTATATGGGAAGTCTTCCATAGTTCAAAAACACAAACCATTAGCCATCAGTATCAGTGTACAGGATATTAAAAAAATCTGAAAGCAAACCTATATTATAAATAAGGTAGTTTAATTAAACTATGTTAATTAACATTAAAATTAATTCACCATTTACCATTATTCACCATTAGTTATAGGATCATTTGTACTGATTCGAAATGTTATGTGAGCACATGTACATGCACTTTTGCATCAGCACTGAGACTTCCATTGCCCAACACATGGTTGTACCAATGAGCCCTACAAATTCATATTGGTATTCATGATATATAATCCTGTTGATCTGCTACAAAAACATTTACATATGTAAGATATTCAAGAGTAATGGGCCCTAAGGTGAGCATTTGTCCTGTTAGAAGTGTACGTTTTTTTTTTACTGGCACATATCACAGTCACATTAAATGTAATTTGTTTTTATGTATATAAGATGTCTAGTTTACACTTCTGTATGTATTCTCGCTGATATTTTCAATACTGTTGCCTACCTTAGATATGACAGATTCACACTGACATTGCTGTTGAAGTGCTTTTATCAATCTAAATGTACTTTTTCCATATGCTTTTATAAAAAACAGTGTATTGATACATGTTGAAATGAGAACAAGTGTGACTTTTAGTTATTTTCTACAAGTGAAAATGGCACTTTGATCACCATCTTTATCAGATTCCATAAGAGAAGCTGCTTTTTCTCTTTTTTGGCATCCAGACTATCATTACATTTTTGTCCTGCTTTTGATTCCACCATTTCATGTTTTTTTAGACACTACCAACCAAAAAGGTAATATTACTTTAATGTTGTGAAATTGAGTGAATCTGAAATATAACTGTGTACATGGGATTATTCATTTAGAGAATTTTAAATTTACATGCTTCAGCATTCAAATATTTCCAGTGAAAAATAAACCCCCCCAAAAAGCAAGGTTTTACTTTGCATCATCGTCTTCTCTTCCTGTGTTCTCAGTTTGTTTTCACTAACTATGCACTGACCATAGAAATGTCATCCCAAATGGAAAACACATTAATAGATTTATTATCTGGAATATCCTAGTTGTACGGATGTGTACATATTAAATAGGCTTTAGAAATTCAACAGAAAGTGTTAGCCTTGTTGTTTGCTTTTATCTGCTTGTTGATGTCAGTTTACAGAATCTTCCTTTCTTCCAACAAGCTAATGATGTCCTGGAACAGATACAGAAAAAAATGTCTTCATTATGTAAAACAGGTTAATAATACTAATACTTTTTTTTATGATTACTTATACAAATTGAATTACCTGCCTTCCAAATGCTCTGGCCATTTCTGCCGCACCTGATCCAAACTAGTGAAAAACAAACACATGTGAACTTTATGCTGTAAAAAGAACATTTATGACAAAGTAAGCTATCAAATGCATAATGTGAAGGCGAATGTAATTGTTTTGGGTTTTTTTTAACCTCATTTTTCACATGGTGGTCAGCCCCGCTGTCCAAGAGGAGCTCTACCAGCTCCTTGTGATTATTCAGCACAGCTACCTGTTGGAAAGAACGGTGCTTAAACAAAGGACTCCTCAAAAATAAAAATGCATCACACATCATATGACCTGAGAACATACGATTGCCATTGCATCGTATGACCGTACCATAAGTGGCGTCTTTCCGTCCTTGTCACGGACATTGACATCAGCTCCAGCACGGATGAGGAGTGAGGCCACACTTTCGTTCCCACTCACTGCTGACACCCTCATGAGAGGAGTCCAGTGAGACACACTGTCCCTCGCATCCAGCTGTCATGGACCAAATACAACACACAGCTTAAAGGAGCACTGCTGTACATTGAAGGGGTCCAGTTTCTCAGGAGTAATGTATTATATCAGAAACATGGAAACATACATAAATCGTAGCAAAACTAAACAGGCTGCACACATTCTAAAGTCCAAAAATGTATTTACAGCATCGAACAATTTAAAATCAGCTAAAAAATTGTAAATTGCTGCCAAGAAGCGGTGCTTAAAAGATTGAACTGCTACAAGCTTATCCAAAACGGAAGCTGGCTTGCTATTCTTGGACCTCACTGCCGTCCTGGATCATGTAGGCGATGACGGAAAGGTGGCCGCCATCTGCAGCCCAGTGGAGAGGAGTGCAGCCTCCCATGTCCCGAGACTGCCATGTAGCACCAAACCTCCGCAGGTACTTCACAATGTCCAAGTGCCCAGCATAACACGCCAGCATTAGACTGACAGAAACATAAAAAGTTTATAAAGCATTGAAGTGGATGATTATGATATAAAATATCTTCCAGTCAAAAGGCCAAAGGCCAACGTACCAGTCCTTCCCACTGCCGTTCTTCATGTGAATGTCAGCACCATGTTCTATCAGTTTATGGACAATCCTACAATTCAGAAAGTTCACATGGGATGCACATGGCATGCAGTCATTCCTAACATATAAAAATAACTTTATATACAATAATGCTGTTATGTTCATAGACTTTACATCAACTTACCCACAGGCATATAATTAGGGAAAAATTAACACTTACCTGCCAAACCCTTTTTGTGCTGCTACCATGAGTGGTGTGAAACCCAGTTTGTCATAGACATTCACATTCACCATGCTGATAACAGAACAGCATGAGAAAAATTAGTGGTAATTGTGTAAAATACATGAAATCAGACTATTTATGCTCTGATATATGGCATAGTCTATAGCACCATAATTATGTCTATGTCTATACTTCTATGGCACTTGGTTAATTGGTTCATAACTCACAATATCTATCTATCTATCTATCTATCTATCTATCTATCTATCTATGGTATATGTGCAAAAGTGTACCTAATTAACTATAAACAAAATGGCAGGGATATGTAGTTCTTGGATATCAGTGCTCAGTAACCTTTATATTAATCATGCTGATTGCTATGAATGACCCCATCCTATGGGATTTGCTCATAGATTTGCTCATGTCACTATGATGGATTGTCATTCAGTAGAGGTATGGTTGCCTCCTCACCCAGACTGCAGCACTCTGGTCAGTTCCTCTTCGTCATTTCTGTTCACAGCCTGGTGCAAGTGTTTGCCAGACAGCGGCTCCCCTGAGGAGTGTTACAAGATGACAACACAATTGACATGTTTCTTTCAGAGTGCCCACTCTAAGTCTGTTGTCACTGACAGAAATGCCATCTCCTATAATGGACAGAAAAACTGACTGTCTGACAGGATTCGTGCTCCGCCTTCCTGCCTCACTTGCGCGATTCAGGTCCCTGGACTAGTGATTCCTTCATCTACCATCTCCACCCACTCCACCTGCTGCCTGTTACTGTCTGTATTTAAACACTTTGATTCACGTCAGCTTTGCTGATTCTTAGCCTCAGAGCTCAGTTCTAGCCTCTCCTGCTCCTTGCTATGCCTCTCTGTGCTTTGTACTTTGTTCTCTGCCATAGCCTACACTGCTTACACTATGTTAATACTGTAAATAATTACTGCCTGTCTTCTGACTACCCGCTCTCTGCTTATGCGATTAGCTTCTGCTCTACATTGCTCTGGTCACCTGGTGTCTGACTCCTGCCTTGTTCTGCCTGTGTGCTTTTCCCTCTGCCTGTATTGCCCAGTCTGCCATGACTGTTTTTTGTATTTTTGTATTCAACTGCTACTGCACTTGTATCCAGCCTCTGTGTGCCTTACTGACACCATCTTTGTAAAGGTAGGGAAACACCAAGTAAACATAACAACCACTCACACAGTACAGAAATCACATGAAAATATATAACATTTTTACAAATGACTAATGTGTAAAGATGCTCTAAACTAAATCCTGTAATTGTCCCTCAACTAAAAATAAGAGTACTGAAGAGTAGTCCCTGCATCCACCAATGTGCAGGTGAACTCCCATTTTACCTATTAGAGTCAACATTTCAAAGGTTTCAAAATGGCATTTTGACTAGTAAACAGTGTTCAATGTCTCAATTTCAGTTTGAACACATTGGTCAAATATTTCTTGTCACAGAAGAACAGAAGGAACAAAAATAAAAAAGTTCAAGTAAAAGAGTTCACACTCACGAGTTGTGGAGACGGAGAGTGTCGGAGTGAGGCGGCACTCCCCACTGGGTGTGGTGATCCTCACTCTGAATTTGTACAATGTGCTGGGCTCTAGTCCGTCCACAACATGCTGGGTGCTGTAGCCTCTGAGAGAATATATCAAACATTATTAGCTGAAATTACACAGTAGGCTATGTACATGCTATGTATAGAATATCTCTTCTAAAAAAAGAGAAAAAAATCATCTCTAGAGTATGCATCACTACTGTACTACAGTCAGCCTACAATCACAATATTTCCCATTGCTTTGCTATAAGATCAACCAGTTTCTAATCTTAATTCACAATGCAAGAAAACAAATGAAGAAAACTGTAAGTAAGATAAATGTACTTCAGAAAGTTGTCTTCTGAGCTTGTCTGCACACCCTACATAAAGTTACATTACTGTAAAAGGCCAACAAATTTTGTCTAATGTTTACATAACAGGAGACACTCACACATATATGGTGTCATATGTGTGTGTTTTAGAGTCCATCTTCTCCACAGCAAAGCGAGTCCAGCTTTCAGTAGGGCCAGTGTGGTCACTTTCACCATTCCTCCAGCTCAGCTCAATACTGTGGTGACTGACCTTCTCAACAACTAGCTGTTCAGGTTGCCTGCGGCATCCACTGAGTGAAACTATATCACAGCACAAGAGGATGAGAGGTAATCAAGGCTTATGGATACATTAAAAGACTGAAAATCCCTCAGATAACTAACTAATCACATTTAAATAGGTCTATAAAAAAACACAAAAGCTTTAAAAGTGTGCTGAGGATGGGCTAAAAGTTCCAAGGTCAAAGTAGGACGCACCTCTGAAGGTGGTGGAGAATGATCATACTATGATTCTGTGGGACGTCCAGAAACAGGTAAACAACCACAAATAGTACCGATGGACAAATAGCAGAAGAGGGATGTAGTAATAATAGATGTAGCAAGTGATAACAACATGAGGAACAATGAACATGTAATGAATAAAACAAATAGATAAATAAATAAAATAAAGATAAAAAATACAAAATATATTTCTTTTATTTTAATGTATTTTTTTCAGATCAATCTATTATACCTATATATAGAACACTTTGATGCCACCATGTGGTACATTTTGCCACTTGCAACCTTGAGCTAGGCAATTTAATCTTAATTGATATCCAATATATTGTAATTATAATATTGCATTATATAGTGAGGGCACATAAGTTAACAACAAAACAGCAAAACAGTGTGAGCAGCAACCAAAAGCATAAATGCTTTCTTATTTTCTCTAAAGAACCATCCAAAGCACACTCTCGGTTACAACATTGTGCTGACTGTGGTGACTGTGGATCCACCCAGTGCTAAAACATGACTGGAAGAGCATATGGAAGAATGATCATCACATAACACTGGTGCTCAGTGGTTGAGAAATTTCAAAGCAGCATATCTCAATCTCTCATAGCAGGAAGCAGTCAGCATTACAACAGCAGATGTCCAGAAGTGATTCACAAACATAAAGAACTGGGCAGCACCTGGCCCTGACATGATACATGCCTACTAACAGCTCTACATGGCATGTATGACATAAACACATAAACATGTATGACCTGCCAGTTATAAGATACCCAGCAAGCAAGGAGAGTTGGAAGCTGCTTACATCAAGATCAGAAAATTCCTCACAATGCAAAAGACACTCCACACAAGTCCCAACAGCAAGAAGATCCATGAAAACATCCAGAAAACATCCATGAATATAAGGCCTCTGAAGGATGAGTTGAGTGTCTAACACAAATGGGGGATGGTCACCATGGAGGCAGAGGAGGTGCAATGGCAAGATAATTCCCCATGCACTGTAGCACGACCAGATAGCAGAGGTGGGTAGCTGATATAAGCCATCCCTACCTACTGGTGCAAAAGGCAGGACTTAAGGATAGCACAGAAGAACTGATTGTGGCGGCACAAGATCAAGAACTAGGCAAAAGCATTCGGTCAAATGAAGGCGGAATGTATCACACAGATCAGACCAAAGATACATACAGTGCAAAGGAGCCACTGACACGTGAAACATACACTGAGAGACACATTCAAGAGCCAGAGATAATAGGTATACAGGATCATATGCAAAACATATAATATGGATATTATTAGATATCAAATATAATACAGAATCAGTGATAACGTATGTTGATATATAATTTATTGCATATAGTTTATTCTTCATAGCATGTCTTGGTTAGAACTAATTAAAAATGAAGATGTGAATACAACCTAAGGCCGAGAACATAAGAGATTTTGCGAAACTTTTTCTACTAAGCCGTTTTTTTTCATTGAAGCACTAGTTCGGCGACATTTTCGACATAAAACATTGCAATGTTTTAACATGTTTTAGTTAGTTTCAGTGTAAAATGTAATACATAATCTTTCATCCTTTCTACTAAAACCTGTGACGCAGATGACGAAACCTAAATCAGTTAGCTAGCTTTAGCTGTAGCTAGTTAGTAAGTAGTCAGAAATACCAAAGAAATGTAATGATACCTGTGTTCATTGTTGCTTTTGTGCAAAATGCAGGAAATTGACGATTACAAAAAAACTACTTTAGCTAGTTAGCTTCTTCTGAACCAGAAGCCGAGATGAAGATGAAGTTTGCGAGTTCCCTGTGTTGCTGCCTACAGATGTTAGATTGACTACACACGTCTGGCTGCCCAGTTTAACCATTGCTATAGAAACAGCACGAAGCCATTAGTCTTAAGCGGCGAGTTTCGCTTTTGCCCTGAATTCGTTGTACAAGTACGGGGGATTCTGTCATATATCTTCTACTAATAACATCGTTTACTGGGTTTACTGCGATTCGAGTGCTATTTTGTTTCAAATAACGTATTTATTGTCTCTTTAACCTGTTGTTACACTGATCTGAGCGGTCTGTTATGATGGAGTTGGTGGCCACGTGAGCGCGCACAGCTCGAGCGCCTCGCCCCCGCGAACCTCCTCCTCTCTTTTGAATACATCTACCAGCGGGGACTACTAGTTAGTCCGTGGATCCCGCGCTTTTACGTCGACAGAACATCGTTCACGAATAAATATTCTTAAATATGCACAGAACACGCATTTGTTGATCTTATTTGTTTTTTTTTATTTTCTTATTTCAACGGGAGTAAACACGAAAGTACGACTCTAGTGATGGAGAAGTTTGGGGACCCGGGCGCAGATCAAGATTTGGACTGTGACGAGCTCCTGGAGTTAAATCAGTTCGACGGGCTTCCCTTTTCTTCTCGATATTACGATCTCCTGAGAGAGAGGAAAGCTCTCCCAGTTTGGAGAGCCAAGTGTGAGTTCATGGATTCTGTTATCAACAATCAACTTGTTATCATCAGTGGCACAACTAAGACAGGACAAAGCACACAGGTAGTTTATCTTTTCTTGTATTTGTTAACTATAGTGATGGGTTATTTAACCATTATTTAGTGTTTAGAACTATTTCCAGGAACTGTTGAACATATATGTGATGTAGTCTTTAACTGAACTCTGAGTGAAAGTGCATTATATTAGGTGCTGGTAATGATGATGATGATAGTCTGAGATTGTGCATGAATTTTATTAAATTCGCCTGTTTCTCCCTACAGATCCCACAGTGGTGTGCAGAGGTTTGCCTGTCCATGCAGTACCAGAATGGCATGGTGGTGTGTACTCAGATCCACCGGCAGAGTGCAGTGGAGTTAGCCCTACGTGTTGCTGATGAAATGGATGTGAACATTGGTCATGAGGTGGGATATCACATCCCACTTCAGACCTGCTGCTCCACTGACACCGTACTCAGGTGCCTAAAACGATTTTACTATGTCTCTTTTTTTCATTTTGCCATGTTCATTTAGTTTCTCATGTAACTTGATCACTTCGGTCCAACAAAAAGCTCCCCCCAGCCCCTTTATTTCCCAGCACACCCCTCCCCCTTTACACACGTCCTTTCACAGATGCCTGTCTCCCTAAGACAGACTAACAAAGGGCTAGGGGGCCTGATTTTGAGGTTCCCTTTAGCAGCTGCCATGCGCCCACTCAGTCCATATGCTCCTCAGTAACACTTAGAAGAACTATAAGTCAACATTCTAGACAAAGGCGAGGGACGGCATTCTCAAAACTGCTGAGTGGAGACTTAATAAAAACCCTGACTTCAGTAGTTACCTAACTACATTACTAGCCAGCAATCCCTGTCTGCCTTCATTACGCTCATGTTGAAGTGTTTTGATAGCTAGTCAGTAGGAAACTTTGATGTAGTGGTGGAATTTTTTCCCTTTGCTTGTTCTTTGATCAGTTTTTTGTTAGTGTTTCTTGAAATGTAGAGCCCATAATGGAAATGCTGATCGCATCTGAACTGTAGAGATGATTCATGCCTACTATAATGATTCATGTCATTATCCTCATTGTCCTTAGCTAGAACGTTTACTGTATGTTAACATTGGTGACGTTGCCTGGCAGATATTGCACAGATGAAGTGCTCCTTCGTGAGATGATGACAGACCCTCTGCTAGAGAAGTATGGCATAGTGGTGATCGACCAGGCCCAGGAGCGCACCGTCAACACAGACCTCCTCCTTGGCCTCCTCAAGGGTGTGCTCCAAGTGAGGTCTGAGCTGCGTCTCATCATCCTAACCACACCTTGCTCCTTGGACAAGATGCTGGGCCACTATGGGCCTGTACCCCTGATCCAGCTTGAGGCACCCTGGCCATCCGAGATGGTATATGGCACTGGAAAGGGAGGCGTGAAGGACTACCTGTGCTCAACTCTCCAACTTGCCATGGAGATTCATGAGACTCAAGACCAAGGGGATATAGTGGCATTCCTGGCTACTGAGCAAGTGAGAGGGTGTTTTCTCATCTGTCAGAAAACTCAAGATACCACCACAGCCTTTCTGTTAGCTAAAGATGTGCTTATGTATTAATTTAAACTATAGTATATGGAATGAACTTTGAGATCTGAGGATAAAGTCATATTTTCTTTTTATAAGATGGTCTATGGACTGAAGTTCACTGTGTACCCCTTGCAAAACACTGCAGATTACTGGCTATACCTTGAGTTGATTGTCTCCCAAATGTCATTGGCTTTCTTTGCTTCTCAGAATGTAGCAGTTCTGAGGAATCTGGAATTAATATATCTTCAAGATCTCATGACTCCCCTCTCTGTTATTTCTACAAGGAGATTGAGTGCGCCTATTCCATTTTGCGGAGGGAAGGGGCCAGCCTGTTATCTTCAGCAGGAGGACTCATAGCCATTGTGCTCTGTCCTGAGCCATCAGGCAACCTGCCTTTGCACATGGCAGAGGAGGAGAGCAGGTGCAGGAAGATCTACCTCACCTGCGGCCCCACTGAACACCTTTTCTGGGCTCTACATAGCATCCGCTTCATCATTGATGCTGGAGTACAAAAGAGATATGTATGCAGTCATTATATTTACTTCACCACTGTGTTGTTTACTTCTATATTTTTAACTGACACCTGCTGTTTTATTGTATAGATTTAGTAGATAGTTAGCTTCTTATTTATACAACGAAGCTCTCATATGTGACAGGTGTACAACCCCCGAATCAGAGCCAACTCCATTATCATTCGACCAATTAGCAAGGGCCAGGCAGACTGTCGCAAACAGCTAACTGGACCAGCAGGTAGGTGTCATGCTCACGAAAGACAAGGTTGTGTCTTTACTCTGATCCATACTGTTTTGGTTGTCCTGTAACCTGAATTATTTTGGCTGCAGGAAAGTGTTTTTGTTTGTACCCGGAGAACACAGACCTTCCCGCTGAGAGTGTCCCGCACATTCTGGAGTCTGATATCACTTCCACAGTGCTGTTCCTCAAGCGCATGGAGATTGCTGGTCTGGGCCACTGTGACTTCATTGATAGGCCAGGTATATCAGTCTCCTTAAGTATCCTCACACTCGTGCATAAATCAGTCTGAGCATGAAATCCATAATTTTATATCTGGGATTTTCATTTCAGCTGCTGAAAACACTAAGCTTTACTCCATATTGGAAATGACATGTACGACATGGAAGGAACTGGTAATCACAATCCAGCTTTTTGCATCTGAAAAGCGTTAGTTGTCACAACAAAAACTGGCCTACCAAAACAAAAATGTACAGACAGCCTGGAAGTCTGTGGTGCATATTGCACACAAGTCACATGCTGTTTACTGGCTGATCACAAGCAGGAACAAGTATGCACTAGTCAGGGTCAACTGGGTTCCTCTTAGCCTACAGATCGGGTTCATTGGGGGGTGCTGAGCCATGCGTTAGCTGAGTCCAAACCGCGCTGACAGGGTTCTTTATTCCAGAGATGACCTGCTTCTGACTAGGAACATCCACAGGGGTTACGAGAGCTTGCCCACCATTACCAAGGACAGGGGAGTTTCTGTTTAAAAGGGCCTGCAGAAATTATGGCTAGAGGAAACACAGGAGATGCTCTTGTTAAAATGGGTCATTGGGTAAGAAGCACCATCTGGTGTGGTTTAAAGTCTCTTGTGAGAGCTCTTCTTTTTTTGGAGAAGATGCACCATCAATTACAATTTTTGCATATTCTGGAAAACATTTTCATGTATTATAATACAAAATGTTGTATAGTTATTGTGGCATTACATTTTCAAAACTAAATTACCATGCGATTGGAAGACTACAGTATGTGAAGATTAATGAAGCAACATAATATCATGTTGTTAAAGAACATTTTCATCTCTATCCACATGCAGCTCCTGAAGGCCTCATGCAGGCTTTAGAAGAGCTGGACTATCTAGCGGCTCTGGATAATGATGGGAACCTGTCTGAGATTGGAGTGATTATGTCTGAGTTGCCTCTGGAACCGCAGATGGCTAAGTGTCTGCTGGCCTCCTGCGAGTTTGACTGTGTGAGTGAGGTGCTAACCATTGCTGCCATGTTAACAGGTAATGTCATTCATTCTAACAGGCAAGAATAATGTGTAAGCCATGTATTTTCACCCCACTGTCTATCCATCCATACGTGAACAATTTTGACAACCCACCTTATTATTGTTTTGTTTTTCTATACATCTGCATATCAGTGACTACATCTTTCATTTTCATCTGTTTAGTTAGGAGAAAAGATCCTGGTACTGTTTAGTTTTCGTGTTTGGTTGTGTCAGCATCTGTTTGCACTAGACTTACACCTCAACTGGTAGTACAGGTAGGGCAAGCTAGGACAACACCTAGCAATATCAGGGGTTTGATTCCTAGAGATATACAGCGTGTGTTCATGTACATACTTCTGTGTAGCGGTAGTAGGGCTGCCAGATATGGTCAACATTGAGGTTACCTTCATTAGGACCTGCATTTTGACACCTTATTGAACATGTTGGTTCATGATAAAAAGACACATTTTCACCCTGCTGTATAAACTGTTTCATCCAGATACTTCTCACTCTATATAGCTCATGTCAGTGTTGCAGACATGATAAATTAAATATTGACTGAATCCATGGTTTATGAAGTGTCCTATCCTCTTGCAGCTCCATCTTGCTTCCTGGCCCCTCCTGTGGAGTTTAAGCAGAAGGCTTTAGCATGTCATCACAGCTTCCACCATGCTGACGGAGACCACTTCACCCTTATCAATGTGTACAACGCCTACAAACACAGCCAGCACAGCTCACGTGAGTCACGTGAGAATTAAAATGACCTTATGAACGATGCTGAATATTTACAACTGATTCAAACACAATGGGTCAAGTGTTAGTGAATCACTTTGCATTGTCTTATGAATGAGGTAATGAAACTGATGATGCAGGCTTACACACCAGACTCATTAACATATTAAACCCAGAATGTGAACTAAATGTGTATTGTTACTAAACATATTCACTTCCATTTACTAAGGCCTATTTTATATTTGACTCTTTTAGTGTGTTTATTGGACGTTCTAAGCACCTCAAACATTTATTATTTTAATTGCTTAAATAATTTACTATTTAAATACAACTACACCTCATCCCAACTGAATTCCATTTAATGGCAATGTACACATTACGTACATTGTATACACATGCCTCCATTGGCAAGGACAGAAATGCTACTTGTGGTTACTTTGTCAATTAACTACATAACTAAGCAAACACCACTCATATTACTCTGTTTGCTGAAGAGTGTGAATGTGAAGTCGGTTCACATATGGGTCACTTTGAATGTTGTGTCACCATACCATATCAGTTTTGACCAAATTTGATGCTGTGTTTCTTGTATCTATCATTTGCACAAAGTTTAGTTTTTAATAGAAAATTTAGATTTTTCTTATATTTCTTATTTTCTTCCTTAACCAATACTGATGCATCTTATGTTGCTGATTGTTAAATAAGCTGAATAAGCTGACTAGCACTAATAACTGAAACATACCGCGAACAAGTGTGTTCTGTTACCACAATTCTCTATTTTTAAACCATTCAAAAACTGGAGCAGTTTGTCCTGACAAAAGCAACCCGAAACTTCACACTACAAAGAAAACCAAATCATAATGAACATACATTGACCATTGCAACAAAAAATAGGTCTTTTGTTTTTAATTGTCTTATTTTCTTAAAAGATATGTTCTGAGAAAATCAACAAATCAATGAATTGCAGTGTTAAATTTAAAAAGCACACATATTCACTTAACTATTTTGCTATATCAGTGCAGTGGAAGAGCAGTGGAAGCGACAACATAATTTACAGAATAATTTCATTACAGAATAATTTCATTATTCTGGAACTGTTGATTTACCGCAGGTTCCAGTTTAGCGCAATGGTGTGCTGATCATTACCTGAGTCTGGCTGCTCTGCAAACAGCCGATGCCATTCGTGCAGAGCTCGCTGAGATCCTGCGGCGTATAGAGCTCCCAGTGTCCTCACCTGCGTTCGGCTCCAAGACCAACACACTGAACATCAAGCAGGCCCTACTGGCAGGCTTCTTCATGCAGGTAAAGCCATTAGACTCAGTATATAGCCATTAGACTCAGTATTCGGGTCATAAGATTCAGTATTCAAGCCATTAGTCTCAGTATTTGGGTCATAAGATTCAGTATTCAGGCCATTAGACTCGGTATGAACGGCAGTTTCCAGTCTGGATGAGAAACTTCTTAGATCAAGTTTTCTCATAATAAATCTTCAATGTAATACAACGAAATTTGTGCACACAGTCCTTCTCACACAAGCCAGTATTTGTTAATATCCCATCAAAATGCTCTTTGTAGTGTATATTTATAATGCAAACCAATGCCTGCTGTATGGGTTTCTAGCCTGCATGAGTTTCTAACTTAAAAGTCCTCACATGAATCATTTCATTTAGCTTTGACCCTAAGTGCCTGTTCCAATATCCCAGGTGGCTAGGGACATTGATGGATCAGGGAATTACTTCATTCTTACCCACAAGCATGTGGCTCAGATCCACCCTCTCTCGTGTTATGGGACTGAGCCACACAAACGGAACCTTCCGGAGTGGGTTGTATACCATGAGCACACACTGTCAGAGAATAACTGCATCAGAACCGTCACCCAGATTTCAGCACATGAGTAAGTCTTTTTTATGAGTTTTAAACGTGGTGTTTAATGCAACAACTATTATTAATGTAATGATCCTTTAGTTTGCATTTGATGTATGCTAATACGCCAGGGTGGTTTATACTGCTAGAGAGTTTTTACACAGAACAATCAAATCCAGTTTTGCCCTGACATTATGTATGTCATGTAGCTAATTTTCCATTCCGGTTCATTTGTGCCATTCCTCTGTACCTTTAGAGGCTAGAGCTGGAGGTTAAACTTGAATTAACGTTCCATGTCTTTACTTTCAAACGGCATGTACTTTCGAATGGCATGTACTTCTTTGAGTGATTCTAAAATTACTTTTGAAGTTATTTTATTCTTCCAACACCCCTTTAAAGTTCAAGAATGTATGAAAATTGGAGAAAATGACAAATGAAATGTAGTCAAATATGTAGACACATTCTTTTGTGTTTATATTGAAGTGTCTAATATTCACATTTCTGTTTATTATTCGTATGAACAGGTTCATCTGCATGGCTCCTCAATACTTCTTCTACAACTTGCCCCCTAGTGAGAGTAAGGAGGTACTGCAGCACATCACAGAGCACAGCTCAGCTGCACCCCCTAAGGGCAAGAGGGAACCCCAGATCCAGAACAACACCACCCATGAAGAACAGCCTTATGAACGCTGTGTCATACAGTGACGATGGAAAAATACATAAAGACATTAACCAGTAAATGGATTTCTAGAGCCATTAGTAAGACTCAAATTGAGGAACAGGAAACGGGTATTTAAATGCTGCACTGCAGTAACTGCGCTAGTTTGAATGCACATGAATCTCTAGAGACTCACATGTTGTTCCAAAACTGCAGCTACTAGCTTTGGGGTGTTGTATTTGAAGGAAGAAAAACTAGGATATTTTAGTTGCATAGGGAAAATTATAATAGTACTGGCTGCATTATCTGGTTTTCAGGGTTTCTTGTTGTTGCCATTTTTTGGTTGGGTAAAGAAAAATACTTTAAATAGATTCAACTAGATTTCTGTCAATCTGTCAGCCGGAGTTTCTACATATTTATTGTAAGCTGGCATTCTCCTAATATATGATTTTAATATTAGAACTTTTATAACAAATCGGAAGATGGCAGTTCCACTTTTGAAATTATAAAAATGTTTACAGAGTGCATCTCGGCATAACTAGAAAGAATTTGTAAGCACTAGAGATTCAATACGTAGTAACCGAGGGATCAGGGCTGTGTGGAGGACATATCCCCTCCAGGAGAGGTCTTAATGACATTGGCTGTATATTTGTTGTCGTTGTCCTGCTGTAGAATAAATTTACTGTTGCCTCTCTAAACTGATGCTAAACTGATGCCTCTCTGCATGATTTCTCAGCACTGAGGACATCATTAATCCTGACCAAATGCCCAAATCTGCTGCAATACAGCGCCAAACTTAAAAGGAAGCTCCAACCTCCACAGTGATTCACTGCTGCCTGCTTACACACAATATTCTACCACTCTCCAGGCCTTTGGCAAACACACCGCCTCTGGTTTCTGTCAGTGTTGAGCTGAAGGCACTGTTGAACATCTTCCGATTTTGAAGGGAAGTAGGAATGATCTCATCTGCACTAAGTTTCCTTGGCCAACCAGTGCTTGTTTGTTTTTGCCTTTTCAAAAGAGCTTGTACAACACATCTTGAACCACCCGGTCTGCTTTGAAATCTGTGAACGAAACGCTTGTCGAAATTCTATGTAAACTCTAGTAAAACTCTAGTATTGCTCTCAGAAATGATCACACCCGATCCAATTCTCGCAACCAATCACATGTCCAGATGGCTGAGGTCTCGTATTGCTGCTTGGATAAATAAATGCTGCCTTGCTGTGTGTGGAATTCAACAAATGCAACTCGTGGTTTTATGTGGACGCCACATGTAGCTTTCACGGTGTTCTGTGTGTTTGTCTGACGCAGCTTTCGAAATGCTTTGCAATCCTTTGATAGTTTTAATAGACTGTGTAACTATCAGTCACGCGTTGAGCATAACAATAAGAAATGTACACGTTTGTAGGTAGACATTTACTTGATATATGTGCCTTTGTCGCGTTGTTTTTGAGATTCCTTTGGGCATATTTTGGACTACGGAGCGTGCCTGAAAACGAAGAGCAGGCGCGCGGGGGGAGCGGGAAACCCGTTAATTTGTAACTGTGTGCATGGTTACATTTAACATTACTGCAATACTCCATGGTCTCCAGCTTTAGGTCCACTTAATCGGCATGGGTACCACAGGTAGCAGAGGGAAAAAAGTTGCACCTGCGCTGATGAAAGACGTAAACGTGTGCGACCGTGAGCGCAGTCACAACAACGGAGATGAAGGCTCTCTTTTCAACACGCTGAAGTGTAAAACCTCAGATGGAAATATCACGAGTAAAAGAACACAGATAGACCCAAACGGCGACCGCCAAGACTGGGATTTTTCAGCGTACGAAAACCTTGGAAAAGAAGTGGACCGAAGACTCGAGACGTGCGAAAGTACTTCGCCCAGGTCGACCAAGGGACCATTTCATAACTCATTCTTCAGGTCTAAAATTTTTGGATTGTGTTATAGCAAATATGATCAAAGTGCCAGTAAAACAAGTCGCACCGTCAGTGTTTTCCAGAGCGGAGGACAGCGCGTTGATCCGTTAGAGGTTGTCGGGCTCCAGGGCAAAAAGGACGTTTGTTGTCAAAATAAACCAGCAACAGTCGATTCTCATAAAAAGGTGAATTCAGTTATTTAAATCTTTTTTAATTTAAATCTTGTTTTATGTATCAGCTATTCACAGTTCTGTATGCCACTGAATTAAGTGTCTTACGTTAAACTGAAAACGAAATGTTTGTTATGCCTAATTATTTTCGAGTATCGAAGCACTTAATTTGTAAAAATGTACCACTCCACAGAAAATAGTAGCAGTTGGTGGGACAGGTCCAGTATGCACAAAGACAGTGTCGTAAGTAGCTTCAGTTCTTTCAATTATTTATCAGTGACGTACACCACTTCCAACGACAGACTAGCTTTGGCTAATGAAAAGTCAGGTGTAGCATGACCAAATGTGGTTTACTTATCAAACGTCCAGGGCTGCCTTTCAGGGGGGAAATGCATAGGTAAAGGTTTTAAAAGAATCTGCATAATCGCCATATTCCTAAACATTCCATTACTTTCCATTACACGTTTTTGAATGACTGCCACGGCGTTAATGCTGTACTAACAAGACTCGTGTTTCTCTTTTCAGAGTGGCTGGAATTTGTAGCCACCCGTCCCTGGTCGTGCCTGCCTTATATGATGCTTCAGAAGAAGACCTGATGGACATGATAGAGAGGGAATTCAGTTAACATAATGACCCTTTGTGACACTTTCACATACGCACATGCAGAAGACATTCAGAAGCCTATCTTCTTGCCTGTAAGTTAGGGCTTTTTGAGAGTAAAATACACACATCTGGAATGTAGGTTCAAGTTCCATTTCCTGGTCACAGTTTCTCTAGACCACTCCACCCTGCATAAACGGAATGCACATCAACATAGTTTGGTTTTAGTGGGTGAATGAATGCCTCCTCTCTGGCGGCTGCTGAGCTATAACTGTCTCCATCTAGTGATGAAGAGAGGAAATATAGTTTTGCTGCAAAAATCTATTGGGGGGGGGTAAAAGTATGCATTGCCATCTCATGGCTGCAGTCAAAGTTTTCCCAAAATTTGCTTTCGTTATCTTTTCCCGAAAGATCGTTTCATAATTTTCCCCGTTGTTTATTTAAGACTTCATCTTGTAGAGCATGGGAATCATGGGGATCATTGACAATCTATTCGCACATTGCAGATGTTCTTGTTTATAGCAATTTTCATTTGCGTGGATGCATCAGTATGAGGGATGGAAACGCCTGCACTACGCTTGTTTAAGTCACACTTTTATTCCAGTTCCCCCAGTTCTCTGCCCCACTCCCCACCTTTATATGAGTTATTTAAACTCATTAAATGAAAATTACATAAAGGATTTCTCTATAATGGGTATTTGCTGCTTGTGTAACTAATTAGTAAGGTCTAATCAACTTTGCCATTTTGTTTGTCACTTATCTTCTTCATTAGCATGAAAACATTAACCTTAACCTTATATCCACATTACACTTATTGTTTCCATCTTCAAACAGACCAAATCTTTTTCAATTAGGAAAGCGACCTTTTTTGCTTTACTACAATTGCAATTTATTTTATGAAGAAAACATGTACAAGTATCAAGAACTCCCACTATAGCACAGAAAAAATATACGTAACAAAGAGAGTAGATGATGTATCTGTCAGAAGGTACTCACTATGGCTTCATGACACTAGTGGGCCAAAACACATACATGTACACTGAGGGCTAGTCAAAACACATACATGTACACTGAGGGCTAGTCAAAACACATAATAATATGCTATATTATCAATTGTGATTTTCACCCCAATTGAAATTTGTCCTCCACATTTACCCATCTGTTCAGTGAGCACACACACATACACACACACACACACTGGTGATCACTAGGGGCCTGGAGGACACACATGCCCAAAGAAGTGGGCAACCCTAGCCCGGCACCCGTTTGGAGTAAAGTGCCTGGATCAAGGGCACTTCAGTCATGGCCTAGGGCCTGGGAATTGAACCCACAACCCTCCAGGCACAAGACCAGTTCCCTAACCCCCAGACCATGACTGCATGTACATGTACACCGAGGACTAGTCAAAAACACGTGTACGCTGAGGTCTAGTCAAAAACACATATGTGTACACTGTTCTCCACAAACTGCACTCAGAAAAAGATAAAAAGGTTTCTTTCTGAGACTCCACCATGAAATTGCTTGTTTGGTGTCTTTACAGGTCTGAGTTAAATTCAGGACATGTATCCTCTCACTAATGATGGCAAATCTGACCTCAGGTCTCCAGGCCATTCGGCGACATGCTCGGCGACGATCAAACTGAACTGGAATTGTTTTGTAAAGAGAAATGGTCAAAAATACCTTCATCCAGGATCCAGGAACTCATTAACACCTACAGGAAGCTACTAGAGGCAGTTTTTTTTTTTTTTTTGCAAAAGGATTATCTACTAAATATTAATGTCACTTTTCTGTTGAGGTGCCCATACTTTTGCACCTGTCAAATTTTGTTTTACTGCATATTGCACATTTTCTGTTAGTACAATAAACCTCATTTCAATCCTGAAATATTACTGCGTCCATTAGACATAGATATATATTATTATATATAAGAAACTGAAATAGCTGTTGCAAAAACCCAAATTTTGATAACTACAAATGATTAAGATGAATAGGGGTGCCCAAACATTTTCATGACTGTACCTACAAATATTTCCCATAAAGTAGCATCTGAGCATGTATCTCTAAATGAGAATCCAACAAAAAGCAGTGTATTATAAACCATTTGATCATATGCTCGTGTTTAATTGGCAAGTAGTATAAGACAGTATACAGTATAAGACAAAAAGATGTTACACTTACTTAAATGTTAACCTGTGCAAATATGTATGGTTAATATACATGTCACATAGGGCTACGCCCCCCTCTCTAGCTGTCACTCCGGTACTGTTCAATGTGCCTGTGTTTTCCTTGTCTGTTTATCCTGCCCTGTTTCTATGCTTTCCCTCTGTCTGTCACACCCCTGTCTGTGTTCTCTCCTGCTGTCAGTCCTGTCCATGTCTTCTGTGTAACCTTGTTTAGATCCATTCCCCAGTTAGTCCTGTCCATGTCTTCTGTGTAACCTTGTTTAGATCCGTTCCCCAGTTAGTCCAGTCCGTGTCTTCTGTTGTTCACCTTGTCTTGTCTGTCCCTCCTTCCTTGCTTTCAGCTCAGGTGTTTCTAGTTTGTCTTGATTTGTTTGGTACTTGTACTCCCTGTGTTTCGTTCCCTCTTTGGAAGTCATTGTGGTGGTAATCCTGGTTGTGTGTATTCCTGCCCTGTAAGTTGTTTTGTGTTTATTTGCCTTGTTCTTGTATTTGTTTTATCCTCTTTTGTCTTTTGTTATCTGAGTTATCCTGTCTGGTTGTTAGTTCTTGATTTGTGATAGTTGTATTTTAACTAGTATGCCTCGTTATCCTTGTACCCTCTATGTTAACACTCCAGCTATTAAACCCTGCTCTCCTCAGCATTTGTGTCCGCCTCTTAGCTCTCAGTCGTTACAATACGATTTTAATCTTTAAATCTTTAAATTTTAAAATGCATTGTATTTATTTCCTTTCTAAGCTTTATGCACACAAAAATGAAACCATATTCTTAAATTAAATATACCCCTGCAAACTCGCAATACCAAGCAAGAGAGTATAACATGCATGTTCTGACTTCAACTGTACATAATCTATATCTTATCTATACTTTCAGTAACCTCTTTTACAAACTGGGTTATTAACCCTTACTCTGCCGTTCCACATACTCTAAAGGTGTTATCAGTGGTGTTCATGGACACAATCAATGAGGGATTATCTAATGTTTTTGAATTACAATAATGAATGGTTACTGGAACAAAAAATCTACATGGATTTGGCAAGAGTGTATCAAATATTGCCTAAAATGGAATACATAACCTGGAGGAGCAGTTATGGCCATTTGACACCTCTGTGAATCACCCCTGATCTTGGGTGTAATCTAAAATCTATGCCCAAAATACAGGTTTTATTTTGAGAAGGGAGAGTCAGTGACACATAAAAACACTGGCTGTATAGTTTATTCATTCATTTACACAACAATCAGCAGGTTGTCCATCACTGCAGGAGATTCTCCATGCGCTGGTTGATGAATGAAAACCCCGCAAAAGCACTCTGGTCCGGTAAGCCAATAAAACCTTTCTCGCACATGGACAGGCGGTCATTTAAAAATTCCTGTTCACAGTTGCCAGAGTCATTGGATGATTTCTGTGGTTGGAGGGGAATGGAAGCAAATCATATGATGAACAGAGGCTGCATTTCAATATCTGTATTTTTGCAATTTGCTCTATGAGTATGAAAAGTTAAAAAAAAACAGGAATGAGAGATGACTGTAAGAAATGGAAAGAAAGCTCATACCACTTTTGGCACGTAAGGGGGTTTGATTTGTCTCCTTTCCAGATCAGCCCAGTTAACGGTCTCGAAGAATGAATGACCTCTGATATTGCCCACAACACCCAGTCTATAAGAAGGGTCTCGCTCAAATAGCTTTGTTCATGGAAGAAAACCAAAAGCAAGAATATTATTCATAATAGAAATATCTCAGTGTCTCTCCTTTCTAAGTGCATAATAGCAGAACTCTATTCATGTCTTGGTTGTGAAGTATTATTACTATTATTAATGTGTCATCAGGTGTGGTTTTGTGCATGCTTACTCGCTCTAGCAGGTCTCTGGTATCCACAGTGATCCAGTCAGGGAAGTCAGGTGTGTCCGTAAGGATGGACTCATAAAGATCATCTACCTCATCTCCATTGAATGGAAGCTGACCAATCAGCATCACATACAGGAGCACACCAAATGACCACCAATCCACAGAAAAAGAATACTGCTGACCCAGAATGATCTGCACGCACACACATTCACATTCAGGGCATACTGAATTACATTGACATTGCTACAGGTGAGAACATTCAATGTCAAATTAATTTGATGCCATCTCATACCTCAGGGGCCATGTAGTATGGTGTCCCACAGAATGATGTGGCAAGATTGCCTCCAAAAACATTCTCTTTACACAGGCCAAAATCAGCTATCTTTACGTGACCCTCTCCATCTAGCATCACGTTTTCCAACTTGAGATCCCTAATGCAGGGGAGAATTACAAAAATGTGGCAAAAATGTGGTTTAGTAGACAAGAACAGTAAAGGTGAAAGTACAGAATGTCAATTAAGCTTTGTTTGTTTGTGTAACCTGTGGATGACGCCTTTTCCATGAAGGAATTGCAGTCCACACAGAATTTCGGCTGCATAGAATCTGGAAGGAAGAAACAAACCAGGAGCCATCAGACCAGACTATAATTACACACACCTACGTTTATATTTATTTATATAAGGCATACAAAAAACATCATTGTGTGTGTGTGTGTGTGTGTGTGTGTGTGTGTGTGTGTGTGTGTGTGTGTATATGTGTTGCCTCACGTGGCTCTGTAGAGGTCAAAGCATCCTTCCTCCTCTATGTGGAAGTTCAGATCACCTCCGTTCAAGTACTCCATTACAAAGTACAAGTACTCCTAACATGCAGACAATGCCATAAACACTTTGGTATGAGTACAAGCAGAATTACTGACTCAACAATCATTTAAATACCACAGTGATTCCATGAAGTATAAGTTACAGTAAACAGTTGTGACAATGCCTGGTGTGGTTAATTACTGCCTATACAAAGGTGTCCTGCTGGACATCCCATTACTATTGACTGAGAGGTGGAGGAACTATATAATATAACCTTTCATTTGTTCTTTACTACCTTGGTCTGAAAGGTGGAGTAAAGGTGGGTTAGGAAGGGACAGTCCCAGGCCAGAGCAAGCACCCGCTTCTCCACCATGGTGGACTCTACATCCTCATCCATCAGCACCACGTCTTTCCTCAAGGCTTTCAAGGCAAACCAATCCTCACTGCCCTTAAGTTCTGCCAGAAAAACCTGAGCAGGGACCAAGGGAGAGAAATAGACAAACAGACCAGAGTGAAAGAAAAAAAAAAACACACACACACATCCATGAAATATGAAGATTTGATGGAATAGTGTTTGTTTGGTCTATTCTTGTGGAGATAGTATTTAACAATAGAAGGGCAAAAGGACAGACATGTAAAAATGATAAGACACAGAATCAGTGCGTGTGTGGAGGACGCGGGAGCAGCGGGGGAAGACTCTACCTTGCCAAAGGCTCCCTTGCCCAGTACACTGTGGAAGGTGAAGTGCTCCTCAGTGATGAGTGTCTGGTGGCTGATCCGGGATGGGGGGCGAGGACTCAAACCCTCACACAGACCACCATATGGAGACACGTCTACAGAGATATACAGTACATTTTTACACATCCAGACTCACCTGGCTGACTTGGGTGAGTGCCTCAGCCAGTAGTTTCTGGCTGATGCCACACAGATTAGCCATTTTAGTTTGGCACTTGTGATGAACATTCATGCCACAGTCCGAGGACATTTTGACAATCAGAAACACAAAGACATACACATATTCTAACCCAACCCATGCACGTAATCTCTCACTCACCCTCACACTTCCATCTCCAAGAAGAAACATTTGAAGTGAAGCTTAAATCAAAATATATTAATAGTTGTAAGTTCAAGTGCATATAGTTTTTTTTTTGCCCTGCTCTTCCCTACAGGGATGCATGTGACACCATGTGCCCTGTGGCAGGAGACGCCAGAAGTAACGCAAAGCGTAAGCTCAGAGGGGATAGAGCTTTTTCCTTTGCTGCTCCTAGATCAGCGTTTCTCAAAGTGAGAAGCCCCACTAGTGGGGTGCATGGGTATTGCAGGTGGGGCGCAAGCAATTGGAAGAAATTAACCTTTTTAAGTTCTGAATCGTTTTAATGCCTGTTCGTTTTGCATAAGCCCCGGATGTTTAAAATGTCTGCGGAACAGTGTGAACACCCCCCCCCCCCATTATTATGAAAATAACTATTGAACATGTTGATATCAGCAAATTACAATATGTTATCAACTTGAGATTCACCTAGAGATGGGTTGTAGGAGACCTCAATCTGATCAAGGACAACGGGGAGGTCCTCCTCCCAGTCCTCATCCAGAATGCTGTTATTCAAAGGTGCTACTGCAAAAATGATTTTTTCAAGAAGCCATAATTAAATATTGCATGAAAGTAACAGGTGAATGTTTTTCATCTGAATTGTGTTAATGTGCGCTTGTCTGATATGAATAGCTATTGAACACGTTGATGTCAGCAAATTATGAAATATGTTATCAAATTGATATTCTGTATGAATGTGTCTTGGTCACCTAGAGATGGGTTGTAGGAGTCGTGAGTCTCGTCCAGGAGAACGTGGAGCAGCTCCTTACAGGCCTCATCCAGAGCACTTGTATTTAAAGAGTCCTCAATCTGATCAAGGACAACAGGGAGGTCCTCCTCCCAGTCCTCATCCAGAATGCTGTTATTCAAAGGTGCTACTGCAAAAATGATTTTTTCAAGAAGCCATAATTAAATATTACATGAAAGTAACAGGTGAATATTTTTCATCTGAATTGTGTTAATGTGCGCTTGTCTGATATGAATAGCTATTGAACACGTTGATGTCAGCAAATTATGAAATATGTTATCAAATTGATATTCTGTATGAATGTGTCTTGGTCACCTAGAGATGGGTCATAGGAGTCCTCAGTCTCGTCCAAGAGAATGTGAAGCAGCTCCTTACAGGCCTCATCCTGAACACTGTTATTCAAAGGCGCTACTGCAAAAATGATTTTTCAACAAGTCCTAATTACATATTACAATGTAATAACAGGTCAATGTTTTGTAGCTGAACTGTGTTAATATAAGCATTAGATAAGCAGTAGATATATGCGACATATAGCCTGGTGCGGCTTATACATTTTCCATTAAAAAAAACTTGGTAGGTGCGGCTTATATTGAGGTGCGCTCAATAGTCCAGAAAATACGGTATACACAACCCATAAAAAATCCCTTCAAAGACTTTTTTTAATCAATAAATATACAAAGCCAAGCAGAAAGACACAAATGTAATTGAATCGTTATTATTTTAATTATATTGAGACCATCACTATTTGTGGACCTGGGTTTGTTGGCATGTTGCCATAGCAACACCACTGACTTCATAAAAATGAACCTGTCAAATTATCAGATTCTTTTTCTATGTTTCGCTTATTGGTTTTACCAATAAACACCAAATTCAGCTGTGTTAAAAGAACAAAATAATGCCCCAAAATAAGTTGTCACTATTGTACTCATTTACTCACTCAAGCCATGGGTGTTGTCGGTCTCCTGTTCTGGTTCTGTTCCTCCGTATATCTCCTCTGTGTCTGTGTCATCCGAATCTTCTTGGGTGCCACAGCACCAGCACCAGAGACAACTCCTTTTGATATCTTCCCACTTCATTGTCTTTACACAGACTGATATGGAATTATACTGTACATGCAATTATATATATACCCTCATTTGTTGTGCCGTCGTTATGACGACAGAGCAGGCATTATGACGTCATGTGGAATTATGGGAATATATATATATTTTATATATTATTATATTAATTTTTTTTTTTGAAGTAAAAAAAAAATCCATTACAACAAAAATGGCATCAAGATAAAGTACTTTTACCAGTTTGAACGTATACCATAACAGGTTATTACAATATATTAAAATATAGAATATAAACAAATATTTTTAATATAAATAAACAAACAAAAAACCCCACAAGAGATATCACTTGTGGACTAGGGATCATCTGAAAGTTTTAGTTCATTAATAGTATGATACAGTTCTATTGCCTGTTTATTATCCATCAACTTCACAGATGCTAAAAAGTGAGCTCTTTTTGAAATGTGAGAAAGGATTGGCAAATCTTTTAAAAATGACATTTGTCACAGTCCTCGGTTTGACTGTTGGGACAGTTAGCGTATGGGAGCTAGCGGAGCACAATACTGATAGCAGCATCGGAAGACCACTTCAAAAACATCGACGTACAACGACCGAAGTATTTGATCATGTTTGAGTCCATGGGCGGTTTGTTAATTAATCGCCCTAATTAACAAACCGCCACTTTCTACAACTACCATGGTGGGCGCAGAGGAGCGGACAGGAGAGAGAGATGGATAAATCCCTGGTTTATATCACCTACGGTAAACAGTCTTATCACTTCTGTGAACGAGTGAATACAGCACGTACTCGTTCCAGCTTCCAGAAAGAAGGAAATAAAAAAACATTAAAGGAGGAAAAAAGACAGTTTGAGCGCATGTTTATGAACATAAATGTTATGTTAAAACGTGCAGCTTTGTATATTTAACCTCGCGTTTTTGGCCGCTCGAGTTTTTGACATTGATGTGCCTTCATGCTAGTTAGCTAGCTAGCGATTAGCTATCCTAGGCTAATTAGCTAGCAATTAGCTATCGTAGGTTACGAGCATTGATCTATATTACTGGATTGGACATCGCCTGTTGCCGCTATAGCTAGCGATGCGTGTCGCCCTCGGAGCCATTACTATGCATTGAGTCATGTCAGCAAAGCAGTGTAGTTCCTATGTGGGATGTGCATCCATCTGTCACAAAAACAGTCCTAGCGCCCTTATTTCTTATCCGATTTTGATCAAATATTCCTAAAATTAAAGGTTAGAATATTGCCGATGTTGTGATATGTAAAACTTCGTATTATCCTAAGAGATAAATTTATAAGCAGTCTGGGAATTTTTCAATTTAGGTAAAATTTTAACAAAACCCTGCATAAAGCCCTTTTCTTTCACCTGGCTAAAACTAAATAACACATGTATGTCATGTTTTTGATATTCAATCATAATTATGGTAAAAAGTTGTAAGAAAATAACTTTGATAAGTTTTAATTATGATCACAATTCTGATATTGAAAGTCAAATTTATGAGTTTATCTCTTTATTTGTCAACTCTCCCCGTTACAGCTGTAGTTTTCATAAATTCTTAAAGTGCAATACCTCTTATATATGTTCAAATATAATATGAGATGGCATCAGTGTGGAGGAGCATCTTTGAGCACTACATGGCTAAATGTGGGTGAAATTAATAATTATGAAATTATGATAGAGAAAATTAGTTTGAATCTGAAATTTATGACAAAATTTGTCATTTTTTTCTTTAAGTAGCAGAAAAGAGCTTACACAATTCAGTTTCCTACAAATACATAATTAGATAAATGACACAAAATATACAATTTTCAAAATCATTTATTGCAGCCACTTCTCATTGGCTACAGAATATCATCAACTTTAATAAAATATTTACTTTGCAGTTCAGATTTCCTGACAATAACAACACAACTCTGAAATCCAACAAAAAAACAAAATCATTCTTCTCAGAACTTTACTGGCCTTTAAAAAAAAACAGTTTTGTGCACTTCTGACGCAGCTTCTGCTTCTGCAGCAAGGAATAATGTATCCATAATTATCCATAATGTATCGACTCCAGCAGACTTATCTATAGCAGCATAACTAAAGGGAGAGGCTTGGAGGTGACCACAGTCATGAGGGCTCACTGAGCCATTGCTTTCCATCCAAATCATTGTCATAACTAGAGTGAATGCATGACATGGCTGGATGACAGCATCAACATCTCAGATTACCAGAAGACTCAATGACTGGGGACCCGCAAGCTCCACACCTTTATATGTAGTATATTAACTGAAGGCTCGAATAAAGTACCATCCTATACATGGTGGCATGCTGGGGCAGCAGGCTGAGGGTGGCAGATGCCAACAGACTCAATAAATTGATCCGAAGAGCCAGTGATGTGGGTGTGGAGCTGGACTCGCTGACGGCAGTGTCTGAGAGGAGGACACTGTCCAAGCTGTGCACCATCATGGACAACAGTTTCCACCCTCTTCATCACACAGTGATGAGACACAGGAGCACATTCAGTGTTAGACTCATTGTGCCTAAATGCACTACAGAACGCCACAGGAGGTCTTTCAGTGGCTATCAGACTTTACAACTCCTCTATTATCACATGACACCGCCCACATGTACAGTAATAATAAAACAAAATTTTATAATTTAACTGTGTGTGAAACAACACAATTGTGCAATGACTTTCATACTTCTAAACACTTAATGCGGAATATAGTATATCTATACTTATTTTCAGACACAGTTAGCTTATTTTATTTTATATTCTATATTTATATTCTATATTTTATTTTATATTATATTTTATTTTATTTATTCTTTATTGTATTATAAGTCCTTATATTTTTAGATGTGCATATTGCAAATTTCTTTCTTGCTGTAATTACTTCTTTGGAATGCTTATACCTATATAGGTTGCTACTGTAATAAGTGCAATAAAGTATTTCTGATTCTGATTCTGAAATATGTGAGTCCTAAGTCTAGATTTAAAGATTGGAACTGTGTCTGAATCTTAAATTGGAGCTGCATGACTGTTCCATAACTGAGGGGCTTTAACAATATAACAGTGTGTGTAAAAAAGAAAAAAACACGTTGTCCACTGCGGGTCGCTGTTGTAATCCAAAACGTAACTTGGTTGGCGTAAAGCGCGGCGCCCTCCTCGCACGTAAACTCCGCCAGTATGGCAATGGGGCCGGGCCAGTTCGGGAAAATGATTGGTCGCACCTCCCAGTAACGCTGACGCTCTCGTAAAGTGATTGGACTGTGAATACGTAGTTGTTGGGCGTGTAATGTCTTTTGAGTTTTCGCTAGCCTGTGAGAAGTTCGTCATCTTATTTCAACAGCTGCACGAGGCTCACAGAGGATCACCGATTTTTTCTCTTGCCATAGTCTATATATAACCTGACTTATACTATATAATGCTGTTTTATCATTTGTATCGTGTAACAGCCACTATGAAATAATGTACCTATATAGCAAGTGATATATTTTGTGTAACACATATCCAGTATAAATATCCAGCACTACCAGCTGTGGTCAACTGGTTGTCAGATCTAGACTAGTGCTGAATACAAGACAAAAGAGCTCCTCTCAAAGCACACGGGAAGTGACCCAGAGCAATGTCAGCAAAACTGGACAGGAAACTACTGGACAACGTGGAGGGGTGGAAGCCACAGTGACTGCTCAGCACCTCATCACCACCTTCAACAACTTGTTTTTTTAAACAACATACTGCCTCGTTTTAAACATGAACAGTAATTCTCAATTTTCATAAATATGCCATGTTTTGTGTGTGGTTACTTTGGCTGCACAACAGTTAGCATTGAAGAATAAAAAAACAATAGAATATTCATTCTTCACTGTTTACTAAAAATAAGTATTAAATAAAAGAGAAAAGAACATGTGATTATTACAGTGTAGATAATTATCCAGAAGTAGATATTTAATCGTTACTTTCTTATACTTAGGCAGTAAAGGATAAGCCATCAATTTCAAACAGAATATACATGTAAATATATACAAAACACAAATGGAAAAAAAACCAAAACAAGACAGACATAGCACAAACACTTTGGCAAAACAGAGTGCACGAATCATTATGAAAAGAGAGTAAACAAAAACTTGCATTCATTGTAGAGTATACAAAACAAGCAGTAAAAGAGAAGAAAGAGTCCAGTGCATGTTCACATTTGTCCATGAGATAATTAGCAGCTGTGTCCTCCAATTACAAGTCCCTGTATAATCTAAGTACAAAGTCCGCTCCAATCGGATTCATTTTGACACCGGTAACAGCATGCTGATTGGTAGAGTGGAGCCAGCAGGCAGAGCCTTGGTGGTTATCTTGTTGAGGTTCCGTACCTCCGTCTGCCAGGAGGGAATCTTCTTGGTAGTCATGTGGCGACGCGCGTGCTTTGTGAGGTGGTCACTACGCATGAACCGCCTCTCACAGACAGGACACACAAACTTCTTCTCGCCGGTGTGTGTTCTCCTGTGGCGCGAGAGCTCATCAGAACGTGCAAACTTTTTGTCACAGCCTTCCCAGTTACAGCTGAAGGGCTTCTCACCTGCAGAAACAGAGACGCAACTGGTTACACACACATTACACACGCATAATTGATATTTCATCTCATGATATTCCACCTTGACACTGTATTCTTATAGTTGTAAGCATCAGATCCAATAAGCTCCCCTACCTGTGTGAGTTCTGAGGTGTGCTTTGAGGTGAGAGCTCTTGAAGTAGGTCTTCCTGCAGCCGGAGAAGTGGCACACATAGTTGCGTCTGCGGGAGAAGTCCATTTGCGTGGCACCGCTCTGCCCTGAAGGCAAGTAGACAGGCGCAGGAGCCAGTGGCAGCAATTTGGTGTTGCTGAAGGTAACAACTGTCTGCTGGGGACACTGTGATGTCTGAGACACGGTTGTCTGGGGCATCACCAGCATGACTGTACCCTGGGGCACCGGAGGACCCATGAAGAGAGGCTGCGGCAAGATGGACTTGACCCCAGCGCCGGAGCTGGGAGCTGGACTCTGGATGAACGCCGCAGAGATTACTCCTGGCTGAGCCACTGGGAACATCTGGCATATGATTGGTGGACTGGAGGTGGAAGGCGGTGAAGGAGGTCCTGACTTGGAAGGGAACTTCCCCTTAGAGTGGCCACCATCTAAACACGTGCTGCCACCCAGTGCTACACACTCTGTCTTGGGCTGGCAGGGCAAGGCAGACGGTGAAGGAACCTCAGGTTGTGGAGGCTGTTGTGGTTGCTGCATCTGTGTGGGGGCCGGTGGACACTGGGTGGTAGCAGCCTGTGGAATGTTCTTGTACAGGGAGCTGTCGGCCGTGTGGCGGATGACACTGGTTGCCATGGCTCTGCAAGGTATGGAGGATGACTTTGCGGTAGCTGAGGTCTGAGGGCCTGTCTTAGTGAAGGTGTTGGGGCAGGGTCGAATCAGCAGAGATGAGTTTGGCACTGGTAGGGTAGTGGAGGTTTCAGCAAAACTGGGGCTGTGAGGTGGTGTCATACACTATGTAAGGGAGAAGATGCAATGTGTTAAAACAGACATAAGCACACATTATTAAATTTGAACTTAAAACAACTTTACTATAGTCCATTTTTTCACAAATATATGAAACACTACACATTACAATGCGAACCACCCAAGTAAAAAAATCATTCTTAGAGCTGTGCTGTAATTAACATAATTTGCTTAGGGGTGTCACTGCTGTGCAAGTGAGCTTGCTAACCCAGGCTGAAGTTCAACAAGCACACAGAGCTTATCTATAGACTGCCACCTGTCTGGGTTACCATAAAATGATCCCAAAGAGTTCAGCAAACAAACCTGTCCCTGAGAAGAAGCCTGCTTTACTCCACACATTAACATGACATTTCCTAAAATTGTGTCTACTGAACTCTCTTACCAGTGAGGAGAGTGAGACAAAATCCCTGGGGGTCTCTGAAGGTTCAGGTTGCAGGAGAGAGTCACAGGAGTCAGAAGCTGGGGTGAGAGGACGAGACTTGAAGGTGTTGGGTCTTGGGGACACCTGACACCAGGAGCTCATGCAGACAAGGGTTTCGGCTGCCTCCAGGTCATTGTACTCCGGCATGCTGCATGAGGACAGCTCACTGTCGTGCCTCTTCCTTTCCAGATATCCCTCTTGGACCTCCATCAGAACTCCCTGAGAAACACAAGAGTACTCAGCATGAGCTGTGTGTTTTTCTGGGAAATTTCATTTCAGATGTCAATACAAGCCTCTGGGGTGAGAGAAAGAAGCATGCCTCTTTTTTAAAAAACTAGTATTTTGTAAGTATCTTGTAACAGAAAAACAGTTTTGACGATACACGCCCTTCCTCGAGTCGCTCGTCACCTGGAGAAAAAAAAGGCGCAACAACGTGTTTGCCCGTGAAGCACTCACGAACAAACAAACAAACAAACAAAAATGCGTGTGCGCTTTTTGACTCAGGAAGCCAATTACTCCCGACGCCAGAACCAGTTATGACACACAACCAAGCCCCTCCCGAGATGTCTCACTACTCACAACGGAGCCAGCTAGTGAGCTCAGACCTGAAGAGTTGTTTACAAGACATGTCATGTAGCTAAGGTTAGTTGGACAGCGAAGCCACCCCCTTTCCATAATTATTGCCATTTTAGGCGTCGGCTGTGGCTAATGATAACTTACATCAGTTCGACGTTTACTTTTACAATTTGATAACTAACGTTAACTACATAGGTTAGAAATCACACACACAAATACATCTGGAATGACACGAACAATGAAAGCCACAGGAAAATAACATGACACGTTGTGACAAAAATTTTATTTCAAAGCAGCACATATTTAAGTTTGAAACCTGAAGAATGATAAAAAATTAAATAAAATTTGATGACAAACATCACTTGGTCTGTTTATAACAGTGAACAATCACATTACCCACCAAGAGAAGAATATATGAAGACAGAAGTATAAATATTATAAAATATATAGGTATAGTCAATATATATGTTCTTACCACAGGTAAATCTCCCATGTTCCGAAACTGTCGCGAAGACATTAGTCAGAAATGTATCAAAAACCCTGGTGAGATATGCAGGGGTAACAGAACAAAGACGTCGGTGCTACTACGCCCGCTCAGTGACGACGGAGAGCGGAATTCAATTCGCTATTACCAGAGAGGTCCTCAGCTGAGTAAAACAAGTCCGGGAAAAAAGAAAACAAAATTCACAGCGCACTGGCGGCTGGCAACACGCTACCAATGAAAAATAAATGTGCGTGAGACCTTGACCAATCGCGCGGGAGGCGACGCGTGATCAGTGCATGACAGCGGCACGATTGGAGGAAATAGGGTGCGTGGCTGGCGGTGGGCGGGTGGAGGGAGTCAACAGTGTCGGAGTAAACCCGGTGAACCGCGCGGCGTGAAACTGGGCGAAAGGTCGCAGCCTTGAGAGCGAGGTAGTAGTGAAGAATAACTGTGGTCTGTCTGGTCAGCTGGGACGGGAAAGCACTGCGCACACATGCACATACCCACCCCTCCTTTTCCACGTTGTGACTAAAATTACAGCTACTCACGAAAGAAAAAATAAAACATTGAGCAGATACTAAAGCGCTCAATAGATTATCTAATAAGAAAGAAAGGACAACGTAAATCAATTAGCAATATGAAATTAATAGATATTTCTTCAATACATCGACACTTATTTGAGGAACATAACATTAGGCAAAATCATACATACTTAACGTGTTAAGGTTGAATGTTGTCATCCATGTTGCATATTGCTTATATGAGTATATAATGATATAGCCTATGCAATTTAAAAGTATGGAAATAAATATGACGTCAGAAATAAGGCCCAAGTTTTATGTTTTGGTAAAGAACACGATATATGTTTTAGCATGTTAATGTTTAATGAAACAGACCAACCATTGAACATTTCTCCTACAGAGTCAAAGACTAGTGTGGTACAAAGAAAAATCAATGGAATTTAGAAGAGGAGCCCTCAAATCATTGACATTTGTCTTTCAGGCCTACTTAACACATTACTTATTGGTTGCTAGTACTCTACAAACTAAAAGTTTACTTATTCATTTGTTTGTTTTGTATGAATGTCTCAATTCCAGAAATCTGATTGATTCTGAACCTCAATCTGATTGAGTGTTTTGAAGAAATACCTCTTCTGTATGTTTTAAACACAAGCAATTATCTGAAATGAAATCAGGACAAGCTAACCAGTATTTACACACAAAGCAGATGCGACATTCAGCACTTCAGCACGTTCAGCGCAACAACTTAATAGTCTATTTTATAAGTAATTAACATTTGTATTGACTTTTCTTAGATGCATCTATTTTTTATACATAGATTTATATATGTAATAGTTGCTGGTAAGTGGTTAACACTTTGTTGGACCTGGTTGTCGGTGATTTGTATGTTTAATAATGTTCCAATCTGATCTTCACCTCAACCTTTCTCTTCCTGGTCTAGCGTCACTATGGTGCTGTGGAGGAGTGGTAGCAGTGGTGAGGCCAAGCCTCTTTCTGAGTCACGTAAGCACGGTGCCCAGAGCTGAGAACTAGTGCCAGCAGAGAAAGAATGCTTGGAGGAATATCAAAGATGCAGGGGACGCGGGCGCCGCGGTGAGGATATAGGCCGTACCAGTGGGCAAGGAAAGTGGAGGAAAGGTTACGCCGTTCACGTTCCAAAAAGAGAGCAGCGACATTCCCAGAAAGTCTAAATGTAGGGCACCCTGTTTGTGTCCCAGTGGCAGATTCCATGGAAAGTGCCAGACAGGGTCAGGTGCAGAAGCATACGTGCAGCAGGCCGGATGATGGGTTTATATGCTGATACTCGGGCACTAGCGCATTTCCTCATTGGATGTGTTTATGGGGGAAAGGGCACTGTCTTCCTGTCTGAGGCACACATAGTCACACTCTGCAGGCTGCTTGTGTTAGCACACAGTGTAATTTGTCTTACTTTTGTTTGACGGAAACAATAACTTTGAGGTACCCTGTATTTACGTGGGGTTTATGACTACGGCTCATACAAATAAAATGCAGGCAATTTCACTGACTCAAGGAAATGATTTCCCATAAGCCACTATCAGCAAAGACAACAACCAGGTTTAATAGTGAAGAACTGATTACGTGTTTGAGATTTTTTATATCTTTTTAGGAAGGATTATCTGATGCTTATGCAAGTCAGCTATATTTACTTTTGAATAGATATGCATTTGTGTTGCAAGAGAGGAAGGTCACCTAGTGAATAAATCATTAGGCAAGTAAACATTGAAGATTTTGTTGTTGTTGTTGTTCAGGTTTTTTGGTAAAATGTGTTGACAAGTAGATTGTTTTGAAAATAAATGTATGTAAAGCTAGCGGTCAGTGCAACTAGACTTGGTGATCTTGTAATGAATATTACATTATATTAGAATTATGCACAACAACCCAGCTCAAAAACATTTTTTTTCATTTTCAACTTTGACCACAAAGATTGGAAACTACAGGTCATAAAAATCATGCTGCAATTTTATGAACCTAAAGAAGGATGCATGATAGCAGCATTAGACTGTAAGTATGTATGATAGCAGCATTAGGCTGTTAGTATGTATGATAGAAGCATTAGGCTGTAAATGTGTATCATTGCAGCATTAGGCTGTAAGTGTGTATGATAGCAGCATTAGGCTGTAAGTATGTATGATAGAAGCATTAGGCTGTAAGTATGTATGATGGCAGCATTAGATTGTAAGTATGTATCATGGCAGCATTAGGCTGTAAGTATGTATGATAGCAGCATTAGGCTGTTAGTATGTATGATAGAAGCATTAGGCTGTCAGTATGTATGATAACAGCATTAGATTGTAAGTATGTATCATGGCAGCATTAGGCTGTTCTGTGATGAGCTACTAGCCCACGTGAGTAAGGGTGACCCAATGGACTGACCCATCAGTGGTGAGGTCACATACCTTCGAGAGTGAGAAGTGGAGATAGTTGAAATCTGTTAATCATTCTCCATGACACGGTTTCTATGCACAGCTTAATGCACAGGACTGGCCATATTGGAATGGTGTCTGTGTGAACATAATTTTTCTTGTTGCAGGGTTTCAACATGTTGCAAGGTGTTAAGTAAAGTACAAAGGAGAGAACATTTCTAGGCTTGTTGTTTTGGCTTTGGCACATGCAAAAGCTAAAAATTCCCTTAAGGTTTTTGTTAACGAACTGGATGTATCTGAACATGTCATGGCCAGTTAAAGAGGCCTACAGCCACCAGTGTTAAAGCCTGCAGTCCTCAGGATAAAGACCATATAAATCATTAAGCAGGACACGAAAGCAAATAATTAGAGCAGCCATTACAGTGTAAAACACACTGGACACTTGATCAGAAATCATTAAAAAAATTAGATTCTCCCAATTAAAAAACATTTGGTGGCACATTCAAATCATGAAACCATGTATTGCATTTTACACTTGCTATGGACATTTGTGTTTGACTATGGTCAGGTGCTATCTCATATACAGTATCATCTACAACAGTTTCATGATAAGCATGAAGCATCTCATAGAAAATGTTTTAGAATTTTAGAATTTTGTAATGGCTTCCACTCACATCCATTTCTCATTTATTTCTAAAACTATAGAATGATTTCATATATATATATATATATATATATATATATATATATATATATATATATAGTTCTAGAAATCATTCTATAGTTTTAGAAATAAATGAGAAATGGATGTGAGTGGATGCAGAGCAGAGCACACTAATGCCAGAGCCACATATACCTGATCCAAATATAGCATAACTACCCACAAAGCAAAGTGTTTGCAGATGAGAAATCTGTCAGCAGTGGAAAATGAGAGGGATTTCCCACAAGGCCCAAGTATTTGGGTCATGAGAAAAAGGAGGAGACCAAGGATCAATGTATACTTGTATAATCTTGCTCTGCCAGAGTAAATGTATAGTCTTGTTCTACCACATAATTGACAATCATTAATATACCTTTAGTGAAATTATCTAGGGAAAACAGAATTATTTTCTAGACAGTTTAAGGTTTGTCCTAGACAAATTGCAATTTTGAAGTATCTACAATAGAATCCACAATAGAATACAAAAGAATAATTT